>NC_133769.1:213860059-214067696 GCF_003597395.2 Chelonoidis abingdonii | reverse complement strand
GTTTTAAGAATCCAAGGGATTTGGGTTCTTGGGGTCCCCAGGGAAGGTTTTGGGGGGACCAGAGTGTACCAGGCACTGGAATTCCTGGTTGGTGGCAGGCTATCAGATCTAAGTTGGTAATTAAGCTTAGAGGGTTCATGCTAGCTTCTCTGTTTATGAACGCTAAGGTTCAAATCTGAGTAGGAAAGCTATGACAGACAGTGTTGAATTGTGACATGGAAGTAAGCATCTTTTAAGTGGAGGGCAGCACACCAGTCCCACTGTCAGGACTGGCGGTAGGGGTTTTAGCGCCCTAGGCACACGGCAATTTCACTGCCCCACGCGCTGGTCCTGCGGCTCCGGTGGAGCTGCCGCAGTCATGGCTGTGGTCGGCTGCTCTGCGGCTCTGGTGGAGCTGCCGCAGTAGTGCCTGCAGGAGGTCCACCGGAGCCGCGCGAGCAGCCGACCGTCCACAGGCACAACTGCGGCAGCTCCACCAGAGCCGCAGACCAGCAGACTCTCTGCAGGCACGAGTGCAGTAGGTCCTCCGGAGCCGCCTGCCGCCCCCTCTGGCAAAACGCTGCCCACCAATAATCCTGGCGCCCTAGGCGATTGCCTAGGCCGCCTAAATGGAAGTGCCGGCCCTGCCCACTGTTCAAGAGAGGCAAAAATGAAAGCTAGGATGATCATGCAGAATTTTATTTTCTTCAGGAATTTGTTCAACTCTCTTAGATCTAAAATAGGCCTGAGACCTCCTTTTGCTTTGGGGATAAGGAATTAGTGAGAATAGAAGCCTTTCCCCCCAAGGCCCAGTAGGACTTCCTCTATGGCTCCTGCCTGAAGAAGCAATTGAACCTATTGCTGAAGGACGATCTCGTGAGAGTGGTGAAGCGGGGTGGGAAGGAGGGGTAGAAATTAATTGAATGAAGGGAATATCCTAGTTCCACCATCCTTAAGACGGACCAATCCAATGTTATGTCGGTCCAAGCACATAGGAAGCGGGTGATTTGTAAACAAACAGTGGGAAACAGAACTAGAGTAACTGGTACACTGCCCTTGACCAATGAAACAAAATGTCTGTTTGAATGAGATGGCTTGGTGGGATGAGCACACTGATGCTGAAAAAAAGGGTGGTGGATGTTATTTCCTATAACCCTTGCCCTTTCTTTTCAGCAGATCTTGAGACTGGGCTGCATTTACATCATTCAAACTGTACTGGATAGCAGTTGTGGCAACTGGCTTGCCTTCATCCACCATTCCTGCAAATTTTAGAATGTTCTCCCAGAAGGTGAAATCATAGTGCTCACAAGCAGGTCCGGCTTTAGGCCGATTCCTGTGAAATCGGGCCCCGCAGCATCCCGAAGAGGGGCCCTGCAAGGTAAGGCCCCGGAAGACAACTGCTGCTGAGGAAGGACCCTCCGCCCAAGTGCTGCTGAAAACAGTGGCAACCGATTGAGCTGCCACCGAATTGCCGCTGCTATCTTCGGCGGCAGCTCAATAGCTGCCGCTGTCTTCAGCAGCATTTCGGCAGCAGCTCTTCAGAATCGGGCCCCGCATGTCCTAAAGCCGGCTCTGCTCATGAGTACCTGTTGGTAAGTGCCTGTTGGTTTGCAATTCTGAGTTGCAGACTACCTGTAGAATGAAGTTTGCATCAAAACAAGTCCAGCCTCTTCAAATCTTTGCCTTTTAGGATCAGTGTTTGGTGTTCTTGTCTCTCCCATTTGTAGCAGCCACCACCACCAACCTGGGCGATAGTGAAAGTACAAATGCTCATTCCCCTTAGAGGGGATGTAGTAGCTCCTTTCTGCTTGCTTGGCTGTGTGGGAGTAAGGAGGATCATAGGCATAATTTGACTTCTATATTTGGGGGGCAAGGGGCTTAATAATATGAATCGGTCTAATTTCTGGATTTACTGATTGTTAGTGGTAGTTAAATTACAATGTACTTAAAATCACAAATACAGTTTATGTCCATTATATAATCAGCCTTTTAAAAATTTTAACTTAATTATTTGCCATGTTTACCAGCTACCACTTAAAAATCAACATTAACATAAAAACAAATTCTTGAATAAACAGAACCAAGCACTTTCATTTAACTATGAATCATGTCTCCCTGGTTTTAGAGTGTAGACAGCGCTATGTTGGCAGGAGAGCTCCCCTCTTCCATCACATCTTAAAGCTCCTCTCTTCCATCACATCTTAAAGCATCTTAAAGCATCCTCCCCAGATGTGTTATAGCTACATCAGTGCTTCTGTTCTCCTGGGATAGGAGCACTACTACCTTTTGTTGTTGTTCAATAAAATAAGTCTAAACTGTTTTCTCAGCACAAAACAGACCCTGTCCAGTAACTATGGTTTTCTTCAGCACATGCAATGCACACGTCAAACAAATCTATTGTTGAAGCCTGTCCCCTACCCCTCCATGCCAGGTGCACCAAGATAGCGAGCGAGAGGGACAGAGTCTTGCACACATGTCCAGCCCTGCCCCCACAATCCAGGTATGGGGCTAGCCTGGCAGGATCCAAGTATGGACAGGTTAGTGTATGGACAGGGTTCTGTGTGGGGCAGTCTCGGTGTGGGCTGCTCAGTGGGGGGTCCAAATACGGGAATGGGGGGAAGATCTGGATGCACAGGGGGAATTGGAATCTGTGAGGGTGTCTAGATGAAGGTGGCTGGGGCTTGGTGGGGATGTGGGTGCCAGAGGAGGCTACTGTGTCAGGGTGGCAAACATTGTAGGGGGATGTTTAAATCCAAACAAAATGTAGAAGAAAATGAATTAGAACATTTCTGTTAACAATAGGTTTTCTAGAACCCTTTCTTGTCTAAACACTACATTTGGGTTCTAAACTACCCAACAGTTTTCCTTTAGAATACAGAACCAGTGATTTTTATACTAATCTTAGGTGTCCTTGGTGATGGAGGCACACCTACAAATATTTAAATTACATAAATAAACACATCTGAGGGGAAAACAGACATACTTTTTTTTTTCTAAACTCTGTTGAGACACATTCAGCTAGGAGAGCTTTATGGAGGAATAAAGCAGAAGAATGGTAAATATGTTGCTTAAAAAACAGAGAATGCTCCTTAAATAGTTGGTTATATGTCTGTGAAAGGGACTATGTACAATTCATTTGGAGGGTTGTTTGCTTGTACACAAATCTGCTAGAGTTTAATCCTAGGAGAGGACTTCAAACTGTAGGGTTTCAACTTTAGCAAAAACTGAGGGAAGCCTGTTTATGAATTTGGAGGTAGGAGGTGGTTGCAAATCACATCCGAATAGCAGAGAAAGGATTTTGATGCACAGATGTTATAGGAGAGTACAAATAACAGTAGTAAGTCAACGTATGTTTATGGATGATGTGGGAATCCTCTCCTGTGTTTATAGAAGAGCCCCTGTGAAGTGGGTGATGTGGCGCTATGTGCCACTCCCCCTCCCCACTCCAATGGCATCTGTAGGTAAGGGTGTACCTATATTGTGAAAGAACCTAGGTCAAGTTAGAGCACTTACCTGGGATGGAGGAGACCCAGGTTCATTCTCCCCTCTTCTTATTGGGATGAAAGGATTTGAAGAGGGGATCTCCAGTCCCACCTCTTCGGAGTGTCCTAACCATAGGGCTATGAGATATTCTGATGGGTCTCTCTGTGTGTCTTTTTCAGTCTCTCCTATTGAAGCTGTTATGATACTTCTCAAGAGGTCAGAGACACCTGCTCAAATCCCTTTTGTCTATCAGACAGAGAGGGGCTTTGAACCCAGGTCTCTGAGATTGAGAGCTATAACCACTAACTAGACAAAAGGTTACAAGGGAGGCACCAACTGCTCTGGAGTCTTATATGGGCTAATGATCCAGTACATGTGCTCAGAGCTCACCTATTAGATCAGGTCATCCAGGCAAGATAGGGAGAGTAATACCTATTTTCACTTGAGATGCTTGCTGGGGCTTAAATGTGAGATAGGTGTTGCACACATGCCCAGCAGAAACATAGTTGCCATCGGGACCTCAACACAGTGGTTCTCAAACTTCTTTGATCACCCACGCCCGCTTCTTTGTGTCTCTAGTAGATTATGCCCTCCTCCCCCCCCGGGCACCCAATCAGCAGTTGCCACTCTCTGGCCACCCAGCTCTAAAACCAGAGCAGGGAGTGGTGGCTGCTGGCCAGATGTCTAGCTGCGAAGGTGCTGCCACCACTGCCAGCAGCAGTGCAGAAATAAGGCTGGCAATCCCATCCCACCTTTATTTCTCTGCTGCTGCTAGTGGGGGTGCTACCTTCAGAGCTGGGTGCCTGGCCAGCAGCCACTGCTCTCCAGCTACCTAGCTCTGAACGTGTGCAATTTTTCCCCCATAAAGCTTCTGATGCCCCCTTTCCCCCCATACATTCTGTGCCACCCAGTACGAGAACCTCTTCTTTACAGCAAATAGCTAGGGGCCATGGGATGTTACGCAGCAGCTGAGCAGTTTTTGAGGAACTTGGTAGTGCCAAACTTTTGGACTTAAGCGCCTAATTCCTTTTGTGGCCCTGAGCCCTAGAGGCCATGGTCAGTGCCCAGTTGTGTTAAGTCCTATTCAAATATGTCGTAAAAGTGCAATTCCTGGCCCAGATAACTTATAACTGAGAGCTCTGACCTACAAGTGAGTAGTCTAACTGACCTTGATGGGACTACACATGTGACTGACATTACTAATATCTACAGGACCACATCCAAGGTTTGTAATGATACAGCAGGTGGATGAAACATAAGTTTGTTTTACCATTACTGCACTTTCTGCACACAATCATGCTCTTGCATAATAAACAAGGGCTAGTTGCTTGCCTGCCCAGCCAACAGTGTGTTACAGACATCACAACACAGCTGAATCTTGAGAATAAGGTGGTGGGATTATGGATTTTGATGGGAACTGTGGGAACACTGCTTATCACAGAATTTCAGGTTGGAAGGAATCTCCCGAGGTCATCTAGTCTAAACCCCTGCTCAAAGCAAGACCAATCCCCAGGCAGATTTTTACCCCTGTTCCCTAAATAGCCCTTCAAAGATTGAACTCACAACCCTGGATTTAGCAGGCTGATGCGCAACCCACTAAGCTATCTCTTCTCCCTTTGTTGCAGAAGCAGGTGAGACAAGGCTACCATCACTACCAAACCAAAATTCACAGCTGATATTGCTGCAAAATAATAGATCCGATGGGTACAGTGCGTGTCTCAAAAACCAAATGGTGCATTTCAGTGTAGACCATCACTCTCGGTACCTGCTGGCACAGACAGGCTGGGGTAGGGGCACCTGGAGTTGCAGCCGCTGTGGGACGCTAAAGGGGGAGAGACAGGCAAGAAGGGCTGCCAGATTCAGTGCCATGTGCTAGGCAGACGATGGCAGCAGCAGCAAAGAGACAGGCTGCGCAGCCAAGGCCGGAGCAGAGGGGGCTGCATGGATCCCTCCGAGCCCAGATGACTGGGAGACGGGGAGGGCCCAAGGCTGGATCTTCTGGAATGGGAAGTAACAGTGACACCGGGGTCGGCAGCGACAGGCCGGCCTGAACCGTGCGGGGAGCGGCCACGAGGCAGCAACCCGCGGGGAGGGGTCACTCCCCGTTGCCTAGGCTCCCGCTCTAGGTCACACTCGGTGCGGGCGGCTCACGCCCCGCCCCCGTTACACAAGCAGTTTCTCGCCCACACCCACCGCTGCTCGCAGCGCTCGAGCCGGGGTCAGGCCGCGCCCCATTAGACTCTGCGCAGCGCCGCCGGCGAAGCTCATAACATGGCGGCGGCCCGCGCAGGGCCGCCCACGTGACCTAGGTTCCGGCTTTTTCTAGAGAGGACGTTCCGTACCCGCGCGAAAGAAAGACTGACTGAGCGTTCTCGCGAGCTCTCAGTCGAGGGGAGGGGAGAGAGCAATAATATCTCGCGAGAGTTCGGGAGCTTTTTCTCCTAGAATCCTGAGGTGTGTGGGGCCAACGAGGAGGAGATCTCGCGGTATCCTCCAGGAAAGCGAGCGACTCCACTTGCAGTCATAGAAGCCCATGGTAGGAGATCTCGCGCGACGTCTCTGGAGCCTCACCCGTCGAAAACCGAGGGGACGAGCCTACGGAGATCTCGCGATAGTCCTGGATTTCTCCCCCCCTTAATACACAACTGCCGGTTCTCTCGCGAGATCCTTGCTGCCCTGGTGGGGGAAGGGATCGAGCCGGGAGGGGGCGTAGTTTGCGTGCTGAAGTCAGCGCGCTGGCAGGGAGGGGGCGGAGATATATAAGGGCCGGGCCGAGCCGGGGGGGTTTCAGTTAGAGAAGCGAAACGATTCGAGGCGAACAAGCAGCAGCAGCGGCGAGTTCGAGACCCGGCGAATCCGACTCTCTAGACGCGGAGCGCGACCTCCCGAGACGATCTCTCGTTATGAGTCATGTGGCGGTGGAAAATGCCCTCAGTCTAGACCAGCAGGTGAGGGACCGCCGGGGCCGCCAGATAGTCGATGATGGCGGGGGGGGGGGCAGCATCAAGTCACGATTGTCGTGAACCCTGCGATCTCGGCGTCAGTTCTCAATGAGGGTGTCGCGATTTTTCCCCCGTTTAACCTCATCGCCCGCCGGCTTCTTGCGCATTGAATTGTTGCGCAGTTTCCGTGGTGGCGCGACTAATCGCCGCGTTGGTCTCGGTCGCGGGCCCGGGGCGAGGGGTGGATGTTTCTACTGGCTGCCGGGCTGCGCGTGTCGCTGCGCCCTGGCGAGCAGGCCCCAAGCCCGGCTTTTGTGTGAGGCCCGGGACCCCTGGCGGCGGCTACGAGGAACGGCTGGGAGGACAATGGCGGCCATTGTGCGTGTGACGGAGGCAGGCGGCGGGCTGGGCCGGGCCTTTGTCTCGCGCACTCCGGGACGGGGCGGGGGGGGGGGGGGGGACTCCTTTGTTCTCGAGCCCGCTCCTGCCTGGGCCGCAGTGACGCAGCTGGGCCGGAGCGTAGTTTACACGCTGCCGGCGAGTGTCGCGGGCGGACCCGGCTTCGCGCTGCCTCCCCGTGGGCGGAGCCTCTGGCGGCCGCATCTAACGAAGCGCTAGGGGGAAGCCCGGTGTCGCAACGGGCCCGCTGGTCTCCCGTATCCGTGCCGCGGGGTGGAGTGGGCTGGAGACTCTGGCCACGTGCCTGAGCGTGGAGAGGAAGCGGGGCAAGTAGCCCGGGGAGCCGAGTCCTGTTTTTTCACGCCGCGCGCTCTCCCATTACCCCGAGTCTGGCCTGCGCTGGGCGGCGCTGTAACGGGGAACCCGCTCCCCTCCCCCCGGCATTTACCACTGCGGCAGCCATCTCAGTGCGGCGGTGCAGCAGGCGCTGCGGGCTGGGATTTCAGATGCTGCGGGGAGCAGCCGCTCCGCTAATCCGGCGACCGGTCACGTGTTTCCTCGGAGCAGGGACCGGCTGTCTGACCTACTTCGAGAGGAAATGCCAGGACAGCGGCTGCAGCGATTCCCCTCTCCCCCGTCAATAATTGCTAGCCTAAAATGGCAGGCTGTGTGAAGGATACAATTGCAACTTGGATTCGGACAGAAATCTGCGCTTGGTTATCTTCTCCCCCGACCCATTCCCCAGAATTGGAATGACACTTGCTTGTCACAACAGTGGTGTCAGTAGGCAGCAAGTCTAAACACCATGCCTCTGAAACTAACAGCGCATGTGCTGTGTACTTTGTTTTCATAGGAATGCAAGAATTAGCAAAGTTTGTTTTTAAGTAGGAGCTGAACATATGTTACCTAACTAGAAACATCCCCCCACTCCTTTATACAAGTTAGTGTTGACATCAAGAACAGAGTGCACACTGAAGGTTTCTTCCACTTAGCTTTTTTTAAGTGGAGATGGCACACTGCCAAAAACCATCTTACACAATCATTGTTTCAGAGACCACTTGTAGACATGTTTGTGAGGTGCTTCAGCCTTTCCGAGAAAATTTTAGTCTTATAATTCCCTGGAATTTTTTTTATAAATGGTAGTTGGTTTGTACAACTAGTAGGCTACCTAACCCCACTCCAAGTTGAATCTGGAGTTATGCCAACTATTGGCAAATGACAGCCTGCCTTGTAATCATAACAAGGTTTTGTTGTGTGTTAATATAGATGAAATTGAAGCTACAAATATAGGCAGATTAATATCTAAATTAACATATGTAGTAATGTGCCAGTATCAAAAGCTGCATACTCACTGAATATATTTGAATCCTTCAATTCAACTTACTGCCTTTTTATCATTAAAAAAAAAAACACCTTAAGGCCTAGATTTTACACCATGTAATCACTTAGCAAGTGTTCCTAAAGCAGTGCGTTCCTACCCCCGTACTACTTTTTTAGTAAAAGTAAGACACACGTCTTATGTGATTACACAAAAATCAAACTTTATTGTCTAAAGACTGTTGTTCTGTACTGTTTCCAGTTCTGGAACAACCATGTTTTTTAAAATTGTGTATTGGGAACCTTGATCATACTCCTTATAGAAAGCATCCTTGCACTATTTTTCTAAAGTGTTTCTGTGGTCCTAAAGAAAATTCAGTAGTATAAGAGGGAAATGACTAGAGTTCTTGATTTGATTATCTTAATCGTTGAATTGCAAGTGCTGAGAGCTAGGTTCTGGTTACCAAGCAGCCATTGAATGTGGTGCACATTCATTTGTGAGCATAAAAGCATTCAAAAATTGAATTGTCACTGGGCTGTGTCTTAATGCCATGATATAAGTTGATGGCAATGTGTTAATACAAAGTACATGAATGCTATATTTTTTGTAGTTTGCTGGTCTAGACCTGAATTCCTCAGACTCTCAGAGTGGTGGAAGCACAGCAAGTAAGTATATAATTTGATGTACCTGTTCTCTTTTGGCTATATCCAGATATATAGCTGTTGCTTGTTTTGTACAGCTTTGAAGAACACTAATTTCTGGGCATTAATTTAAAAATGACTTAATGTAAGGGGGGGGAACTAAAGGGGTTGACTATTGGATGGGGTGGGGGGATGTATTGAATCAATGAGTAGTATGGGTTAATACTACTTCCCTGTTTAAAGGCAAAACTTACTCAGATCCTTCAGGATTTAACTTGATAGAAGCTGGTCTCCAAGTTTGAGACTAGTTCTGGTCTTCCCCACCAGGTAAGTCTTTGAAGCAGGCATTTAGTTAGAAGCTAAGTTGCATGAGGCGGCCCCTTCAACTCATTTAGTTGCCTGTGCAAGACAAGAAACCACCCCAGTAGGCATCTTTTCATAGTGGTTGAAGACATGAATTGCTTCTTCTGGCATATGGAAATCACATTTCTGGGAGGCTCTTTACTGCAGCACAGGACTGAGGCCCTCATATAAGTGGTGTCAGTTGGGGAATCTTCCTTTTGATTGTATGAATTTCAAATTTGATTCTTGTATAAGAATTTCACTTGAAGCAAGGGTATCTTGGTGTAGTCTTCTGCTGAGATAGTGAAATTTGGAGCAAAGGAGTGATAAATTTGCTTCTAGTAGTGCTCTGAAAGGGGATGGTGGATTGTCCTCAGATATTTAGAGAGCTCAGCATCTCCTGAAAGCATCTGTATGTGATCGATGTTGCTCAAGTAGTGTTATAGCCAGTGCCTAAGCTATCTGGCATCAATTTCTTTGCTCCTTAAAACTAGGAGTGCTATATAGAGAGCATCCTTGCGTGGTAAGTAGAACATCTTACTATACTATACTCAAGCCCACCAAATAAACAATATTCTCTAGAGATGGAACAAGATGTTCTTTCTGAAAAGTCACTATTGGGGAGGCCCAGCAAGAAGCATTTCAATGGATTTACTAGGGAAAGTCCTCTGAAATGGTATTGTGTAAGGTCAGGACTTCCTGAAGTGTCAACATGCTAAAACTGAGCTCTACCTTTGGTCTCAGAAGTTGAAAGTCAGAGGGTTTGGGTCAAATCTAGCTGGCCAAAATGCTGCTAAACTCCACTGATCAAGGAAAACTGGAGAACCAACCAATTCTCTGCTATGGAGGCATAAAGCACATAGATGACTGAGGCCAAACAGCACTCTTATGTTGAATAGAAGGGGTGGACAAATACATTCTTGTGAAACAGTGTACAGCATGCATATCTGTGTCATAACTGCACTGTCTTGGGCTGCTTTTGAAGCCTCTAGAATTGAGGCAGGTTCTATGGGCCTTAATTGGGATTATGTATTTGCATGAAGAGTCCCCAAGAGGTAGGTAGTTGAACCAGATCTTTCTCAGAATAAAGACACTTTTGGTGGAGAAGACACATTTTTTAACAGATGTTGCTACTTATACATTTGTATGTGGTTCTGTAACAAAACTAACTAGTGTGGTGTTTTTTCTTTTTAGAAGGTCGATACATTCCTCCTCATTTACGGAATAGAGAACCTTCAAAACAAGGTATGTTTTTTTGTTTTGTTAATGTGTTGGCATTACTTCATGCTAATATACAGTAAAGGACAACTGCAAGCACCAATCATGCTTGAATTATCTCAGTAATAAGAGATGCATTTCAGATTTTTGACATTTTACACTAGTCTTCATAGTGTAAATGTGGCTATACATACTGCTAGACTGTTCTTTACATAGTCATGAAAGTCCTTGGCTTTCATTGGCTAAGCACTAGCGTGAATGCTAAATTTGACCTTGGCTGTAGTTCAACTGTCACTTGATTATATTGTGCAGGATGTGTCTACCAAGCCTGAGACTATATCAGCTTGCAAGTTGCATCGGTCATAATCAAATGACAGTGTTGAAGCAAGATGGACTCTTAATCTTACAAATGATTGTTTCGTTGTTATGATCTGGGGTCAGCCATATCTGTTCTAATCATTCATTGGTGCTAGTGTGAGGATCTCTTGAGTGCAGTGTGATATCTCCAAAAATTAGTTTAACTTAACTCCTGCTGTCACTTCTGAGGAAGTATACAGTCTGGATCCATTTTCCTATGGATAGGAGGCATGCCTCAATTCCCTACACTGGAGACTGATAAAATTCTTACTGTTGCTGGCTGGCATTGAGTAGCAAAAATGATTCTGGTACACTTCAGTTAAGATTCTGTGTAATGTCGTCTTTTTTTATAAAAGAATAATCCATGGGCAGTAGCAGCAGGGCAGTATCAACAGTACCTCTGTCCTTTTTCTATGGCCCAAAACTGCAAATGTGTTTCCTACTGCCACAGGGAGACATGAAATATTTACGAAACTGTGGTTTATATATGGTTTGTGAGGGGGCTGCTTACTTTAGAATAAAATCATGAGACTTACATCAGATAAAATGGAGCTGTCTGATCTTTACCTGGTCTATAGACAGTTCAGTCTGGGAGGGAGGCTAGAAATTATATCCCTGTCAATGTAATATATAGGAGGGGGAATCCTTAATTCTTTCCTTTTCCGTCTTAGTGAGTCTGAAAGAGGTAAGTCCTTCAAACAGCTCAATGAGTGGTATTTGCACACAGCCACAGTAGTATGCAGACACGATATGCACTGAATGGGTGGAGCAAAAATGGCACAATCCCTTGTCAAAAATGACAGCCCAATAGTTAGAATTGGGCAGCTAAAACTTCTGTACATGGCAATGGGTTTGACTGAAAAGTCAGTCAGCTGTGTTACATTACTAAATGCAGCTTGTTGCTAGAAAGTAGACTGACTACCTTGAATCAAATATTTTTCTGAATTTAGCAAAACCACTATTGTAATCCAAGAAACTACTGTGTGTTCAGTTACTCTTTAATTTTAAGAGTATGCCTTAAAATTTTTATTAAATCTTGACTGCTTAAAACACACAAAGCATCTTAAAAATAGAATTAATGTAACTATTTAGCAATCTACTTGGCAACTCAGCTTTTGATAACCTAATGAACTCTTAATTGAGATCTCTGTATTAATTCACTTAACATAAGATCTAGTCTAAAACACTAGTATTCCTGGGATAATGGCACCAATTGATTTTTGGAGATACTGAAATGGAAATTAATTTGACTTTTTCAGCCTAGGACTTCTGGAGCCATTTAGCACAAACCATAAACTTATTCTGCTTCCAAGCACTTCTAAAATTTCAATGTTAAAACTGTTGAGCAAAGCACTTGCTTATCTCCAGGTTTGAGGCTGTTGAAGCATACCCCTCCATACTATAACTAGCCTTACATTAATATTAAAATACACCTTTTTTCCTTAGGGTAGGTATTGCCTAAAGCAGCACAATGTCAGCCTGTTTTAGTTGAACATGCTGGAATGTATAGAGCCTTTGCAGCTTAATGGTCTGGGAAAGAATTTAGTTCGTTTAAATGGAAAATATTGCATACAAATAATGGATTGATAAGTGATAGGATAGGCCAGACCTGCTGAAGTCTAAGAGTGAAGTTCTAAACCTCACTGACTGCTCATCTACAGGAAGGTGGAGCCAAAGTGCTGCTGCTATTTCCCCTTTCAACGCATGGTAACTCATTCTAAATCCCATTGGCATTGTTCATGGATGTGTTTTTCCTTTAGCCCACAACTTTCCAAATTTACCTATGGCATAGCCCTGAGATTATGGGAATGACACTGCTTCAGCTTACTACAGATGGCAGGAAATAATCTAGTCTGCCTCCAAGATTATTATAAAAAAATGTAGCTTCTATACCATATTTCTTTGGAGGAAAACTCTTCAGGATGCAGTTACTGATGGGAGAAGCCTGATGCTGTGGATCCAAGGCCATGTTTTGGGGTAGAAGGGAGTTGCTTCTCTATTTGCCTTATTTCTAATGTGGGTATATACTTAATCCTCTTCTGAACTGCCTACGGAGACCATCTTGCTTCCCTTGCAGTAAAACCTTTGATTTACCAATTCCTCGAATGGTAGAGTAGGCAGTGTTCAAGTAATTCTGAAGTGGAAGTGATTCAAATGCTTTCTGGCCCAAGATAATACTACTTAAAGACCAATGGTAAATCTTCTTTTAATAGGGTTTACATTTCACTGACTGGCTAGATCATTGTTGAGTCTTACTGGATGAAATGAGATCCTGTACTGTTCAGCTGACTCACGAATGTGCCAACCACTTTCTATATGGCATGCATGGGAGAAAACACAAGCCTTTAACTTGTAGAATTGTCTGTCCTCTAGGGAAACCTTTTTTCCAATTCTTTTGTAGCTATACCAGGCACTTAAATTTCATCTTTGTACATTTAGCTTCCCTGTAATGCCTCTTTGATCATCAGGTTGATGGAACTGTGCCTGATTAGAGAAAGTATAGAATACATTTGGTCTTGAATTTTCTTGAAGCCTTTTGGTTTTGACTCTGCTATATCCCTGGAGTTTTCATGACTCTCTTTGACAGGAAATATCTGTAGCTACATGAAAAACTACTATTCCAATTCAGGGCCGCCACCAAGAAGCTGTAAGTCAATATCATCAGTGCGCTGATGTATAACTATGCTATTCTATAGCATGAGTTGAAACTGGCTATACAGCAGTGACAGTGAACTAACAAGTGATGTTTGAGTTTGCAGTTTTTTCATTTTAAATTAGCAATTATCCTTTCTGACTGCATTTCAGCTGTTCTGGAGATATGTATACTAGCTGCTGCTTGGCTTAAAATGTTTGTATGTAACACATTTTAAGATAGTCAAATATAGCTTAGGTCTGTAGAATCTTATAGTGAGCTTATATTAAGAAAGTACATGTATCTGGTATCCAAGCAAGCTCCCAAAGCAAGCTCCCAAAACAAAGCATTTGTTCATGGGCTATAGTTGATAGTAAGTAACCTTTTATACCAACTGTAAAGCAGTAGAAAGACATGAGTATGGATGAATTCTTGCTTTTCAGTAGTACCATAGGGCTACACTGGTAAGAAATTGCACCCTTATAGACTTAGAGTAGTTGTGCTCTTTGCTACTGGCTCAACTGATTTGGCTTTCTGCATTGAATCACCATGGATGGTGTAATCACCCCGGGTGGATGAAGTTGGTTTAAAAACAAGGTTGGTTGGGGTTTTGTCTTCCCCTGCCTGGCCTAGCCTTTGTCCACTATACCCTATTACAACTCCTAGCATGGCTTTCTCTAGAACTTTACTACCAGACCACATTGCCTTAGTAGACATATGGGGATGAAAGGTTGCCTTTCCACTTATGGTGAAAGCCTAGTAAAATGATTTTGGCAAAGATTACCAGTAAATGGCTATAAAGCCAAGGTCTCGACAGACACTTGCAGGATAAGTCAACTCGCATCAGACTTTTATTTATTTCTAACAAATATTGCAGTTCTATTTGCACCATGGTTTAAGAGTTCTGTTTCCAAAATACAGAGATGAAAATCATCATGAGTCTCAAAGTTAAAATTGACTTCCATTGGCTTATTTGAGTTGCAGTTGCTCATGCAGAAGAAAGTGTGTGCAGTCTAACTTAAACACTTGCATGGGTGTAAATGACACTTGGTGAAATCTTGTATGCTGCTTGCCATCTTTTATTTCATCACTAGTGCAGTTCACCATTAAAAATAGTCTCCTAGTTGTTGCTAGTTAATGGCACAGTTCGTTCCTTAAGCTTGTAATCTGTTCGCCTTCACAAACTTAAGATTAAACTTCACTCAGACTGAAGACTCACTCTAAATACTGCTTTCTCTACTCTGATGACTGCCTTGGTATAAATGTTTGTCTTTGAGTGGCTGCATGTCTCCTTTACTAAGGCCTGGTTGAAACAAAGCTGTGCTAGTTTAACTGAAAGCTGGACTGACTTCTTCTAAAACGGGCACAGCTTTGTGTGGTGACACTAGGTCCAAACCTTGCTGAAACTAATTCACTGTGCCTGTATCTTGCTGGGTCATTCCCTATATGAAATGAGGATATCAATCTTCCCCTCCTGGGATCTGTTCCTTTCTGTACCAGTAAAATCTTAACATAGCAATTGAGACCTTTCCAGAAATGTAGCCATTAACTCTCTGGACCCAGTCATTGATTCATTGCTAACCACATCTATTCTGCTTTCTTAAAACAAGTTCTTACTATGACCTGTCTTCCCATACTGCATTGCTAGTAAGGCTTGTCTGACTAACAAGCTTTGCTTATGTGGCACAGTGTACTACACAATAGTCCAAAATTCTTAGGAGTTCATCCTGTGTAACTGTCTTCAAGTGGAAAAACGTACTAAAATCTGGCTTTCCTGATTCTTAAAGGAAGCCTGATGGCTTGATTTATTTTAACCTGTTAACTAAGGAGCAGATAAAAGGTTGGAGGGGAGAATCTTAAATCTCCCTCAATTGCTATTTCAGTTACCTTCATATGAAGTACTAGAGCTATTCTCTACTACCCAGAGTTCTTGCAATAGGCTCCAACTTATAGTATGGCAATAGCCATAGTGCACAGGATACTCTTGATGTTTCAGTAACATTATCTGACCTATCTAACTAAACTAGCTTTCAAAGGAGCCTTTTCAACAAACTCAGATTTGGTTTTGGCTGAGTTTGGAATCTCTTCTCCATAAGAATTAACATTGTGAACAAACTGTTTATTTAGTAAACTAGAGAAACTGTTCTTGCCATGGATCCTTCCCAATAAAGTGATCTGTAGCTCCAATTAAGGATAGGTACCTAAAAGGATCCCCTGCCTTTGGAAGGATTCTGTCTTGCTGCAGCTTTTTGCATTCTGGCAGTAAAGGTTACACCACCTCTGGATTGGTGCTATGCAGCTTGCAAACTGCTCAGTGGCATGAGTTACATTTTCCTTTAATTGTTTCACTTTTTATTCTCTGCCAAAGATTCCCCCAACTGGGACTCTGGTCGCGGAGGTAATGGCTATATGAATGGCTATGACCGAGACAGCCGGATGAATGGCTATGATCGTGATCGCAGTGGGTTTGGATCTAGAGGAGGATCTGGACATGATGACAGAGGTGGGCGAGGGGATTGTTAAACTCTCCTTTCAGCCAACAGCACTCCTGCAATTTGGTGTGGAGAGAAGATAACTACTCTATTGTAACAACTAGAAAATAGTTTTCCTCCAGAAAGTTTGTTTGGTTTTAAATTTGTAGCATGTGAAACTGAGATTGCACATGAATGCTAGTGGCTTATGAAGTTGGACTTATTAGTGCACATGGTACTGGTTTAGTGCTGAGCTGCCCATCTTCACCTACCAGGATACAAGAAATGGGGCTTACAGGCCTTAACTGAAATTGGGGTGCCATTATGTTTGCTGCTATATTATACATGGATAGAAGGTCTGTTTTTGAAGAGTTTACACTGTAAACGGAGAATACGAAAGGTGGGAGTCTGCTACAGTCTAAAACAAGAGTAATGCAACCAAAGTGACTCTCCCAAGGTCATGCAGGAAGTCTATACATAAATAAGGAATAAAATGGATTTCCTGGTTCCCAGTCCAGTGCCATAACTACAAACAAGTTGTCTTGCTCAGTTTGAGTAATCAAAACATCAGATTCTGAACTTTTGCCCCAGAAAGCACCCACAAAAGGAGTACTCTACCACTTTTTTTAGTGTTGCTTGTGTGTAAGGGATGCCTTAAAACAGGCACTCCTTTATTCATTAAGGTCCCTTGCTAATAAAGGATTTTCATGTTTATTGATCTACATTTTGAGATGTTAGACTGCAGGTTGGGTTGCCAAAATGCGATATGGTCTTAAAACTTTCCCAAATCAAAACCAATTTAAGTGTCATAAGTGCTTTTAGTTTCTCTAAATTACATATAACTAAGGACAAAGTTAAAGTTTTGTGATGATGACTCTAGCATTTGTGGTCCCATCTTAGATATCTCACTTTGAACCCTCTTGGTGTGGTTATAGGAAAGGGGAGTTTGGCTTAGTATTTCATATCCCATCTCAAAACAGGTAAACAAAGAAAGATAGAGACAGTCTATATTATGCAACATGTAAGATCTTTTTTGAATGAGCCTTCAAGAGCAGGATAATCCATTTCAAAACTTCTGGATGCAAAGAGAATTTTACACAGATGTAGTGACTCCTTCAGTTTTGGGTGGGAGCTGGGGAGTTTTGCCTGCTTTTCTTGTAGGGGTTGGAGAAACTTGTTCTTCTATTCAGCGGCCAAAGGAGGCTGGAGCTCAGATTTATGAACAAGGGGCAGGGGGGAACAACTTGATTCTCCAGCTTCAAAGTTAGACTTCTCGAGGGTAGCAGTTTGCTATAGTTTGTTTTTAACCATGTATCCTAACATAGCATTTGAGCCAGTCATTGGTGTCTTGTCATTATTTGGAGTAGTACGAAATTCTAAGGAATGAGATGCTATGGCTGGGGTATGGTGAAGAGTGGCTTCATTAAGTGCCTGTGGACATTCCTTCCCAAAATATGATTAGACTAGTAAATTAGAGCTCAGTGTGGTTTAGATTGGGTTTTTTAACTGCAGCAGCTCAGGTGCAGTTCAGGTTATGAGCACAACATGCTGAGACTATTTTATACTAAGTTGAGGTAGCCACATTTACTGACCCTCCAAGCTGCATATGACAGTCTCAGAAGTTCAAGAGCCAGGATGTACCTGACAGGGCTCAGGACTTCAGCCCTGCTTCTGCTGCAGTCCCAAGCCTTGGCAGGTGCACCCCACAGGGCTGAAGCTCCAAGACCCCCCCCCACTCCCCAATGGACAGAAGTCCCAACCCCCCACCCTGCTGCAAGGCAGAGGTCCCAAGCTTCCCCTCCACCAGGTCTGGTAGGTGGAGAATTTGTGGGGGGGGGGGGGAGGGGAAGCGTTCAAAGCTGCGCTTTAATGGTAAGAGCCACATGTGGCTCACAAGCCAGTTTGGCTATCCCTGTAAGTCCTTGTTTTATGTAGTTAAGTAGCGTAGATTTAAATAACTGCATAGTTGGACTCTAAACTGTGAATCTCTTGCTTGACCTGTCATTTCATTAGAGAATATTGGAAAGTTGTACAGTACTAACTACATGAGTATAGCTAACCACGTGTCTGAAATCCATCTCCTGTTCTAAATCACTCTAATAAAATATGGAGGTGGGGAAAATGCACTCTGTTGGAGTTTACCTTTTGGCTAGCTCCTAACTCATGTGCACCTTCATGGTGGCTTTAGATTGAACTGAGTCTTTTGCTTGTTAAAATTGGTTTGTTACCCTGAACAGAGACTTACTGACTTTTATGACTAGAAAAGTAACCCTTTTCTTTCCATGTCTAGGATTTGACAGTGGGTGGAATTCTGGTAGAGACAAGGATGCATACAGCAGCTTTGGTGTTCGGAGTGACCGTGGGGGAAAATCGAGCTTCTTTAGTGAACGTGGGAATGCCTCAAGAGGAGGAAGGTTAGTATCTTCTTGCTCCATGCAGTGCAAAACTAACTTACATCAGCACTAATAAGTTTTATGGTAGAACTATGATCTTGCTTCACTCCTGCTTCAGTTCTCCATATGACATGGAAACAGGGCTATTTAGTAATTTGGGGCAGCAGAATGAGAACCCTGCTTGGAAAACTAGCCTTTCAGGATAGGCAGTATTGTAAATAACTTAAAGCAGTGTTTCTCAACCTAGGAGTCATAAGCAGGGCTGGCATTAGCTGGTAAGAAGCAGGGCAATTGCCTAGGGCCACACAAAACTAAAGTACGTGGTTTCAACCCCGTGAGGCAGCTGATTCTGGGAGCCCCATGCTGCAGGGCAGCTGAAACCCCAAGCTTAAGGTAGGGGGTTGCCGGCACAAAGGTTGAGAAACACTGACTTAAACTGAGTGAATTGGTTTGAGTCTTTGGACTAGCTAATGACCTTGGAGTTCTGTGGAATGGCAATAGGATGCTTGCATCACAGGTGAACACTTACTAGTTACTGGGAGCAAGTGCTTAATGTAAAATGACAAAATTGAAGTTAAAATGTTCTCAACATTTTTTTCTCATTAAAAGTGTACCTGAGAACAAAATCTGAGTGAATTTAATAAAACAATTGGGTAAGACTCTTGCAGGTTCTCTCCCTTTATTTGGTCAGTTCTAAACACCTCATGTTTGTATGCACAAGTGTGGTGAGAATGACCTTTTTCGCCTCGTTAGTCCTGTATCCTGAATTTTCTCAAACATGGTTTACCAGGCCTAAAACTAAACGCAACCCAGGTAAGGACTCTTTTCTACCTTTTATCCAAAGTCCATTTTACAAAGAGGGAGCATGCCTGTATAATGCAATCATTGACATGACAAAGGACCAAGTGTACTTGAGTTCAGAATTTCCATTTGTATTAGCAATAAAATATAGGAGCAAGTAAAACTTGCCAGTTGTGAATTTTTACTATAAACTAGTCAATGAATTAACATTGCTTAATGTGCCTCCCCTTTGTACAAAACTGTCACCTTTCTAGAATGGGTGTATACTAAAACCTGTAATTCAAACACATGTAAAAGGGAGAATTCTGAATTGCCATTCTACAGGTAAATGTCAGTTTCTCTCAACTTAAAACTTCCTAAGTAACAGAATTTTTTAAAATTAACTCCTATAACTATTTAGCTTCCTATTTGGGTTATTAGGCTATCCATGCTCTAGTTTACAATTGAACAGTTAATGTATGAAGCAGCACTGTTTTCCCCTAAAACATTAGTCACTAACTTACCAAACAAAGTATATGTAATGTACACCAGCTCAATGGGCAGGGCCCTGGTTTGTTAACTTATATTCCAAATCTGGAATCACACTTCATATTTTACCTAATGTGTGGAATTAATATGCAGTTAAATATAATGGGCCTCAGTTTGCATGTCAGACAACAACCCTTGTTGAGCTAGATTTTCAAATAAGTTTTTTGTTTAGATTTGAGGATCGTGGAAGAGGCGGTGACTATGATGGTATTGGCAGTCGTGGTGATAGGGGTGGCTTTGGCAGATTTGACCGTGGTGGAAATAGTCGCTGGTCTGAAAAGTCAGATGAAGATGACTGGTCAAAACCACTTCCACCAAGTGATCGTCTGGAACAGTGAGTAACTTTAACTTCATTTAGGTATCCTCATGTCAATCAAATCTAGGTTAACTACTAGAATACTGAAGTCTTCTATCATCTCCTTTCAGAGAGCTCTTCTCCGGAGGCAATACAGGCATTAACTTCGAGAAATATGATGACATTCCCGTTGAGGCAACAGGCAGCAACTGTCCTCCACATATTGAAAGTGTAAGCTTATTAAATGTTTAATAATGAATCTGGATTTTCAGTTGCTGTATACCAAGTAAACAAACTTGCAAGAGAAACCTGATGAATATGAGATTTGGTGCTTCTAGTGCTTAAACTATATCCAGCAACTTTTTTGCTCCTGATATAATGGATCTGCCATACTTTAGTGAATCAGAAAGCATGACAGAACAGTTGGTAAGCAAACTATGAATGGTGAGATTCACTTGTTTGACAGCTTCCCTTATGTTGCTTTAATAACTACATAGGTGTGCAGCTGAAAAGATTTCACCCAGAGAGAAGCATATGTGCTGAACTGTCTTGTAAGTTTTTGGGTTTTTTGCGTTAAACCTGTTGCAATGTGCTTATAGTAGATAAGGTTAAAGAAATGCACCTTGCACTTGGAGTAGAAGGTGGTGAGGTTTATGGCCCTCAGTTCCTCAGACTTCATTCTAATGTCTCTTCACCCGTGGAGAAGACCTTGTTTCTTATGCCGACTTTTTTCTCATTGAGAATTCCATTGTGTACTCCTGAAGGAAATCTGCACCCAAAAATTCTATACACAATTTTAAAATTGTCAAATAAAATGTGGAGGCTCCAGCATGGTAGTGGAGCACCCTGCAACTGTTCCTCCTTCCCCTCCCAACTCAGCGGTGAGGCTGCACCCAACCCTGACACAACACAAGGGCCTGCCCCTCCACACCAGGTATGGGCAAACAGCTCAGCAGGATCCTAGTGTGGGGTGAGTGTGTTCTGGGTGTGGGCAGCTTGGGGGGGGGGGGGGGGTATGGATGCACAGGCTTATTGGGGGAGATTCTGGGTGCAGGGGTGATGGGATGCTGCACAGGGGGTATCCAGGTGCTGAGGGTTGGTTGGGTGGGGGTATGGGTTCAGCTGTTTGGGGATCTGGGTGTGGGATACTTATTGGGGCAGTGCAGGAGGTAGTATGGTGGGTGTGGAGCAGTGCTTCCTGCTGCTGGGTTGGTTTCTGAGGGTGTCTGACCCAGCCCCAGTCATTCTCTCCCCCTGGAAGGGAAGTTTTTTGTCCTGGCCAGCTGGGACAAAGCCTGGTGTAGGGTAGGAACCACTGGCTGGAGTGTCTCTTCTCCCTCACCGCCCCCCCCACCCCCACCCCCAATTGGTGATTTACCTTTCTGCTGCTGCTCCAGGTGCCCAGTACAAATGCCTGTGCTGCTTTGGAGGAGCACATGACTGGTCTTGGGGCTTCCCTGTACTTCCCAGTCAGTCACTTTTCTGTGAGGGGATGTGAATTCCGTCAGTGAGCAGTGGTGCAGAACTCCACCAGGAGTACATTGTTAACTTTGCTCCTCTGGCACAGTCTTAGTTGTAACTTTAGACTGTCTTTAGGTATCCTGGGCCGACGCCAGGTGTTCTCAAACTTCATTGCATTGCAGTCCCCTTTTGACAAGAGTTACTACATGACTGGGGAGGGGGCCAGAGCCCGAGTCCCAGCAAAGTCTAATGCTGGCCCTGGTTACCCTATTAAAATGCAGTGTGGACATTTTGGACTCTTGACCCCCACCTTTTGCAAACTGCTGGCCTAGACCAAGGAGTGCTTTGAGGATAAGGACAGACCTAGAACTTGATCCAAAACTTTATGGGAAGCCAGCTTAAAGTGGACAGGTGTGATGTGCTCATAGTAGCTTGTGTTGCTGAGGTGATGAGCTGCTGTGTTTTTTATACTAGCCAGAGTTTACAAAGTGTTGAAGTGTTTTCATGCCCAGGTATGGTGTATTGCTGTAGTCCAGCTGAGAGGTGACAAAGGCATGAATGACTGAGGCCAGGTCTTCACAGTGATGGAATAGTCTCCTGGCCAGCTGGAGATTATAAAAGCATTCCTTGTGGCTATTGTGATGTGAAACAGTGTCTAAAGGAATCCAAGTGCACTCCTCAGTTACAGACTGAACTGACCAGTTGTGAATGTGAACTTGAAATCTGTACCCTGGTTGTGAATTCAATAGTTCTCTGCCCACCAGCATCACCTGTTTTACCAAGGTCAGCTTCATCCAAGCACTGGGCCATCTTGATGGTGCTTGTGTTGTGTGCTGAAGGATAGGTAGTTGAGTCCATGTGATCTTACAGTTCACCTGTTAAATGTTGATACTGAAAAGGACCAAAGAATTCATCTGTGTGGAACCCTGCAAGCAAGGGTTCGAGTGGTGCAGGTGCAGTCTCCATCACTACTCCTTAGGTGCATGCCTTCAGAAAGGACTCAGGCCACTTTAGTGCATTACCCTGGACTCTTGCCACCTCTCTAGTAAGACAGCTGTGTTGAATGCTGCAAAGAGACCCATGAGAATGGATGTCTGTCCTGTATCTGTGACTGAAAGTGGCACTAATGCTCTGAAGCTGTCTCAGTTCCATGTCCTGGCTTGAATCCAGATTGTGCTGAGTCTAGTGTCTTCAGTTAGATGAGCTTATAGTTGACTTCTTGCTCATTTCTCTGAGCTTGCTCAAGAATGAGTTTTGACAGTAGGCAGTAGCTGGCTAGAATTGAAATATGCAGGGTGGGTTACTTTGTTGGTCAGAATATTGTATGTTTTTTGAAGGAGGAACAGAAGGTTCCTCCTCTGAATCAGCTGTTCATGACACATTCACAAGCCAGGAAGGGCATGGGTTGGATTCATGAATCTTTCCTTGGAACTCCTTTAGGGGGTGTCCAGAAGTTACTGCTTGGGAGTCTACTACAGTAGGGCAGCCATTGCAACACCTCAGGTTACTTATATAGTAACAGGAGTTACTAGAGAGAGATGCCATATTGAGCTTTGTGGCTGAGAAGGAATTGAAGTGGTGGCAGATCTGCTCCTCTAAATGCCTTTTGCATCAGGGCACAAGTATGTAAAGGTCACAGGTCTGGACCTGTGGGTACTGCTGACTGCACTCTCTGATCAAGAGTGCATGGGGTGCAGGCATCCTGTGATGGACCACCCATAGGGACAAAAACATCTCCAACTTCAGTTACTGTACAGATAAATTCTGCTCTGTGGTGAAATAGGGCAGCAACAGGTGAACACTGCTTTCTGGATACTGCTTGAACACAGCTTTCTGGATTTTTGTCAGGCAACTTGCAGTGTAAATAGTGCTTTGTCATAACAGATGACTTTGGTTGTTCTCAGCACATGTGATGGCCTGCCATATGCCAGTGATCAGGAGACCTGCTATGTAGTCAGTCCACAAGTGCTTTGAGACCACTAATAAATTTTTTCTATATCTGATTAGTGACTGCCTTTCTGGCATCTCTTTATGATGATCTGATCATGACTTGCAGGTTTCTCAGTTTAACACGCTAGTCTATTGTGCAAGATTAAACTCTGAATTAAGGACCACTGCAGTACTTTAAAGACAGATTTCATGGGAAAGGGGTAGAGAAGGAACCTAGTGATAGTCTTTTGCTACTGGCTGGTGGTTTTGTGGCAACTTGAAAGCCTGAAATATTTTATTGGAGGATATCTTGGTCTATAGAAGTGGTGCAAGAGCTTGTTCTTGCTTCAGTTGTAGGGATGAGGGGTGTGTGGGCTGGTTTTTTATAGGAAAGAATTTTTAGATGGGATGTCATATACGGAGACCACTAGTTCTGTGGTTTTATGCATAGGTCTCATTTGCTTGGAAGCCTGACTTCTGATATGAGCGTTCTACTTGGTATTAAGCTTTTTATGCTGCTTATACATGAGAGTTTTTTTTTTTAATATTCAGGTTTAAAATCTGTTAAATTTTATTTTTTGTGTACATGTACTGAGCAGATTAATCCTATGGATACATGAATCACTTGAGCTGAGCTATATTTCTTCAGTGAGAAGGTTCTGAAGTCAGTCCCCCACTAACTTCTCCCCTCCACCCCCCCTCCCAAATGTCTGTTACAGTTCAGTGACCTTGACATGGGAGAAATTATCATGGGCAACATTGAGCTCACTCGCTACACCCGTCCTACTCCTGTTCAGAAACATGCTATACCTATCATTAAGGACAAGAGAGATTTGATGGCCTGTGCCCAGACAGGTAGGTTTTTGACCTTGCACCTATAACAATACTGACTTTCCAGTTCAGCTTGAAATGGGGGTGGGAATTAATCAAATCTTCAAGCTGCAGATGATCACTAATAGGAAAGGAAGCAGCTGCTCATGACAAACTTGCGCTTCCTTCATACTGGGAACTATAGCCTGCTATCCTTAGGGCAAGAACAACACACTAGCACAAAATCTGGATTGACCAGTTATAGAGATGAGGGTAACTTACTTGTCATGCCCTCCTCTGTGGATGCTAGGTGCCTTTTAGTACTTAGAATACAGCATTTTTAAAGCTTTAGTACATAACTTAATGGCAGAATATGGTTGGTTCTGCCAATTCAGACAATTGCTGTATTTTTATAGTGTTCCTTTGGCCCAAGTGAGATCAGTATTAACTCAGTTTTACTGTCCCACATCTTTCTCTACATTATCTGCCTTGACTCAGCCTTGAGTTCCTGGTTCTTCAAGTGTTTGCTCATGTCCATTCCATTGTAGGTGTGTGTGTGCTTGCCACATGCACTTGTGCCAGAAGCTTCCCCCCCTCCTCAATGGTATCCATAGGGGACCCAGCTCTGATGCCCTCTGGAGTGGCATGCATATGCATCAGTATAAGGCACATCACCAGCTCCTTCCACCCTCTGTTCTTGCTTATCGCCAGTGACCGTGCTGGAACATCTCCTTGCCTCTCTAAGCTTACTTCTCGCAGCTAGGCACAGTTGAGAACTTTCTGTATATAGTTAGAATTTTTAGTTTTTTATAGTTCCCTTACTGTGGATCTAGTGTTTTAGTCCCAGCGATGCTTAGCCTAAGGACAGAGCATGCCCTGGTCCCTGGGCTTCAAATGTGCCTGTTGCAAGAAACTCTTGCTAGTCAGTGATTACCATAGAAGCTGTTTGAAGTGCTTAGGGGAAACCAACATTAGTGATAAGTGTCACATGCAAGAGCTTCAGACCACAGAACAAAAGAGTGGGATATTTGTCTCAGGGCCGACTCCAATGAGCATTCTTACTCCAGCCTTAGAGCCAGCCAGATTGGGTTCTGCTCCTAGCACTGCAGCTTTGTTACAGAGCACACTGCTGACACCGGGCTCAGACCAGCACCAAGCCCCATCCCCTGCTACTGGCTAAAAAGCAAAGAGGCTGGGAGGGGACGTTCTCCTGTGTCCCATAAAGGGAAGGAGAAGGCTGGAGAATAGCAAAGACCCATGAGGGCTGAGTTGTTAAGCCCACTTCAAGATCCACCTTCCACCCCAGGGAGCAGCAGAGGCACTCAGCACCTGACGCAGGTGTCCACACTGGAGGCCTTTCAGGCCATTAAGGCTATGGATGTGCCCTGTTTGAGGGGTAAACCGGCTTTGGGACCCTTCCAACAGTCCCTATCAGTGCTGCACCACTCCTTGCCACAGGGGCTGTCCCATCAGCACTTGCTTGAGTGGCACCATCAGCCCACGGACACAAGTTGGCTTGCCTGTCAGAGTTCCTGGTCTGTTCCTGGGCTCAAGGCAATGATCACCAGTGGTCTGGCACAGACCCACAAAGGCATGATAGCAATCCCCAGAGCCCTGGCTCTCCCAGCACATGGCACCAGTCCAGAGGATTGAGACATTGGCCCCAGAGCCCTGTCGCTGAACCAACAGTACAGTTCATCACCAGCATGTGAGCAGTCTCCAGCATGTCAGTCTACTCGCTCACATTCCCACTCCTACTTGACAGAAAAGCATCGCTCGCTAAACATCAGGCATCAATTGTCAGGGTACCAACACTTCACAGCACTGAGAGCCATTGCCCTCCTACAGAACCTCTACAGAGGTTTGGGATAGAACTGTCAGGACTGGGGTAAACAGTTGGCCATGGCACTGTCCTGGTCCCCAGACGTGTATCCCCCTCCTCAGACTCCAAGAGCAAAGAGATCCTGCCCATGGGCTTGGATCACCCATCAAGAGCACCCGCCTTCCCCTCTGAGGGCCATGCTGTCACTGGTGGCCGGGGCCAGTGGCAAGCCCCCTGGCAACTCTGGAACCCCTAAGGATTTCCCCAGCCATTGCAGGGGCATAGGCCAGCCTTGGGTATCAGACAGACTGTCAGCGATAGCCTGTCACCTGCCTAAGATTCAGACATGGAGTCAGAGCAGGCTCCTTGGGTTGAGCAGGGTTGGCAGACCTGTACCTGCCTCCTCATCTTCACCTGATGAGGCAATAGCAGAGCCCTTTCACCCGCTTTCCCCAGGACAATGCCAAGGCTCACAAGGAGCTCTTGAAGAGGGTCACCTTGAACATGGGGCTGGAAGTCAAGGAGTTGGCAGAGCCCTTGGACTCCTTGTTTGATGTACTGAGTACAGCAGCTCCTGCCAGGGTGGCATTGCTGGTACACAAGGGAGTGACAAAAATCACTAGGGCCCTGTGGTAGACACCTTCCTTCCTGCCCCATCTCCAAGTGAGCAGAGTGAAAATACCGTTAACAGGGACATAGTATCTTTATACCCACCTTGCCCCAAACTCACTGTTAGCAGCTCATAGTGGAACAGACAGGGCCAACTGGGATCAGTGCCTAAGAACAAGGAGGCAAAGAGGCTCCATCTCCTTGGTAGAAAAACTTTTATGCTACATAGACTCCAGCTGAGTGGCCAACTACCAGGTCTTGCTTGGCTGCTATGATCTACTAGCTGACAGTCCATGGCCAAGTTCTGACTCACTGCCAGAGGAACCGAGGAAGGGTTTCCTGGCTATCAGATGAGGGCAGTGGCCAGAGTAGCCCTACAAGTGACCTCAGATGCAGCAGACTCTCTGCCTAAAATATGTCCTCAGCTATTTCAATGAGGTGGGTGTCCTAGTTGCAATCATTGGGCCTTTTAACACAGGTTCAACAGTTGATCTGGGACTTCCCATTCAATGGTCTGGCACTGTTTTCAGAACAGACAAACAGTAAATTGCACAGCCTGAAAGACTTGAGGGTTACTTTGTGCACCATGGACCTATACCAGCCAGTGCTGGTAAGGAAGTGGCTTAAGCAACAACTGACCAAGGTTGGCTCCAGTCAGCATCCTATACACACTTGAGCTCCATCCATAACCAACTGGGTGGTAAGCAGGCATTTTGAGGGTGTGCTCCCAAGGTGACCTTCCAGCCTGTGGTGTGGATCCTGCTCCCTGTTTTTTTTCAACTGTCTCGTGGAACTGGCAGTGGTCTCCTGCCCAGCTGTCAGACCTACTGTCACAGGATCATTGTTGGCATGCAGGAGCTAGTCTTATCTCTTTCCACCTCACAGCTTGGATGCCATATGCACTCTAGTCAGGTACAGCAGGTTCTCTTGGAAAGCAGCCCTCCACGAGAGCAACTTACCTGGTAAAGTGGAAACACTTCTCCTGCTGGGCATCTGAGTGCAACATCTCCCTGACCCAGTCATCTTTACAGTTAATCTTGGATTTCTTGCTTCATTTAAAGCACGTGGGCCTTGCCTTTTCAATCAAGGTGCACCTGGCAGCCATATTGGCTTTCCATCCTCATGTCTAGGGTAAATCTGTATTCTTCCATAAGATGTCAGTCAGGTTCCTGAAGGGCCCTTAATAGCTCTTTCCACCAATCTTGGACCCGGTCCCACCCCTTATACTGATGCATACATGCACCACACCAGAGCCAGTCATCTTACAGATACCATAGATGGACTGGGGGGACTTCTAGCACCAGTGCATGTGGTCAGCGCACACACCTACAATGGAATGGACATGAGGAACACATAACTCTTATCTCTTGTTAACATCAGGAGCACAGTCTAGTTCAGCTAGGTTGTTTGGAATACTGTGTAAGGTGTTGCAGCTGATAGCATCAATACTTCCATCAAGTTTTTATTGTCACAATTAACCTTTGTATTTCTTAATAGGTTCTGGGAAAACTGCTGCATTTCTTCTACCAATATTGAGTCAGATCTATACAGATGGTCCTGGTGATGCTCTGAGGGCTATGAAGGCAAGTTCTTAGATGTGCAGTCCCAGAAATGTTAAAACCAGCTCAGTCCCCCTGCAGGATTCTTTTCTTGCCTGCACTTCTGTTAATATTTATTCTTTCTAGAGATGTCTGATTATAGTATTCATACTAACAAGCAGTCTGTTTCAGAGGCCTGTGCCCAATTTCTTACCCCCAATAATTTAGAAGGCAGTTTCAGAGAGCTGCTCATTTGATGCTTATCTGCTCACTTACAGGCATCGTGGTCCTCTTCTGTGGTTTTTTCTTCTGGCTCAAACAAAAAACATTACCATCTAATTAACAAATCCTGTCTTCAGACACTCATAACAAAAGAGGAAGACCTTAAAACAAAACTGCATGAAGCCAAATTTCAATTCCGTTTAGGCCAGTGGAGGACCACAGAGCTGTTCTTGATGGTCTAGGGACTAAACTCTTCTTTAGGACTAGTCAGATAGTAGAAGTATGAAAGGATCTCTAGCAGTGTGGCTTCCAGAGTGAAGGCTGAAAAAAACTATACTAGTAATAAGCATGTCTTGTAGCCACTGAAAAGTGGCTATTTCTAAGAAAAGTTGTTACACCATGGAGTAAGGCATTTTGTTTTTCCTCCAATAAATGTCAGTATTGAATCCCTTTTGTAAGATTTAAAAATAAGTAATGTTTACAGGGAGTCTTGAAAATATCTGTAGTTCTGTTCCCTAAAGACACATTAGCTTTGTGTTATCTAGCATACCTGATAGTGTAGCTGGGACACAAGTCTTCAGAACCAATGTCTAAAGCATGATTGAGACTTTCTGTAGTGGAAGACTTCCTGTACTTTTTAACAATTCATAGCAGCAAGTCCTTTGGAACATAAATAGCTTTGATTGCAGATAGTCATCCAATTTAGAGCAAAGAAAGCTGTGGATGCTCTACTTACTCTGTGATCTATGCTCAGCCACAAGTGCTGTGCTGGTGGCAAGAAAGTTTCAGAATTGTGGGGGAAGGATGTGCCTGGGGTTTGAAATGGCTTTAGTTTCAACTCTTTAAATTAGTATGTTATGTATTGTTCTGTCCTTCAGGAAAATGGAAGGTATGGACGCCGTAAGCAATACCCTATCTCTCTAGTCCTGGCTCCAACTAGAGAACTGGCAGTGCAGATCTATGAAGAAGCCAGAAAGGTATCTTTTTGGCAACTTGTCTGTCTAATATCCTGAGCTTTTTAAAAAAACAGAAAATAACTAGTTCTGTTCTTACAGTTTGCATATCGTTCCAAAGTTCGTCCTTGTGTTGTCTATGGTGGTGCTGACATTGGTCAACAGATACGTGACTTGGAACGTGGATGTCACTTGCTTGTGGCAACTCCAGGACGTCTGGTTGACATGATGGAGAGGGGGAAGATTGGATTGGACTTCTGCAAGTACGTGAAATGATTTTGGAATTTGACAATCTTACAAATGTCTATAGAATTTCTGACAAGATCTGGGGCTTAGCTGTTGGTTTTTAAACTGAAAAAACATACATAAATGTAAACAGTAGTGATCCATAGTATTTTCTCATGTTGGACAGTCACTTAGGAAAGGCTTACTAGTGGAATTTCACAATACAAATTCCATATGCTTCCCAGGTTCTAAAACATGACAGTATTTGCATAACACCATTTCTCTTCCCTCTGCTCTTCTCCCCCTCCTCCACCCAATGTTCCTCTGGTCTGACACTCAGATAATGGCTCTCCAGCAGTCTGCACCTATTTAGCAGTCTCCTACAAACTTGCTTCTTGTACTAATCTAGCATGGTATGGATGAGTCAGTGTTAATCAAATGTGGCCACCAAGGCCTTCTCTTGGGTCCGCCACCTCCTCAGTAGTGATTGGGGGGATGGTTGCCTGGGGCTGCCAGGAGTGGGGTTCTGCCCCTTTCTGGAACCAGAAATGCTGTTGAAGCAGGCATCTGGTGAGTTCTCCACCTTCCTGGAGGCAGTGGGGCTTGGGCTTCTGACTCCAGCCATGTGGTGGTGGGCAGCAGGCCCCAGGCTCACCACTCCCTTTCTTCCCTCTTCACCCTGGCTCCTGCTGCCTCCTTCAGCCACAAGGCAGCAGGCTCTGGCCCAGTTGTACAGTGGCTGTGGGCACTGGCTCCAGGCTCACCACCTGCTGCCTAGCCCCCGCTGCCGCCTCCATCCCTGGGCTCTGACCATGTAGCAGTGGAGACTATCCCTGGGCCCCCACCACGGGGCTCTGGTCCCAGGCTCACCCATGACCCTTGGCCCCTGCTGCATCTTTTGGCCATGTGATAGTGGGCTTCAGTCCCTGACCACAGGGTTTCAGGGCCCCCCCGCCCTTTCCAAATTACAACTGGCCCCCGCTGCCTTTCTACCCACCTCTATCCCCAGCTTAATTTTTCCCCTAGCTTGCCAGGGTTGAGTAAATCTGCAGTGATAAGTGTAAGTTCATACTGCTTTTCATTGCTTCCTTTTCACGGCAGCAGGCTTACTAGCTAGCAAATTTTTATTAAAGAAAAAGCCGGCAAAAGAAACATAAGATGCTTTGCACGTTCTTATCTTTTTCTTGGTTCTCGTCTCTTTAGGTCAGGTTAAAAAAAGACCACTGTACGTTATTTTTATTACTGTTGGCAAACAAAAACAAACCCCAAACCCTTCATAAATTGCAATGATTTGGACATTTATGTGCATGTTTTTCCTCCTAAAAATAATTAGTATTTTTAGGAAAAATTGTCAGAGCAAGAGTTGGTGGCCGCACTCTGAGGCCACCAGAAAATTTGTTGAGAACCCCTGCTCTAAGCTGACATTCCTGTGGGAATGATCATACTGTGTGCTCTGAGAATTTTGTTAAACATTTGTAAAAGCGTGCCTTAATGCTGTTAAATTGACTACTTATGTCATCTAAAGCTACATATAGCTCAGATACTTCCCAACTAATGTCAGGTCATACAAGTGGTCATTGAATAATCTTGGCATACTGCATTAAATATTTAATTGCCAATTTTTTAAAAAAAGCCTGGTTTGTTATTGGGGATTAAACTATCATATGTATTTATTCATTAGCCTGTTCATTTATAAGCCAACCCCCCCCAAAATGAATAGGTAAAAATAGCAAAAACTGCATGACCCTTCCATAAGTGGACCCTGTATTTCAGGGGTTGGAAATCATTGGCTCCTGGGCTGTTGCTTCTGGCAGGTTGGGACATTTTGTTGTTTGCAGCATCTTCAGGCACAAAGCCCCTCAGCTCCCAGTGGCTGTGATTTGCCACTCCAGGCCAATGGGAGGCGGCAGGAAGTGGTGGCCAGCACATACCTCGGCCCATGCCACTTCCTTCTGCCCCCATTGACCTGGAGCTGCAAACCGTGGCCAGCGGGAGTTGCAATTGGCCAAACTTGCAGACATGACAGGTAAACAAACTGGCCCTGCCTGCCAGGGTACTTTTCCCTTGCAGGCTGCATGCCAAAGGTTGCTGATCCCTGTACTAGATATTCAATTCAATGATTCTGTAGAGTGTAAAGTCATCAAATTTTGGTGTAGACCCATTTTTATAAGCTGATCCCTGATCTTTGATGCTGTTTTTACCAAAATTATTCAGCCTATGAATGAGTACATATGGTAATTGAAAGAAATTTTCTCACTATAAGCAATTTTGATCCTATTAATCTAATCCCAGATACCTGGTACTGGATGAAGCTGATCGCATGCTTGATATGGGGTTTGAGCCTCAAATTCGCCGTATTGTTGAACAAGATACTATGCCACCAAAGGGAATTCGTCATACCATGATGTTCAGTGCTACTTTTCCGAAGGAAATCCAGGTATTGTCTAGCTTGATGCTTTTTTTGACTTACAAGCTTAATGTAAGTACTTTTTGAACTCCCCCAATCTTTGTGGGGGATAACAGTGGGAATTTTTTGTCTACCTCCTAGATGCTTGCCCGTGACTTCCTGGATGAATATATCTTTCTGGCTGTTGGCAGAGTTGGCTCTACATCTGAGAACATCACACAGAAAGTAGTGTGGGTGGAAGAGTCAGACAAACGGTCATTTCTGCTTGACCTGCTAAATGCCACAGGTAAAGACTGTTTGGGAGAATTTCAACACAGCTCTAATGGCTCAGGTAATGAGAATCTATGTTAGGTGGAGGAAAAGCTGTTAGTCTTTTCCTCCGTTTTTTCATATGTTGTGAATGTTTTGGCTTTGACTTAAAACAGTGTGCATGCAAATAAACTACTTGGGTAATATAAACATCATGGGAGTGGGAATGGCCTTGGTACTCATCTCTCATTGAATGAAGTAATATAATAAATACACAATTAGTTTAAGAAACTGCCTTTTACCACAGTGGGGGGGAGGGGGGTGCTAAATATTTTCAGATGTAGCATTGCTGGTGGCAAATCTGTGCTTAACTTCTTGCATTAGGTAAAGATTCACTGACTCTGGTGTTCGTGGAGACTAAAAAGGGAGCTGACTCTCTGGAGGACTTTCTCTACCACGAAGGGTACGCTTGTACAAGCATCCATGGAGATCGCTCTCAGAGAGACCGAGAGGAAGCTCTGCACCAGTTCCGTTCAGGCAGAAGCCCAATTCTGGTTGCCACAGCAGTAAGTCCCTAACTTATTTCTTCCTATAAGATGTTTTAGTTTATTTCACTTCGTTCTTGTGAAGCTTTGCTAAGAGCTGACAGTTGAACTTCTTCACCATTAGGTTGCAGCAAGAGGATTGGACATTTCAAATGTGAAACATGTCATAAACTTTGACTTGCCAAGTGACATAGAAGAATATGTACATCGCATTGGTCGTACAGGCCGTGTGGGAAACCTTGGTAAGACTAAGTGCATTGTCTACTAAAAGATGCTCTTCAAATGTAGTAGTCCATTGGGTTATAAGTAACACTATATACATTCTCTAATAGAGGAAATTTGAACTACAAAATGAAGCTTACTTGACCTACTACTTCAGACGAACCCACTTTTAGTCTTTGCAGCAGTAATCTTCATTTCAGTTTAATGAAACAGAGCAAAATTCCATGCAAGTCTTACTGCTCCGTCTTTCTTCCATTGTTACCTTCACTGCCTAGTTGACAAAACAGTGTTCTTAAAATAAACACGTGCTGGGTCGTCATATTTGTGTTAGCAGTCTCAGTTGTGGCAGAAGGTGGGTAAAATGGATTAGTAGGTCTCCTGTTCTCCCCCAAGGAGTTCAGTCAGAAATTTAATTAGCAAAATTTTTAACAAGCATCAGCGTGGAAGCACGTTTTCTAGAATGGTGGCCAAAGCATGAAGGGGCATACAAATGTTTAGCATATCTGGCATGTAAATACCTTGCAACGCTTATGATTATGAAATTAAAACAAGCTAAACCAAAAAAAACGCTGGCTACAAAAGTGCCATGCAAACACCTGTTACTTTCTGATGACATTGTAAATAAGAGGTCAGCATTATCTCCTGTAAATGTAAGCAAACTTGTTTCTCTTGATTTGGCTGAACAAGAAGTAGGACTGAATGGACTTCTAGGCTTTAAAGCTTTACACTGTTTTACTGGAGTGCAGTTGTGCAACAAAAAAACAATTTGTAGATTGCACTTTCACAACAAATTGCACTATAATACTTGTCTGTGGTGAATTGAAAAACTTTGTTTTTACTGTGCAAATGTTTGTAATATCAAATGAGCACTGTACACTTATGCAGAATACAAATTGAAATTGAAAAAACAATTCTTTTAATTTTTTAATAAATTTAGATTAGTATTGTTTTAACAGTGTGACTAAAATTGATCGTAATTACATTTTATTTAATTGCCTATGTTAACTGATAAATTGACAGCCCTAGAAACCAGTATAGCAGAGTTAGAGTTGGCTTTTTTTCTTAAATTCTTGCATGCAAGTGCTCATGGACCAACTGCCATTTATGCATGTTCTGTTAAAAGACAAACTAATACAAATGAGAAATAAAAGTATTTGGAATGCAGTCAGGCTGTTGCTGCAAGGGCTGGTATAACACCATAATCTGGATTAAAAGTATACCAAATCCTGTAGGCTGGCTACCTAACATCAGGTTAATAAAGCAACTTGCCACAAGAGAAGGCTCACGGAGAACGCTCACTCGCGCTTTCTCTCATACTGTGCTTCATAGAGAGTGAATTCCCAGGGAAGGAAATGGGAACAAACACTTGGATGTTTGCTGACTTAAGTCTAAGTAAGTTCAGCATCTGCTAGGTATCTTCCTACCTGATTACCTCAGTTACATAGTGTTCTAAAGTGAGGGTTGACATATCAGGCAATACAAAAAACCCAAGTAAAGAGAAACTAGCAAGGTTGCGTGCACTCCAAGCCTAGTGGTGTCTGTGACAGATACTTAATTTTATTGGGCGGCTTCCTGTCCTAAGACCATTTCAGGTATCTTTAAAGTTCAGTACAGGCCTAGCCTGTTCAATATAAAACCCACGAACTAACTTTTTGTTCTCCTGTTAAGACCCTTTCTGTGTAGCCCAGATGAACTTGGACTTGAAGCATCATACCAAGTTACCTAATGTTGAGAATCAATTTTTTTAAGGCCTTGCCACCTCATTCTTCAATGAGAGGAACATAAACATCACCAAGGACTTGCTAGATCTCCTTGTTGAAGCTAAACAGGAAGTACCATCATGGTTGGAAAACATGGCTTATGAGCAGATTCATAAGGGTGGCAGCAGTCGTGGGCGTTCAAAGAGGTAACTTGACTAGGATTCTGACTACTTAAGGGTATAATCTATTTTATGCCAGTTCCATGGTTGCAGATTCAGGTTCCTATTGTCTAAACCTTTCCTTTAATTACACTTCAGATTGGAGTTAGCTAAATCTGTCTTCCATGTTGATATATTTTAGTACTGCTGTCTTATTGCACTGTGGCACCTCTAAACTGCTCCAAGTTGTTGGTCTCAACATTTGCCTTCCTTCAGATGTTAAGACCAACATTTGAAGGGGGGGAGGGATAGCTCAGTGGTTTGAGCATTGGCCTGCTAAACCCAGGATTGTGAGCTCAATCCTTGAGGGGGCCATTTGGGGATTGGTCCTGCTTTGAGCAGGGGGTTGGACTAGTTCTCTTGAGGTCCCTTCCAATCCTAATCTGATTCATAGTAGAGTTGGAAATACAAATAATCTTTGAGAATTTGCTTTTCCATTAGAAATATTAGTTTTTCATTAGTTTTCTTCAAACTGAACCCCTCATAAGAAGCCACATCTTGTCATGTAAGTCCCCTCTGTGCTAAAATGTCCTATTCTGAAAGTCTCCCAAATCCAGTTAAGAGTTCTTCCTCAGTTTAAAAGCTGGATGATTTTGGGATGAGGAACAAGTAAGACCAACTAGAAACAGTTGGAAAACCAGACTTACAAGATTTACTGTGAAGTGGGTTCTGACATTAAGCTGCTAAGCAGCTGAATTTGTTTAGCAAGCTAGCCCCATTCACTAAATAAAAATTCAGTACAATATTGAGTGTTCACCTATAAATTGCTTTTGCTTTATTTACATGTTAAAGGGAGCAGGATTATTTGTTTTGAAAAGGCAACAAAGTGTGCTTTTCCACTTCAAACAGATGTGCTTTTTATTTATTTTTAAGCTGCTGTTACGAAGTATAAAGCAAAGTCTCAAACATATTGCATCAGCTAAGACTTTTTTTTTACTGCTGTATGTGATATTTATTCTGTTCTATTAACCAATAAATTGCTATGTGGACAAGAATATTTCTCACTGCAGTGCTATACTGTGGTTTCCAAGCCAGTAAACATGGGGCTGAAGATACTGTAGCCATCTTTGTAGATGGCTATAGATTAAGAGGGAGTGAACTCTTCCTTCATATAGGAAAAACAACTCTAGATGATGCAGCAGAATATATCAGCAGCATAATTTAGCTTTTTCATATTACTTTTTTAATACAAAAACAGATGACATTTCATAAGCAATGATATATAGGTATCGGTTTGTGGAGTGAATTATTAATAGTATGTGTCACTAGTTCCTTAAATAGCTAGTACTGCTCTTCAACTGCTTCCTCTACCCCAGTTGTACAGGGGGGATGGGTTGTACTGCACTGGACCTACAACTGAATTTGAAAAGCAACTCTTACTTATTGTAGGATTCTACATTCTTGCAATTAGTTATGGTTTATTCAACTGAAAAGTAAGCCATGTGGACTGAACAGTAGCACCTTTTCCTCATCTTATTTCAAATGGAATGTTAACAGACTTATGCTGTCCAGCTAGCAGTGAGATGCTTGCAAGCAACAAACACTGGTGCTGAAACTAAGCAATAAGGGCACTGCTATATTCTGCAGATATTCATTTCAAACAGCTTTATGAAACTCTACCCTAGCTTTCAAAGCTGCTATCTTAATTGCATTCTACCAGAATGCAATAAGAACACACTGCGAATAACTTTTTTCTGTCTAGCCGGTTCAGTGGAGGATTTGGTGCCAGAGACTATCGAACAAGTAGCGGTGGCGGCAGCAGTAGTAGCTTCAGCAGTAGTCGACCAGGCAGCAGCCGCAGCGGTGGTGGCAGTAGCAGCAGCGGCCATGGAGGCAGCAGAGGATTTGGAGGTAATTGTCTGTCTTGTAATCAAATACAAAGGAGGGAGCTGGTGGTGGCAGCTTGAAAACAAGCTCTGAATCTTTTTAAGGAAAACTAGGTCTTGTCTTAAAACAAATAAAGTAGCCAACTCTTAAATTGGTCTGTAAGGGCTGTGAATTGACTAAATAGTCTGTTACACTGAACCTAACCGAACAGTGCAAAGGAGGATTTAGCTTGCACAATGTATCAGTTGTGGTACCCAAAATTATGGTAAGCAGGATATGCGTGCACACATGCCCACCAAAGCTTTCCTAATCTTTTAATTGTAGCTTTACAATACCATGTATAATCAATGTCTTTTCTCTCTCCTTCTCTCTTCCCTCCCCCCCCCCCCCCCCCACACTTTCTTGGTCCACAGAAAGATTCTGTCCAGGGAAGAAGCGAAAAAGGGGGTAGACTAGTGATTCTCAAACTCTTATTGTACTGGTGACCCCTTTCACATTGCAAGCCTCTGAGTGCAACCCCCCCTTATAAATTAAACACTACTTTTTAAAAAATTTAACTGCATTGCAAATGCTAGATGCAAAGCTGGGTCTGGGTTGGGGGCCCAACAGCTTGCAACCCCTTGAGGGGTCCCAAACCCCCTGGGGTAGACTGTATGGATGTAAAGGTTTTAGTAAGTTGATGTGGTTTTGTTTTTTCTCGAACAGGTGGTGGCTATGGAGGCGGCTTCTACAATAGTGATGGATATGGAGGAAACTATAACTCCCAGGGGGTTGACTGGTGGGGCAACTGAATCTGCTTGCAGCAGATATCCTACCAAACAAGCTAATATGGAAACCACATGTAACTTAGCCAGACTATACCTTGTGTAGCTTCAAGAACTCGCAGTACATTACCAGCTGTGATTCTCCACTGAAATTTTTTTTAAGGGAGCTCAAGGTCACAGAAGAAACAAAAGGAACAAGCAGCCCTATTTTGAAGGTGAAGATTCTATTGCTGTAGTCAGGATTAACTCCCCTCCCAGCCATCCCCAAACTGCACTTCTAATTTTGTGACTGAGGATCATTTGTTTGTTAATGTACTGTGCCTTTAACTTTAGACAACTTTTATTTTGATGTCCTGTTGGCTCAGTAATGCTCAAGATATCAATTGTTGACAAAATCAAAATTACTGAACTTGAGCTAAAATCAAACCTTGGCACACAGGTGTGATACAACTTAAACAGGAATCATCGATTCATCCATAATATTACAAAAACTTATACGGTAGCCTGCATTAGGGCTTTTGATACTTGCAGATTTGGAGAAAAAAAACAAACAAACATCTTGAAGCATATCAATGGAATTCGTTTCTAATGTGGCAAAACTGTACTAAGTTAAAGTTCTGATTTGCTCACTCTATCCTGGATAGGTACTTAGAACCTGATAGTCTTTAATAAGCCATTCCAGTCATGATGAGATGATGTATGGATACATGCATACATTAAAAGCACTGTTTTTGAAGTTAATGCAAGTAAATACAGCAATTCCTTTTTCAATGTTTAGGCAGATCATTAATGTGAGCTAGCCAAATGTGGGCAGAATATTACAGGGAACGTTTAAAGGTCTGATAACTTGAAATAGTTTTTAGGAGAATTCATCTATTTAGACTTTTTAAAAATGCCTGCCATATGAAATTGAAATGGTAGAATGGCTGACCACGACAGTGACCGGTCCTCCTTGAGGGTCTGACTGATTTTGGTCTAATAACGCATGCTAGTGTTGATGTTTTTTGGTCAAGAGGGTATGAACAGGAAGAATTATGCAGCAGGCTTTATTTTAATGCAGATTCACATTACTCTGTTCAAGCTGCGTTGAGATGTTAAACTGGCTTACTGTAGACTTTGTAAAATGGCTCCAGAAAAGTAACAAACAAATCTTGAGATCACAGAGGTTGGAAATGTACATAACTGCACAAGGTTTCAATTCTGCTATTAAAGTGCAGTTTTAGTCAGTTTTAGTTGCATAGGTTTCCATTGTATTTATAGTCTGTTTATGCTAAATCTGGCCAAAGATAAGTATTGTCCACCAGTAAAATGCCTCTGCCACTTGGAATTTCTGTGCTAACTTTTGTGGCCAGAGCCATTATCAACTCTTAATCTACAGTGGCATAGGAAAATGGCAAAAATCTCCTAAAGTGCAATAGATTTTTTCAAGTGTATTGTGCCTTGTTCTAAAACTTTTATTAAGTAGGTGCACTTGACAGTATTGAGGTCATTTGTTATGGTGCTATTTCAATTAGTCTAGGTTTAGGCCCTTGTACATTTTGCCCATAACTTTTTACACAAAATACTTCTTTTATTGCACATTCAGAGAATTTTATATATGTCTTGTGTGCGTGTCCTTAACTTCCAATCTTATTTTGTCTCTTGGAGATTGAACGCAGCTTGTCTAAGGAGAAGGAACTAGATTCTAAAATTTATTTGGGACCATGGGAATGATAGCTGGGAAGAAAACTATTTGCACACGAGATTTCTAGATACTTTTTGCTGCTAGTTTTGTGTAATATTTATTGAACATTTTTGACAAATATTTATTTTTGTAAGCCTAAAAGTGATTCTTTGAAAGTTTAAAGAAACTTGACCAAAAGACAGTACAAAAACACTGGCACTTGAATGTTGAATGTCACCGTATGCGTGAAATTATATATTTCGGGGTAGTGTGAGCTTTTAATGTTTAAGTCATATTAAACTCTTAAGTCAAATTAAGCAGACCCGGCATTGGCAGTGTAGCCATAACTTTCTGATAGTAAAACAAAAATTGGCAACTTAAAATTAAACATGCCAAGGTTTTGATACACTTGTCTTAAGATATTAATGAAACACTTCTAAACACTGATGTGAAGTGTCCAGATTCTCAGATGTTTGTTTGCGTGAGTTTTGTTTAGTTGTGTGTGGTTTTTGTTTTTTATTTTTCAGTGAATGTCTGGCACATTGCAATCCTCAAACATGTGGTTATCTTTGTTGTATTGGCATAATCAGTGACTTGTGCATTTTAGCAAGTTTTATCAGCCAGCAATATTTTCAGTTCAGAAATAAGGATTAAAAATCATATGCAAAGAATGGGTTTAAACTTGCTGAATGTAAAACTTCAACTTCAAGTCACTGTAGGTTTAGTAATTGCTTATTGTATTAGTTTAGATGCTAGCACTGCATGTGCTGTGCATTACTCTTGATTTTATTAAAATAAAAAGTTGAACTGCACAGAGTCCATTCATTTTAAGCATCACTGTTTCACGTATCATGCCTGTAAACTGAATAATTTAGTACAATCTCTGATCTTGCAGCTTTGTAGCACCTTAGAGGGCTGGCTGAGATAATGAACAGTCTGGCACCTCACACATTTATGCCGGTACACAATACAGTGACAGTTGTCCTGTATAGCTTCAGTTGAGATGGGCAGGTATTGCCTCAGTTGTAATGAGATCTGTATTCTGCAGTAAGTAGACACAGAAGGTGGGATTTGGTTTTTGTGTCTCTTCTTCTCCTCTTCCCCCACCCCAATCCCTTACTTCACCCCCTGCATGCCAGGTGAAAGGGCTCTAAAAAGTCTCTGATCTGGCCAGGGGACACAACTTACTGAAACTGAGGAAGATTGCCACAAGCTGTCTCTTGAGGACCCTATCACAAATGGTGGTTTAGGGTATGCAGTGGGTAGGAGAGGGTGGAACAGCAGAGCGGCTGGCTGCTGACAGTAGTAGCTGTTCGACTTTTAGAGTAGCCTAGAATTGGGAGGTGTGAAAAACATTAGTCACATTAGGCTTCAGCTCCCTGGGACTGCAAATTCCAGGCCTGGAGAGACTAGAGCATAGCAAAGTTAGGCTATTTTTCATGGTATTAAAGTGTTGATTAAAAAAAATCCAGGACCTGCATGTTGGTAAATGTTACAGCTGCAGATTGCCTCTCAGATTTTCTGTAGTAAAAGGTACACCATGGAAATAGCCTGAATTTTCATTTTCAGAATGATTACACTAGCCAGATCCTGATTTATGAAAATGTAAAGACCTCTTACACATGCAAAACTGGTTGGTTGAAAAGGAGAGAGCCTGAAGTGCACAGCTACTGTTCCTGTAGTAGCAATTAAAGTCACATTTAAGTCCTGCTTATGCTTAGTGGAATATACCAAATTGAAACAGTAAGGGGTCACTACATCACATTCGGGGTATCTTGATGTGCATTGGCTAATGGAAAGAGCCTCCATTGTGGAAAGGTTGCAAAAAACTAAATATTGAACTGTTGCAACATTTGTTACTGTGAGATGTCAAATTCTAACAGGGTGGTACAGTCCTGCTTAACTCCTTAACTTTTGTTCAGCTAAAGCGATCATCTTTAGCAAGGGTTTGTTAAAATGAACATGGCCCTCTAACTGTAGTTCATGCTCTGCAATGGAACAGGCCAGACTGTTTGTTTTATGAATGGGTTTTTTGAGTGGCTCTAAACTTTGCAGTTTTTAACAACTTCTAATTTGTGTGCAATAGTTCAGTTTTATGTTTGTTCCAACATTCTTTTGCTATTTTTGGCTTTAAAACTCCTTTCAACCTAGGGCATGTGCAATTGACAAAAGTTGGCCATCTGTACACTAAAGCTCTTGAACTGAAATGGGGAGAACCCCTGGGACTGCCATTGAGCTAAATGAAGGACAGATGTCTTCAGGCTTAGTGTAAATGATTTTAAAATACTGCACCAGAGACTGCCAAACCTAATGCTTAGTGTGAAAATTCTAAATGTGAGGTTCTGAAAATATTGGCACTTTAATGTGATTTGGGGAATGTGGGAATATTTGGCCTTTGCTAGAAGCTGGGACATATCACATGATCAGACCAGAGTGTTTTTATTATGGCCTCTGAAAAACATGGGGCTAGATGGGATGGTTGGTCTGATCGAGTCTGGCCAGTCTAATGTTCTCCAAGTGGTGAACTCAAGCAATTATCTGCTATTCAGTGTATAAGGAAAATTAGAATTTTCCTTTCAGAAGTAGATCATTTTAAGATGGGAGTTTTTTCTGGGGAGAGGAGGGAAGTGTTCAAACAATTCCACATTGCAACTCTGAGAGCATCAGTCATGTACAGAGCGCCTTGTACAATAGGGCCCACGCAATACTGAATTAAGTGTATAAAGGTAGATCATGGCAGATTGAAACAGACAATATTGAACACTACGAAAACTAGAAAGCACATCTGCTGCCTAGCCATTGTGGAGTCTTGTTCCACACAGGCACCAGGACAGGAGGGATTTGAAGGACACCAAGACTGCTTTGTAGTTTTATGGGGAGTGGTTCCTAGGCATGAAAGGTGGCATGGCCAGACCATCCCTCTACATTCTCAAGTCTTAACTTAAAACAGACCAAATAGAAAAACTTAAGGAGGCTCAAAGTAACAAACTGCTGCCAAAATACATTATAAGGTCAATACACATTTTTTCTCTGCTAGATAAAGCAGGGCTTCAGCTACTGCCCAATGATTCAACTGGTCTTTCACTGCCCAGAGAAATGGGTTACTAGGGCATGACTGTACTATACAGCTGCAGGAGCTATGATGATAAATCTCAGGAATGTGAGTCTCATAGCACGTGTCTCAGTGCATTGTGATAACAGCCACTTTACCCTTGCTCCCAAGAAGTCAACATGGCGTTTGCTTCTCACTTCAATGGGAGTGGAATCAGCTGCTAATTAGCCCACTCAAGTTTTGTAGTCATAATTTCTTAATGAACTTTAGGGGGTAAAGCTGGTATAATAGAATTACTTTCCACTTTTAAGAATAAAATGCAAAGCTTGCCAAAACTGTAAGAGGCAAATGTCTAAAGGGAATACTGGTGTGATGTAGAGGTTATTTTCAAAAGACCTCTTAGAAATGTTTGAAGAATTAAGCACTAATCTCTAAAAATTTATCATGACAATTGATAGTGTCTGAGGTGAATTCAGACACTCATGCCAGCAAACCTGGCACCACCACCTCCAACAATGAGTGGAACAAGTACTGACACACTGCTGTCATTTCAGTCCCATGCTTATGCTGTAAAGAGATTGATGCAAGAAACCTGGCTGGCAAAGCACATTGGGCTCCCTCTGGTTCTGTTCTGAAAGCATTTGTCATAGTCTACCTACCTACATGGTTATGAAAAGCACTATGAGAGGTGTTTGGTGCACGCACATGTTCTTAAGTGTTTAGTTAAAAGCAGGTAATACCTCAGGCATGTCTTGAGACGCTCCTCCAGAGAGAGGGTGAGAGCTACTGATAGCCAGGGGAACCACTGTGTATGTATGTTCTACAGTTGTGGGGAGGGGTGCCTGCCAATGGAATGAAAAGCTGGCAGAGACAGAACAGGAACAGTGTTAAACAGTGGGGCAGGACCCTATCTTGAGGTGCACATCAAAGGTCTGTGCTGGTATATTTAGGAGTGCAAAGAGAGACTGGCATCCTTCATCTTGGGCAGTGGTCCTCAAACTATCAGACATCCCCCCCACCTCAGGGGAACCTGGACAAATGGGTAGCCTTCCCCTGCATGATGGGGGAGTGCTACCCAGTCCTGCTATGCTCTCTCTGTGGCTCAGCTCCCCAGTCCTGACTCCACTCCTCCCCCCAGGGGGCCATGGCCAGCATCCATTGGGGTGGCGGGGGGGTCAGTCCAAGGAAAAATTAGTATGCTACTGATCTAGGCCATTAACAGCCAGCAGGTTTACTTCATGGAAAAGAAATCGCAGCCATTTCAACTGTTTTGATTGAAAACAGTAATGAGAACCTTGGGTGAGATTAGACAGGAGCAGAACTAGTTTAGTGTCTGTTTTTATATGTAACCACTTGTTTCTGATATGCACTAAACCTGAAGCTCTGTTCTTTTATAATAAACTCCCTATCAATACAAGCAGTGAGGGGATGAAGGGGGCATTCTACCAAGCTGTGTTCCAAAGCATAACTAACAAGCTGCAGTTACTCCTGGGGGAACCTAGACATCCAGAATCTACTTAGCTCTCCATGCCCAAACACCATGCTCTTGAGCCTCAATCCCTGCACCTGGAGCCCTCCTTTCCCCTCAAACCTCCTGACTCCATCCCTGTACTCAGACACCCCCCCCCAACTAGTTGCACCCAGACCCCTGCCCCACTGACTCCCCCACACCCAGAGCCCTCTGCTGAGCCCCAACCACTTTCACTTACAACCCCGTGCAACAACCCTTTGTGCATTCAGATTCCCCGCCCCCACTAAGCTGCCTGTACCCAGACTGTCCCACACCTGGATTCCGCCCCCCCCCCCAGCCCTTCCAGTAAAAAAATCTCCTCCAAGTGCTTGGTCACTGCCAACCCACGGTGTGTTGCTAGAGTAAAAATTCTCCAAGGATCATGCACACCTAATTGGAGTGGATATGAGCAACACATCTCGAAGAACAACAGTTACAAAGGTGAGTAACCATCTTTTACCTCACCTGTCCTCTCTCTCTCTCTCATATCACTAACCTGGCCGGAGAGGCAGAGGGCTGCAAGCCTGTGCTTGTGTTGCCGCAAGCCGGTGGTTTTGAGGGAGCTGATCCGCAGCTGGCACATGTCATAGCTTCCTACTCAGATTTGAACCTTAGAGGGTTCATGCTAGCTTCTCAGTTTATGAACGCTAAGCTTAATTACCAGCTTAGATCTGATATCGCTGCCACCAGCCAGGAATTTCCAGGGCCTGACTCCCTCTCTGGTCTCCCAAAACCTTCTCTGAGGGACCCCAAGACTCAGAGGCCCTGAGTCTCACACCAAAGGGAAAACAACTCCTCCCCTTGTCTCCTCTTTATCTCATCCCACTTCCCCCTCCCTGGGTTATCCTGGCCGATACTCCTTGAATGCAAACAAGGAGGGCAATTTACCTTCCCCCCCTCCTTCTTCCCCTGAGTTATGCAGATTCAAAACCTAGTCAAGCTAACACAAAGAGATTTCCCCCTCCCTTTCATTCCTTAGCCTTACAGAGAAAAAAACTCAACAGGTTTTAAAAAGAAAGCTTTATAAAAAAGGAAGAAAAAAAGACATAAAAATATTCTCTGTATCAAGGTGACAAAATACAGGATCAATTGCTTAAAGAAAAAAATGAATAACAAGCCTTATTCAAAAGAGATACAATTTAAACATTCCAGCAACTACACACATGTAAATACAAAAAACCAATAACATCCTTTTTAATTTTGGTTTTTTTTTTCTACCTTTGTACTCACAACTTTGAAACTGAAGATTAGAAGCTTGAAGATAGAAAGATTCCTCTCATAGCTGAGAGCCAGACAAAAGACACAGGCCCAAACATTCCATCCCTGAGCTTTGAAAAATCCGGTTTCCTGATTGATCAGGTGTTTGGTTCCCTTTGTTAACCCTTTACAGGTGAAAGAAATATTAACCCTTAGCTATCTATTTATGACAGCACAGACAAGACTCCCCTCCACCGCATCCATACACACTAAGGGCAGGTGGTGGTGAGGTGCCACGGAACCCTGGATCCCCTGGGAAGCCTGAGCTCTGGGACACGCCCACTTCACAGGGTCCAGCCACTAGGCCTGACCCTCCATGTCTCAGTTTCCGACACCCTTCCAGTGCCACCAAGCTCTTCATTGCCTTTAGTAAAACCTGAGGCAAAGTATTCATTTAGGTGTTGGGCATACCTAGATTGTCTTTAATCACCACTCTGTCCTCAGTACTTAGCAATCCCACTTCTTCTTTCCTTGTTTTCTTTTTATTTTTATGTCTAAAGAACTTTGTACTATTGGTTTTAATTCCATTTGCAAGGTCCAGCTCTGTCTGGACCTTGCAGCAGTTATCTTTTTCCTTACAATTTCTGACATCTGGGAGGTAGCTTTCCTTGTTGATCCATCCCTTCTTCCATTCCTTGTAGACTTTCTGCTTTCTGTAATAGCCTGTTTGAAATGCTTGTTCATCCAGTGTGGGCTGCAATCCTTCCCCTTTGCTGGGGGGAGGCTTCAGATAGTGGCTGCCACTTAGACTTAAAGTACTTCCACGCCTCCTCCACATTCAGATCCTTGAGGTCTTCAGTCCAGCCAGCTTCTCATTAATTCCCTTAATTTTTTTAAAGTTTGCCTTTTTGAAATCAAGGCAGATTTCAATAGTCACAGATCTATTTTTGTTTATCCTTCCATTTAGTTTAACTCATGATCACTTGAACCAAACAGTTTTTCTATGAGGTCCTCGCTACTTACAAATACTAAATCCAAAATGGCACCCTCTCTTGTTTGGTGGCTATTTGGTGAAGAAATCTGTTGGCTATCATATCCAGGAATATCTGGGCCCTATCCTTATAAGTAGCATTTGTCCTCCAATCTAGATCTGGGAAAATTAAAGTCTCTCCTAATCACACAATTCCCAGTAGTATTTATTTCATTAAAAACATTAGAGGTCTTTATCCATATCCCGATGGATCCTGGGGATCTGTACCAGACCCCCAGCATTATCCCAGTGGAGCCTCTGCTGTCATTCTTCCCCAAAGTGATTTTTGACCCCAAACAGATTATCCATTCTAATTTCTTTACCATCTACCTCATCATTAATATACAATGCTACTCCACCACTTTCTGTCTTTTCTGAACAGCAAATACCCTTCATTACTTGTATTTCGGTCATCACAACTATTCTACCATGTTTCTGTTATCTCTATAATATCTGGTTACACTTCCTGCACTGGTAGTTCTAGTTCCTTCACTTCATTACTCAAACTACTTGTATTGCTGTATAGATATCATAGTAGTTCCTGCTTGGCGTCACCCAGATTCCTTGCCAGATTAGGTAAGGTCATTTTACAGCCAGTATCACCTACCTGGTTGTTACCGTCAGTGGTACTGGCACAATCTTTCTTCTTGTTGTCCTTTCTCCTACCCTCTGTTGTTTCTTTCTCCATTGCTGTATCCTCTTTCATTTGATTTTTCTCCCACTCAGTGTTAGAATCAGGCAAGGAGCTTGCGTGAACAACTGCCAACCATCTCCCCTAAATTCCTAGTGTAAAGCTCTTTTAAGCAGTTCTGCCAATCTCCATCTCAGAAGTTTATTTCCTTCCGTGCTAAGGTGGAGTCCATCCCATGAGAACTGTCCTCAAATACTTCCCAGTGATCGAACATCCCCAAACCCTCCTTATAGCACGACTGCATAATCCTCATAATCCTGTCTCTTGTCTCACCTTTGTTCTCCTCCTCTAGGGACAAGCTGAATCCCACTGAAAAGCATATGGACCTCCATTTCTTTAAGCATCGTTCCCAGCCTCGCATAGTTTTCCTTGGTGCATCCCAGCAAGAATCTAGCAATTTGTTCCCACATGAAGGACAATCAAGTCATCTTATCACATCTGGCTGATGGTTCAGGAACTGCTCCTTCTTTTCAATCCTTTTAAAATACTTTTACAATAGAATTACATAAGTCTTTATATGTTTTAAAGTCTTAGGTATAAGATCATCTTCAGTTCTGGGATGGGACATCCTCAAACCAAGCAGCCAGGTTTTAATCACTATGTCTCCTGCCTTTTGGTCTTCTCGGAGTCCACCAGGACTACAAGGCGGTAACATGTTGAAGGACACGGTCCATTGAGATGCTTGATTAGTTCAACCTTCATGCTGAAGGCTCCCAAAAAGAGCAAGCAATATTGTTGTGGGAAACATTGGCAGCCAAGCCAGCAAGGTCTGAGCCTCTTAGAGGAGCTGAAAGAGTGCATAGACTCTCCTCTGCCCCTAATTCATCCAGCAATAAAAGCCAACATAATCTCTGAAAATCATGTCAACCATAGTTCTGGACTCCAAGAAAACACCAGTTCTGAAGGAAGATCCAAACCCAGCAGATCTCAAACACAGAAGCAGAGGTGTCAATCCATAAGGCAGACATTCAGCTCAAGAGAAAACTGAGGAACCAACCATAGGGCCAGAAAGCATTGCTTAGATATGTCAGATCCCATTACATTGGATCCAAGCCAGCGGGACCAAAAGCAGTGATTTCCCTACAACCCCCCCCCTCCAAATTTCCCCAACCCCCTTCCCCCAAGTTTTGTGAACTAGTTACATGCCAAATCTGGTGGCTGAACTTTGCGACTTTGTCTTCAACTACAACTATTTCACATTTGGGGACATATACCTTCAAGTCAGCGGTACTGCTATGAGTACCCACATGGCCCCCACAGTATGCTAACATTTTTATGGCTGACTTAGAACAACGCTTCCTTAGCTTTCGTCCCTTAATGCCCCTACTCTACACTGATGAGATCTTCATTATCTGGACCCATGGAAAAGAAGCCCTTGAGGAATTCCACCATGATTTCAATAATTTCCATCCCACCATCAACCTCAGCCTAGATCAGTCCACACAAGTGGTCCATTTCCTGGACATTACTGTGCTAATAAGCGATGATCACATAAATACCACCCTATACCGGAAACCTACTGACTGCTATACTTACCTACATGCCTCCAGCTTCCATCCAGGACACACCACACGATCCGTTGTCTACAGTCAAGTTCTAAGATACAACTGCATTTGCTCCAATCCCTCAGACAGAGACAAACACCCACAAGATCTCTATCAAGCATTCTTAAAACTACAATACCCACCTGCTGAAGTGAAGAAACAGATTGATAGAGCCAGAAAAGTACCCACAAGTCACCTACTACAAGACAGGTCCAACATAGAAAATAACAGAACGCCACTAGCCGTTACCTTCAGCCCCCAACGAAAACCTCTCCAGTGCATCATCAAAGATCTACAACCTATCCTGAAAGATGATCCCTCACTCTCACAGATCTTGGGATACAGACCTGTCCTCGCTTACAGACAGCCCCCCAACCTGAAGCAAATACTCACCAGCAACCACAGACCACACAACAAAAACACTAACCCAAGAACCTAGCCTTGCAACAAAGCCCAGTGCAAACTCTGTCCACATATCTATTCAAGTGACACCATACTAGGACCTAATCACATCAGCCACGCCATCAGGGCTCGTTCACCTGCACATCTTACCGAATGTGATATATGCATCATGCTGGCCAGCAATGCTCCTCTGCCATATACATTGGCCAAACCGGACAGTCTATGCAAAAGAATAAATGGACACAATCTCACATCAGGAATCATAACATTCAAAAGCCAGTAGGGAAACACTGGCCATTCAGTAACAGATTTAAAGTGGCAATTTTGCAACAGAAAAGCTTCAAAAACAGACTCCAATGATAAACTTCTGAACTTAAATTAATACGCAAACTAGATACTATCAATTTAGGCTTAAATAGAGTCTGGGAATGGTTGAGCCATACACACATTTAATCTATTGCTCATGTTAGTATCCTCACACCTTGTTGTCAAACTGTCTGAAATGGGCCATCTTGATTTCACTACAAAAGTTTTTTTCTCTGCTGACAATAGCTCATCTTAATTATTAGCCCTAGAGTTGGTTGGGAACATCCCACCCTTCATGTTCTCTGTATGTATATATATCTTCTCACTATATGTTCCATTCTATGCATCTCATGAAGTGGGCTTGTAGCCCATGAAAGCTTATGCTCAAATAAATTTGTTTCTCTAAGGTGCCACAAAGTACTCCTGTTCTTTTTGCTGATACAGCTCACTAACATGGCTGCTACTCTGAACATGCTCAATTTAGTGATGTTGTGGAAATTTGAATTGAAAATTGAAAACATTAATACACACTTTTTAAAAGCATATACAGTGTATGATTAAATATGTGTATATGAAAAAGTATAATAGATTGTGAAAAGTATGAACATAGCTAGACTAGCTTCTTATACAGCTGTTGTTTTTTTAGACAATGTCAGTCCATTCATTTCAGTGATGTTGGCCCAACCTAATAATTCAAATGATGATTTGTAAGCAAAGCTAAATGAGCTCTCCTGACAGCTAGTGATTGAGCTGGGGCTGGGGGAAAGGGCTTCAGACCAGATTGTTATTTACATTCACACCTAGGTATCCAGAAACACAGTGGTATTGCCTCCAGCCGATAGATTATTTAGGCTGGGGTTTGGGGTTGCAATCATTGAATGCGGGCGTGGGGGAGGGGAATGAAAATGTTTGTTGAGTAGTCAAAGGGGCGGTAGAATGTACTTTAGCCTCTGTGATGTGTGTAGGGCAACTCACAGAGAGAGGGTGGGGATCTGACCCTCTCCATGTTAAAGCAGAGCTGATTAGGCTCCATAGACAGGTCCTTTTGTCTAAAGGACACATGCACTGATTGAAATCACTGACTGTAATGTAGCTACGTAAGTGCTTAAGGCCTAGTGTGGACAGTGTCCCTGTGGATACGTGTTCTCTGTGGTAGAGATGCTCAGACTGCACTAGCAGTGAGGTTCCCCCACTAAGAGCTCAGCTGAAATCACTGAGAGCTGGTTGGAACCCTCAAGAGATCAACTCGCAGAGGTCACAATGGCAGGTGCGCAGCAAAAGGTGACTGTTGCAGGGCCATTGGAACAGAGGTTGGTGGAGTGAATGGTGGCAAACGAACAACGTGGCCAGAACGAACAGTGAGCAGCTGGAGGAATGAGCAAGGTGCCTTCTTGCCCCCACACCGGAGGGTACTCACGTGAAAGCATTCTACCAAGACAACACCAACTGAGTGAGGTTGTGGCAGTGAAGGGAAAAGGAGGCACAGAAATAAACATCTGTTTGTTGGACTATATTTTAGTGACTTTGCTCCAGAATGCTAGATTTGTGACTGGGAATGGAAACTTATATAAATATGTTTCCTACTAGGCCAAGATTTTTAAAATGCATTATTTGCCAAGGTTGTTATCTCACATCATTGCTATCTTGAGAGGTCATTATGTTGGGGAGTTTCTGTACTAAATATTTTTTATTATTATAATTAATTTTTACATAAGAATGGTCACACTGGCTCAGACCAATGGTCCATATAGCCCAGTATCCTGTCTTCCAACAGTGGTCAAGGCCAGGTGCTTCAGAGGGAATGAACAGAACAGGCAATCATCAAGTGATCCATCCCCTGTTGCCCATTCCCAGCTTCTGGCAAACAAGCGAGGGACACTCAGACCATGGTGTTGCATCCCGCCCCATCCTGGCTCATAGCCACGGATGGACCTATTCCCCAGGAATTTATTTAGTTCTTTTTTTAATGCTGTTATAGTTTTGGTCATCACAGCATCCCCTGGCAAAGAGTTCCATGGGTTGACTTATGTTGTGTGAAGAAGTACTTCCTTCTGTTTTTTTTAAAACCTGCTGCCTATTAATTTCATTGGGTGACTGCTAGTTCTTGTGTTATGTGAAGGATTAAATAACATTTCCTTATTCACTGTCTTTGCACCAGTCAAGATTTTGTAGACCTCTATCATATCCTCCCTTAGTCGTCTCTTTTCTAAGCTGAAAATTCCCAGTCATTTTAATTTCTCCTTCTGGTTCAAACCCCTAATCATTTTAGTTGCCCATCTCTGTACCTTTTCCATTTCCAATCAATCAGCCCAACTTTCAGAGTCTTGTGCTCTTCCCATCCCAAAATTATTAATGATTTGTATTATTATAGCCGCTTGGTGCCCCAGTCATAGACCTTTGTGCTCGGTGCTGTACAGACACAAAATAAAAAGACGGTCCCTGCCCTAAAGAACTCACACCTAGGTTGCCATTGCAGCCTGTATCTGGCTAACAGCTGTGCTGGTTCATTTGCCATCCATGGGCCACCATTCTAAATCCTTCCCGAATCACCTTTTAGCTGCCTGTCTTGCCATGGCGCCAGCCAACTGCCACATCCTTTTCTTATGCCAAATGACATTTTCTATCGCCTCACTTTCATGATTCAGCATTTCAGATGTAACCAGTTCACAGCACTCAAATGGCAATAATGCCAGATTTGTGTGGGCTGCACTGCAGGTAAATTTAGGTCCAGAGAGAGGAATGTCCCTTGTAAGACGGGCTTCTTGAGAAGGATGCCTAGAAGTGTTATGTTAGTCTGCTATTTCTTTTTATACAATGCCAGCTTCCTCTAAATATCCCCTAAATAACCCTGGCTGACAAGCTATAGTCTGTAAAAGCAGCAGAGAATCCTGTGGCACCTTATAGACTAACAGACGTTTTGGAGCATGAGCTTTCGTGGGTGAATACCCACTTCGTCAGATGCATGTAGTGAAAATTTCCAGGGGCAAGTATATATATGCTAGCAAGCAAGCATATATATACTTGCCCCTGGAAATTTTCACTACATTCATCTGACGAAGTGGGTATTCACCCACGAAAGCTCATGCTCCAAAACGTCTGTTATCTATAAGGTGCCACAGGATTCTCTGCTGCTTTTACAGATTCAGACTAACACGGCTACCCCTCTGAAGCTATAGTCTGACACTCTAGCATTCGATTGCTGAATTTCATGGAGGGGGGAAAAATAAATGAATGTTGCTTCATGATTTGCCTTGGCACTGCAGTATTGAGCTCCCTAAGGGAACCCACACATTGGAAATTCAGAGATTAATTACATCTCCATTTTAATCCTTCCCTATAAATGGAATCATATCTGTGAGCTCCAGCTGGGACTGGACTTAGTTCTCTACCCTCTTACCCACAGTCACAACGTGCGCCCAGATGTAAGCTTGCAAGATTGTTCACTGAGGGCGCTTTGCCTTGGATCCATCTCCTAGTTTCTGAATGTGTTTGGAATTGGAGAAAGCAACTCTAAAATATTCCAAGTGACAGCTGTGAAATTGCACTCAGATCTGGGGACCAGGTGAAAGAATACACAACAATTGCTCTTTCTAGGATGATGGAGTCAACACTGAAAGGAGGAGGGGGCAGAAACTCAAGTCCTGTCACCTCTACTGTAACTGCATCACTTTGCATATTCATATCAGAGCAAGGAAAGTGCAGCCCTTCCTTAGTCAAAGAACTGTGTGCTGCACATGAAATAAAATGACAGCATGACTGAAAAATGTTACCCTGTATGTGGAGGGATAAAATGGAACATTCTGGGTTTATGTAAAACAGCACAGTGATATTTCTAGGTTGTAAATCTTAGATTGGGTGGGACTCTCAATTCTCAAGAGCCAAACAGGGATAGGCCTCAAATATAACCTCCTTTTTATACCTGTTCTCAAAAAATCTATGCCATTCCCATGTATCTCAAAACAAATGTTTATTTATTCCTCTTAATAAAAATCAGTGCCAGCTGACCAAATGTACTTATGATAAACCCTACAAGTGGCTGTGCATGTTGGAAAGAGAAATGAAAGTTAAGAAGCAGATTCCAGTTTCTAAGAACTTCCAGGAAGTTATAAATAAAGAGATGCTGAGGTCAAAGCTGTGCTAAACTATTTAACCATTTATAGCAAAATAGATTTCATTCTAGGGTAGTTGAGACCTAAAGTTGCATCTAGTCTCCTTTTGAGATCTTTAGTGGTAACTTTCAGTTATTCTATCAGATGGGAACTGTGCACCAATGAGAGTACAAAGTATTCCAGACTTGCTGAGACATTAAAGATGACAAGAAAAGGGGAACATTCGATTCTCGCCTTTTTGCTTTGTTTAGGATGTATACAGAAGGCACAAAAAGTTTTCTTTTACCCCACCCTCAAATGAGGCAAGTCAAATCTGATCTCCCCTGACTTTGCTGAGGTAGCCTTTGGAGACATAGATTTACCATGGGAGAGGTCACAGATGTGAGCATGAAATTTCTTGGCATTAATCAAAGAGACAGAAGTGTTGGATTCTTAAAGATGTATTTTCTCCTATTTTTCTTAGACATTTGCGTTAAGTAGGTTTTAACAACAACAAAAGTGTTTTAAATGGCCTGAAGAAAAATAATTTATCGCCATTAAGTAGGTTGCACACTCACAATATCCTTGATTGCCAGCAGCCTCATGGGTCTCCACAGATGCTTTCAGGAAAAACTGGGTCAAGAGGACCTGAATTTCTCAGGTAAAAATGAACAGGAAAAATGCTTTGAAAAAGGAAATTTTTCCGGCCATCATTTCACCTCATAAAGAAGCAAAAAAATCACACATCCAGTTTCTTTTCTTTATGCATCACCTTTAAATTACATTCAGTAGAAGTCACCAGTGGTAACTTAGAAAAACCAAGTGCAGATCTGCACTACAGTTTAAGTCGTGCTAATTTGTTTCGCTCTGAGGTGTGAAACAGATGCTCCATTTCCCCGAGCAACACAAGCTACAGCGATCTAAGTGCTGTCCACGCTGGTGCTATGTCATCAGGACATGCTCTTCTGCCAACGCAGTTTCTGCCTCTCACAGAAGTGGAGTAATTATGCCAATGGCCGAGCACGCTCCCATCGGCAGAGAGCATCTTCATCAGACGTGCTGCAGCAGCGCAGTGCTTCTAGTGTAGACCTGCCCAGAAACTCACTATGGTGAGGGGAAGGAGCAACAGTAAATGTGTCTGACAGGCATGCTATCCATAATTTAGCTGAAGCTGCAACACAAGGAGGTGTGAATTAAAAGAATGGGCCAGGGCCCACCTCATGCGCATGCGCACACAACCAATAAGGAGTCCTGTGGCACCTTAAAGACTAAGATTAATTTGGGCATAAGCTTTTGTCAGTAAAAACTCCTCTTCTTCAGATGCATGGAGTGAAAGCTACAGATGCAGGCATTACATAATGATACATGAAGAGAAGGGAGTACCTCACAAGTGGAGAACTAGTGCTGATAGGGCCAATTCAGTCAGGGTGGATCAGACTGGACTCCTTGTCGTTTTTGTGGATACAGACTAACATGGCTACCCCCTGACACTTCACACACACACACACACACACAAACCCAGCATAGGACAAGTCTTTGTTTTGTTATGTTAATGGCTCCAGCACCCTTACACTTATCATCAGGGAGTTTCAACATTTCCTTTTTGTTTGTTCAATAAACATGTTAAGCATACATGTAACAGGGTGCTGTACACACTGCTGATTCACCTGACGGGGCTTTCCTTTCGAATGCCAGAGCTATTTCATAGGGATCTAGTTTCTGAACAAGGCCACAGGGATGTGTGGCTGTTATTAATCAGCAAGGACACAAATAGCTCTTACTTGCTTTGCAGCTAAATCAAGCATATGGTACATTAACATGCACCTACAATCTTCATTTCCAGCATATTCACTTATCCTTGGTGCATTCCTAACTGATTTAGCCTCTGTCAATCAGGAAAAAGAAAAAAACCAAGGAAACAAAGTAGCTGCAATAGAAAGCTCATGCAGATTGAAGATGCAGCTTATTTAGTACATACCATAAAAACACCCCCCACAACCTAATTAAAAGAACATTATTAAGATTACAAAGTCAAGCACTCAAAAATTATGTGCATGCGTTATGATGATGGGCCAGATTCTCAGCTGGTGTAAATTACCATAGTGCTGTTGATGTAAATGGCACTACTCCAGTTTACATCCGTCAAAGATCTGGTGCAGACATTTTAATTACATAATCATATACTGTTGTTTCCCTAGACCGACTGCCTAGTTAAGCTGGAGGATACTCAGGGAATGAATGAGAGCTGTGCAATGAAACTAAAAATTAAGGAGTACTGGGCAGTTTTAACATAGAGATTGTTGTGATGTATTGCAGTTATAAGATGCCCATCTCTGCTGTAGCTGGGTAGCAGTGAAACCTCAGTGAAAACAAATGTACAACACAGTTTTCTTTTACAGCCTGAGGAGATCTCTGCCAGTTTCCCGAGTAACTAGAGAAAAGATACAGTAAAATTAAAAAAAATAAAAATAAAAAAAAATCCCAATTTTTACTTTGAACCTAGTGCATTCTGGGACCGGACTCAGGCTGTTTACAGAAATGACCCCTTCTATGTTATTGGACTGAATGATGGGGAATAAAACAGTTGAAAATTACAGCAAGGCTGGAAGGTTAGTTTGGATAGGAAGATAACAATAATAATTCAGTTTAAGAAGCTGGGACTAGGGAACATCATGGGCTGAGCTGTGGCCTTATTTGGCTTTAGAGAATTAGGAGTTGATCTTTCTCTGTGATTCAGCATTGCTGTTACTGCATGTGTGTCGACTAATAGAATTATAGCTGCACATGACCCAGTGCATTCCAAAGGAGGAGAGCTTGATCTGTAACTGGAACTCTGCAACTCAAACTGACTTTCAGCTGTTTTCCAGTTACTGCTAAGTATAAGATGCAGAATTCCTTGTGGATCATGGGTTTTGATAACAAAGCTTAGCTGAGCCTTGCCAGGAAAAATGATAAGCTCTGAAACAGGTTACAAATGAGCAGCAGTGAGTTTAATTAATTATAAAATGATTGAAGCTCTGTTCTTTTAGTTTGGCTTCCTTAGCGCCCATCCCAGTTTAAATAGAAGCAGTTTGCTCATTAACTTGGTACAGGTGTGACTGCACCATTCAGCCCCACCCATATCTGACGCACTTTAGTTCACTTTCAGAGCCACACCCAGTACAGGTGCAACAAATTAGTCACTACCCTGAAATGCAAATATTTTTTGTTTATGGTTTTCCATTCAAGGATATTGCTTTGGGTGTTCTTTGCACTTGTAATGGCAAAAGAAAACAAACCTGTATCAGAATTGCAGGAGGTCAGCTCAGGCTCCCATTCAGCTCAAATGGAACTGACAAACAGGCTTAAATGGAACTGGAATCCAAAGCTAAATAAGACTGTTGTTTGGTTCCAAAAACTAAATCCAAAGGCCTAATGTGGAGGGTGGATTATCCCACATCTACCTACTGTGGGGCCATCTGGTGCTAGCCACTGTCAGAGACTGCAGAGACCCTGGGTCTGAGCATGTATGGTAACTCCTGTGTGCTACTAAACAGGGACAGAAGGAGGGCCTGTTAATTAGGCTGTGACACCATTCGTGCTTAGGAAACTTCTTTACATAGCTTGTTATTTCCTGCTCTACCAGATTTTTGTTGCTTACTTTTATTGCAGCTCTTTTTTTTTTTTAATTTTTTTTTTTTTGGTCGGGGGTAACAAACATGCGGGAAGAGTGAAGTATGCAGATCTCAGACTACAGCCTCTAGGGAAAGAAGCCACCACGATAAGCTACTATTAACTGGCTCTTCCTCTGTTGCTTCCAAAGGAGAAGAAAATAAATCAGCATGTTAATGTGGACAGAAGAAAATGTCTGGGATTTTCTTACTGAGAACACATGTCCCACCATTTCAGTAACAGCCTCTACTGACACCTATCATTCTCCGATAGTTAATTGAACCAAATCCCAGTGGAGTCAGTCACTTTTCCAAATTCTTGGCAGTTTAATTTATCCCCTCTAATTACTGAAAGGGATTAGTGCACATCAGAGACTAATTGCTCACAATTTTCCATTTTGTAATAACCAATAACCACATTTTAAGTCTCTAGCTAAGCTGTATTGACTTAATCTCACTTTCGTGCAAATGTAAAAAACCCAACAATACAGCCATGACTAAGGATTTATTTTTGTATGGATAGCAGAGAGTTTAACGCTGCACTTCATGCACAGAGATCAGAATGGAGTGATGAAGACATGGAGTGGCATTTGGGAGAGCTGGGTTTAGTTCGTGGTTCTATCACAAACTTCCTATGTGACCTCAATACCCTCACGCCTTTCAGGGAATTGTGGAGGTTTGGAGCCAAATTCCCATAAATCCCTTGGTTCCTTCTCTATTTTTCATGCCATTTTCGAGCTTACTGCCAAAAACAGGCAAGCAGCACAGAGCAGCAATGCTCTCTTGTTTATCTGAAGGACAGGGCAGGTGACTCTTTTGTACAGATGAGCCTAGCATTCAGACACAGGGTACCGAGGATCAGAGGCAGATTACCAATTTGTGGGGCCCTGGGCCAGAACAAGTGGAGGCCCCTCACCACTCCTTCCACCTGCAGTCTCTTCCCTCCCCTGCTCCTGCTAGGGAAATGGGGGTTGGGGCACCAGGACTTGCCCCATTCTGCCCGCCTGGCATTCCTGCCAGGGAGCAGGGAAGCCCCGCACCCTGACCCTGCTACTCTCCAGGAAAGCCAGGTGGGTGGAGCGGGTTGGGGCCCCTGGGCACAGGCCACATTGGCCCAGTGGCTTATCTGCCGCTGCTGAGGATGAGCGGACAGTGAATAAAGTGACCAGGCAGCTACTTCAGGTATTCACTGACTGGTTGCATGTGGTCGTTTTGGGCCTGCACCCAACCAAGCACCAAGTGGTGAGGCTAGATCATGATGCAAAGCTGGGATGGCCTAGCAGTGTCTTCAAAGCCCTCGATGGGAGGGCACGTTCCTGAAGTCTTGTGCTGAGCTCTCCACCCAGCCCTGCAGCACACAGGCCCCAGCATGGTGAGAATTGCCCTCTTGGGTGGTGACTGCCATCTGAAAGCTTGCAACCCCAGTTTTGCTATTGCATGGTGGGTATTTAGTCTGGTGTGCTGGGAAATCTCCGGTGAGGGCAGTGTCAGCTTGCCCCACTTACCACACACTGGGATGGTCCCAGTTTCCCACAGTGGCTTAAAGTATGCTAAAATCAAACAAGTTGAAACATGCTCATTGCTAAAGCATAGCTGGTGCTAGTCGTTTTCCTAACTACTGTAGAGAGGGAGATTTTTCCCTCCAGACCGTGCTAACCAAACTGTGCAATAGAAAACCATGTAACAGATGTTGCAACAGCATGCACTATATTTAGGGACCATTGTATTAAATTTATGAATGTTTTACGTAAGCCTGTGTTTTACCCGTGGGAGAGGGTTACCATAGCTTCTCCAAGAACTGAAAACACTAGGAGGGAGAGGTGATTAAGATGAGTCGCTAAGACTGAAAACAACTCCAGAGATACATCACCCCCCGTGGTTTGCATCTACTCTTTCAAACTAGGTTTTCCAGAGACCAAAAGACAAAGAAAGAACTTGGGGTAGATAAAGACTGCAGTAGTTAATGGGGTCTAGAATTTTAGCTGTGTATCCCCTCCTGAGGTGACATGTACCCAGTCAATATGAGGATTGACCTGACTGGGCACTCCTGGAGTGGACCACAGAGGGGGAACACAGGTGACAACTCCCACCACATAAACTAAAATATAGTTTATTAATATGGTTATAGCATGGTTTGCAAGGAACCAGACCAGAACCATGCTGCTGATAATGTGGGTTTAATCACAGGGCCTTACATTCAAACTAGCTGCTCCTAGGCTTGGGAACCAGTCCAGCTCTTATGCAAGAGGGTAAACATTAACTGTCATTAGGTGGAGGCCCTGTTTCTTCTGGGGGTTGTTAAATAAAATGGCACAAACAACTGTTGCTCCTGGACTAATATGGCCTCCCATGTGTGGCAGGAAATGTAAGGTCTTGTCTACATTCAAAAGTTGTACAACTTCAGCTGGACTAGCGTAATTAAACCAGTACACTCCCTATTCATTATGGCAGCAGTTTAAATGGGCTTATGCCAGTATAGGTTATATATCCATATACAGAGGGGAATAAGCTAGATCAGTGGTTCCCAAACTGGAGTTTGCAAAGTGTTACAGGGGGTTCTTGAGAAAAAATTCCCTAATGGCAGACAGAGCTGTCCCTAGGGACTCTGGGCAGCACGGGGCCAGCAGCCTGGAGCTAGGGTGACCAGATGTCCCAATTTTATAGGGACAGTCCCAATATTTGGGGCTTTCTCTTATATAGGTGCCTATTATCCCGCACCTCCCGATTTTTCACACTTGCTGTCTGGTCACCCTACCTGGAGCCCCTGGACTTCCAAGAACTAAGCAGATCAAAGCAAGCAATCTATCACGCTGAGGGGATTCAAACTTCAAGCCTCCTTATAAGAAATGGAAAGGGAGGTGGATATTTTTTGCTGCTTTTTAAATTAAATAGGCAGCTAGTCTTGTTTTTTAAATTATTATGAAGAACAAATTTAAGCTTTGTTGTAACGTCCATTGTCTGCCTGGGCTGCTCAAGACCTGAATTCTTGTGTAGGAGGAACTCTTTGAGTTGGCTTCTTAAATACCTTCCTGCTGTTTCCCATCTGATACTCCTTGATGAAACATAGAAGCCTTGTCTTGTAACAGGCTTATGCAAAGTGATAAAAGCTACGGAAGTGAGATCTTGGAAGAGTGTTACCATTTTAATAATGTAATGTAATGATAAATAATAATTATTAATAATAGTGTGTAATAAGCATATCACAAAAACAAATTTTATATTTCCAAGATCACTGCTTTTATAATTTATTACTCAGGTAAAGGAAAAAATCCCTGGAGATCATTTTTAAGACGGGGTTTGCGAGACTTGATATTTTAGTGAAAGAGGATGAGGCCCTCTTCTAGCAGTTTCTCCTCCCTTGGCGTTCACACCTCATCTGCTAGAAGAGGGCCTCATCCTCCCTGATTGAACTAACCTCGTTATCTCCAGACTGATTCTGGCCTGCATATTTATACCTGCCTCTGGAAATTTTCATTACATGCGTCCGATGAAGTGGGTATTCACCCACGAAAGCTCATGCTCCAATACATCTGTTAGTCTATAAGGTGCCAGGGACTCTTTGTTGCTTTTTACAGATCCAGACTAACACAGCCACCCCTTTGATACTATTACTTATAGAGCACTGTTTTATACCAGGAAATTTTTCCAGTACAGTATTTCTTATTTATTTTTTAATGCTCAATAGTGCACAGAAGCGCCAATCAAGATTGGAGCCCCCATGTACAGACATATATGAACTCACAGCCCCAAACTGGCTTTCAAAGTGCTGTACAGAGGTCAATGGGATATGGATGGCAAGATCCCCATTTTCTGGATGGACACAAGGCGACACCAAGAGGTTAAGGTCTAGTCTACAATTAGATCTACCTACCTCCATTGCTCAGGGCTGTGAGAAAGTTTGCAGCCTGAGCTCTGTAGTTAGGTTGAACTAACCCCTATGTAGATGCTGCCAGGTTGATAGAAATTTTTTTCCATCAACCTAGCTACCACCTTTTAGAGAGGAGGATTAACTACATAGACAGAATCCCGCCCCCCCATCTATGTAGGAAGTATCTATGCTCTGGCGCTACAGTATCATAGCTGTGCCACTCTAGTGTAAACGTACCTTTAGTATTTTGCCCACTGCAAAGGAGCAAGACAATGGCAGTGAAGGGAATAGAGCAAACGTCTCCTGATTACACACACAGTACAGGTCAGCCAGGAGCAGTGAAAGCTTCCTAAACATGTGGTGAGGGGGGCGCCAGTGCTTGAACCGTGGCCCTGCCCCAACATCAACCCTTGATCCCAAGCCCCTGCCCCCATGCCACACCTTTTTCCCAAGCCCCTACCCTCACAGCACCCCATCCCCTGAGCCCCTGTCCCCAGCTCACTCCTCTCTGTCCCCTCTCCCCCGTCTCTCAGCACTTTTAAAAATGGTGGGGCCATGGCCCCAACCCAGGGGTGAAAGAAACTCCAGACACTTACTGGTACGAGGCTGAGACAGGATCTGGCCCCGGAAGGGGCGGGGCCTCAGGCAGAAGGAGTGAGGCTGCGGGGGTGAGCACCCTCAGCCAGTCCTTCCAGGCCACCTGGCCCTCGCTGCTCGGGGCTCCAGTGGGGCCCTTTTAAATCACTGGCCCTGGGGCAGCTGTTCCCTTTGCCCCCTTGCTCCCGTCAGTGGCCGGGGAGGGGGGCAAAAGGGGCAGGGATGTTAAAGTACTGCAGGGTCCTTTGCCGCGGCAGCGTTTTAATGTTGCTTCCCCCTCTGCCGGTATGGACCCTACCAGCAGGGCCACCAATGGGAGAGGCAAAAGGGGCAGGGACATTAAAGTGCTGCCGTGGCAGCTGTGGGCTGCATATGGGCCGGTGTGGGTTCTTACCAGTATGCCGTACCAGCACGTACCAGCTCACTTTCACCCCTACCTCGACCTCTCCTGTTCCAGCACCCTTGAGGACAACTTCTAGCAGAACCATGCCTTGGAACATACACATTTAACATAGCAGGGATGTTTTAACAGGAGCTTCCCAATGATTTGTCTGATTTCATTGTAAATTGCCTGTGTACAATTATTACAGCAGCTTTACAAGGATTAATAGCTTCAGTACCAACTAAGCTAGGAAACGCCTAGTCGTTGTGAAGTGTTGCTGAATATGTTTGCATATTGCTAGATAATAAATTAAACATGACCATTTTGTCCCAAGCGAGAAGGCCTCAGAATGCAGAATATGGTGAGTAATTAGGCAAAAAGCCACTCTGCCTATTACACAGGAATTTAAGAATGTCCCTGAAGACTCCAAAGGAGGCCTGGACAAAGTAACTTTACCCAGCGAGTTGAGTATTGTTTCTAATAAAGCTTTCTTGAACTCACCAGGAATTGGGACCCTCAGCAGCAACGCTGCCTCTTTCTCAGAAGGCTCCAACATTTCCTCCATCTTGAAGATGGAGCCGTAGTGCTGAAGCACTGTGCCACAAGGGGCGAGCATTCTAGGCTACTTCTTTTCCAGAATGCTCTCTGCTTTCCTGAAAAGAATAGTTCAGAGACTATTTCAGCCAGGGAACAGCTGTTTTAAATATGCCATATAAAGTCTACATAGGGTGACCAGGTTGTTGACTGTTGGGTTAGTGGCGCCGCACAGCGGGGCTGGAAGGCTCCCTACTAGCCTCCACACCATGCGGCTCCTGGGAAGCAGCAGCATGTCCCCCCCCTCCGGCTCCTATGCATAGGGGTAGTTAGGGGGCTCTGCACGCTAGTCCTTCCCCAAGCTCCACCCCTGCAGCTCCCATTGGCTGGGAGTCACGGCCAAAGGGAGCTGCGGGGGTGCCTGCAGACAGGGTAGCATGCAGAGCCGCGTGGCTGTGCCTCCATGTAGGAGCTAGAGGGGGTACATGCCACTATTTCCCGGGAGCTGCTTGAGGTAAGCATGGCCCGGAGTCTGCACCCCAACCTCCTCCCTGGCCCCAAACACAGACCCAACCCCAACCCCAGCCCTGATCTCCCTCCTGCCCTCCAAATCCCTTGATCCCAGCCCAGAGCACTCTCCTGCACCCAACCCCGCTCATCCCCAGCCCCGCTCTAGAGCCTGCCCCCCCAGCCGGAGCCCTCACACCCCTTGCACTTAACCCCCTGTCCCAGCCTGGAGTCCCCTCCTGCACCCCAAACCCTTCATCCCCAGCCTCACCCCAGAGCCTGCACCCCCAGCTGGAGCCCTCATGCCCCCCCTCACCCCAACCCCAGCCCAGTGAAAGTGAGTGAGGTGAGGGAAAGTGAGCGACAGAGGGAGAGGGGCTGGAGCGAACAGTGGGTGGGGCTTCAGAGACAGGGCAGGGCCACAGGGCAGGGGTGTTTGGTTTTGTGCTATTAGAAAGTTGGCAACCCTCAGACTACACTGGCTGGCTATCAAGGGGTTCTGAGGATGGATGGAGATGCTGATTCTTTTAGATCTGTCGGGTGTCTCTGACACAATGGAGGATAAAGAGGTGCTGGCCAACGTGGCCAGCCTAGGGAGGTAGATGGAGTTGTTATGGAGTGAGCCCATTCCTTTCTTTCTCAGACATCCTAGAAGACAGCAACAGCTAATTACTCATTTGCAGGGTGCACCAGGGTTTCATTCTATGAGTGTGGAGAGTGGGGCTGCTGGAGTGGGGGGTTGCACTGCTTTCATTATACAGATAAACCCATCTCTATGGGTCAGATCTTCAACTGCATCATAGCAGCTTTAAGCTGCCTACACCCTCCCTCAACCCTGTTGAGCCAAGTACACAAGTCCTGATCTCTGGCATAAAGTAAAACAGCTGCCCACTGTTCCTCAGGGGCTGAGCTGGCAGTCAAGGGTCACCCAAGCAAAGAGATGCTTTGGCAACATCTGCTTTCCCCAGCCACACATTTCTTTGCTGAGGCCACTGGGAGGGGTGTCAGGGGAGCCACTATGGTAATTCTGTGCTCCTGTATGATTTCCTTATATAGAAGGAATCATTCCCTGGCCAGCTGAGTCAGGTTTTAGGCAGCTTTGCATCCAGGGTGACCAGATGTCCTGATTTTAGAGGGACAGTCCTGATTTTTGTGTCTTTTTCTTATATAGGCTCCTTTTACCCCCCACCCCCATCCTGATTTTTCACATTTGCTGTCTGGTCACCCTATTTGCGTCACCAGAGCCTTGCAGCTGCCTTTACTGGGCTCAGGGTCTGGCCCTCTATTTCTAGCGCATCCAACATGGCCGGTGCAGGAAATGTTCTCTGACTAGTTACTTTCAGTTTTACAATGATATAAAAACAATAGACTAAAGCTTGCCCAGTGTCCAGCAGAGGCTGAGGCCTGAGTGAGAACTAGCCCATGGAGACCCGTTCCGAATAAGACTGAGGTGGGGCTTTGAAGCTGGGGGAGACGATTTGAAGAAATGCCAGAGATGAGATCAGTTACCTTGACGGGGGGTGGCTGAGTAACTTGTTACTCACATGAGGCCTGGTGTGTTCTCCAGCTGCTTCTGCATGTCCTGTTAGCAGCAGCTGCTAACAGTCTGTTTGATCACTGTGGTTTTCTTTTGGGGGCACCCCGGGCCTTTTCCTCTTGGAGGTTAGATTAGTTGTGTGAACCACAGATGGCTACACCTTAAATCTATTTGGAAATTGCAACTGAATGCACTTACTTCTTGTACCAAGGGCCATTTCAAATTTGGAGCCTATTACCCCTATGCAGCATGCCCCGCATTAGCTACAAATTGATTTCCAGGTGAAATTTAAGGTTAGTTTGGCCTAAATGATTTAAGTCCTTACAACCTTGTGATACCAGTGCAGCTATAATCAGTTGAGACGCCAAGCTAACAGCTAATGGCTTTTAAATGGGAGGGGCTTGGTGTGACATTTCCCCCTCGTCCCCCTTCATCTGACAAAATTGGTGACCTTCAATGAAAGATGCAGGCCTCACTTATTTTCCCAGATTTTCCTGGGGGGGGGAACTGGGTTGGGTGCTAAACTGAGGTTTGGAAGGCAGATGTTTATTTGGGGTGTATGTGTGGTGCATGTGCGGTGCATGTGCAGTACTGTACATAATGCCCTGGGTAGGTCATTTCCTGGCTTTAAATAAATAGTTTAATAGCTCAACATGCCAAATAAACTTCACACATGCATTTTTGAAACATCTCCTTTAGGTTTGTAAAAACACTGCCCAAGGTTGCAGCCGCCATCTGTTCTGCTCATTTGCAACTTTGCAGTTCCCAAGCCAGAGATCCCAAAAAGTGTGTCTTTCTCTCAACCTGAATTGCATACCAGCCTCTAGACAGCAGCGCTATTGTCCATATAAATGCAGGCGTGGACCCAGGCCACGATGCACTGAACCACATCCAGGAGCCCAGATAAGGGTTAGCAAGATGGCTGTGTTATATTTCCTTTGAACAGCACACCACAGGGGTTATATGCACAGCGACAAGTCAGATGAAGTTTACAAAAATAACTCTCCAGGTACCTCTGTCTAATAGAAACTAAGAGTCAAAATATATTAGCTCTAGCTGCTGACAGGAAAGGCTATGAAACCGAACACTTTTCAAGTGGGCAGCAAGAGGTCTTAGATTGACCGAGCTACATTGCTCAGGGCTGTGAAAAAATTCCGCACATTGCATGCCGTAATTAGGTCAACCTATCCCTGGTGTGGATGCAGATAGGCTGATTGAAGAATTCTTCCATCCACCTAGTGACTGCTTCTTGGAGAGGCGGATTAACTACATCTATGGGAACAAACCTTCTATCAACATTACAGTGCTACATAGGAACAGTTCCACTGCAGTAACTATACTGCTGTAATGTAGATAGACTGTCAGATAATCTTAGTGCACAGCTGCATGGTCTCTGGGTATCACAAACCTTATGAATGCTATTACTTGTAAAGAGACAAGGTGGCTGAGGCAATAGCTTTATTGCACCAACTGCTACAGCTACACTGCATACAGTGCTTGTAAAGGGCAGCAGGGCCAAATTCTGCTCTCAGGAGTCTGGGTGTAAAATTTAAACCAAATGAAGTCAGTGGAGTTACTCTGCATTTTCACGGCTTTAACAAAGAACAGAATTTGGCTGAAGGCGTCTTAGGGTACGTCCACACTACCTGCCGGATCGGCAGGAGAGATCGATCTATCAGGATCGATATATTGCGTCTTGGTGAGACGCAATAAATTGATCCCCATCGCGCTTCCTGTTGACTCCGGAACTCCACCAGGGCGAGAGGCAGAAGTGGAGTTGACAGGGGAGTCATGGCCGTCGATTCAGTGCTGTGAGGACGGGTGGTAAGTCAAAATAAGATACGTCGACTTCAGCTATGCTATTCTCTTAGGGTATTAAATTCCATTAAAGTAATTCCATTATTTTCAAAGGTAGGTTTAAAATAAATTGAAAGAGGTTTTTAACTGCAGCAATTAGTGCTGTCAAGTGACAACTTAAAATCCATTCTGCCCCTACTGACAGACACAATGATATGCAAAGAAACCCATAACTGTCATGGGACTCATTGCTAATCAAAACACCCACACAAGAAAGAGCCATATTTAGAAGCAATCTCGATGTGGATTCTGGTGGAGCTTGAGCTGGAAGTATCACTTCCCCATCGTCAGCTTTTCAGCAACATCAATGGTTACCTCACCAGTGCAGCACTGAAGGAGTTAAACGGATTCCTCACTCGATTGAGTAACCTACTAAATTCTCTAGATGCTTTCTGGGAGGATCACAAACACTGAAGTAAGCAGATTTTTTTTCAATAGAGAAACCAGGCCAAAGTCTAACCTTAGCTGCACCCAGCCATCAGACTTCAGTGGACTTTCAGGAGGTAAAAAGAGGCAGCAGGATGATGCCTCGCAAAGGGCCCTGGTGGCCAAAAATACACTCACTCAGAACAGCAATAATTTGTGTAAGGCTAAGCACATGTTCAGCTCAACAGCAGCCACAATGGACCTTCCCACACCTACTCTAGCAATATTGCCAAACCCAAACATTACTAAATCGTGAGTCAGAACCCTCCTCCACTTAATGGGATTGCCTTAAAAATCATGAGCTTATACAAATAATTTTTTAAATTGCCTTCTGGTTTTGAACCTTTAGAGTTCACATTTTCCAGCTTTTCTTTTCTTTGCAGCCATGAGCGCTAGCACTTCCACTAAAAAATAAAATTAAAAAAAATATATATCTGAGATTCTCACATAGTCATATGATTCCAGAAGCTGGGACAACCAGAAAACCCCCAAATATCACAAGAGTTGGCAACCTGGTATGTGAACCACAAAACTACAGCAATTGGTTTGGCCACAGAGCTTGATGCTCACAAATGGGCAGACTGGCCCAGTAACATCACAGCTAGCTCCAGTGATGAGCTGCTAAAATCTTAACAACTGGTTCCGTATAAAAAGTTCTGATTTAAGGGATGTGCCACAGTATGTATTTTTTGTACCAATAGGGTTACTGTACATCCGTATTTTCCTCCTGGATGGCGATTTAAGAACCAAAAAGCCTGACATCTCTGGGAAAATATGGATGTATGTTAACTCTACCTAAAGTTCTTTTTTAAAAAGATGGGCCTGAACTAGAAATGAGCTCCGTTTTACATGTGTGGGTCCCCACCACTCCCGCAGGGTGTGCTAGGGTGACCAGATGTCCCAATTTTAGAGGGATAGTCTTGATTTTTGGGTCTTTTTTTTTATATAGGCTCCTATTACTCCCCCACCTTCTGTCTCGATTTTTCACACTTTCTGTCTGGTCAACCTAGGGTGTGCACGGGTGGGTCCCAGCTGCTCCCTGCCCTCCCCCACCCCCCACTGAAGCAGGTGTGCAGGGTTACTGCCCTGAGAACTGCAGGGCACCAGTGGACATGGGACTGGCTGCAGATAGGGGTGTGGGGCAGGGCTAGCTGGAGGCAGGGAGAGTGACATGGGCTGGCTGCGACAGGGGCTGCCTGTGGGCAGGGGGTGCAGGCAGCGGCTGGCTGTGGGCAGGGGTGGCTGCAGGCAGGGGCTGGCTGGGGGTGCAGGCAGGGGCTGGCTGTGGACAGGTGGTGCAGGCAGGGGATGCGGGCAGGGGCTGGCTGTGGGCAGGGGGTGCAGGCAGGGGTTGGCTGTGGGCAGAAGATGCAGGCAGGGGCTGGTGATGCAGCAGAGGGTGCGGGCAGGGGCTGGCTTTGGGCAGGGGATGCAGCAGGGGGTGCGAGCAGGGGCTGGCTGTAGGCAGGGGGTGCAGGCAGGGGCGGGCTGTGGGCAGGGGATGCAGCAGGGGGTGTGGGCAGGGGATGCAGGCAGGGGCTGGCTGTAGGCCAGGGGTGCAGGCAGGGGGTGCGGGCAAGGGCTGGCTGTGGGCAGGGGGTGCAGGCAGGGGCTGGCTGTGGGCAGGGGTGCAGGCAGGCGGTGCAGACGGGCTCGCTGCAGGCAGGGACTGGCTGTGGGCAAGGGGTGCAGGCAGGGGGTGCGGGCAAGGGCTGGCTGTGGGCAGGGGGTGCAGGCAGGGGCTGGTTGTGGGCAGGGGGTGGCTGTGGGCAGGGGTGCAGGCAGGGGGTGCGGAGAGGGGGTGAGTGTAGGCCGCGCGTGGCGCGGAGGGCGAGTGTGGAGGAGGCGCACTATAGAGGGGCTGGCTGCGGGCAGGGGGTGGCTGTGCGGCAGCGAGTTGGTGCAGCAGGGCTGGCTCGGCAGGGGCGACTGTAGGCAGGGGTGCGCGGCAGGGGCTGGCTGTGGGCAGGGCTGGCTATGCGGGCAGCGGGGTACGCTTGAGGCAGGGGCTGGCTGTGGGCAGGGGTGCACGCAGGGGTGCGGGCAGGGGCTGGCTGTGGGCAGCAGGCGGCTGTGCAGAGGGGTGCAGGCAGGAGGCGGCTGTAGGCATGGTGGCTGGCAGGCAGGGGTGCAGGCAGGGGCTGCGGGGCAGGGCGGCTGGCGTGGGCAGGGGGTGCAGCAGGGGGTACTGGCAGGGGTGGCTGCAGGGGCAGGTGGTGCATGGCAGGACTGGCTGTGGCGAGTGCGTTTGGCTGCAGGGGGTGGCGGCAGGGGCTGGCTGTGGCAGGGGACGAGGGGTGCTGGCTGGTTTGGCTGCAGGCAGTGGTGCAGGCAAGGGCTGCAGCTGGGCAGGGGCTGGCTGCAGGCAGCGTGGTGCAGGCAGGGCTGGCTGCGGGCAGGGGCTGGCTGTCGGCAGGGGGCAGTCTGGTGCACGGGAGGGGCTGGCTGCGGGCAGCGTATGCGTCTGGTGCAGGGCAGGGACTGGTAAGGGCTTGTGGGTTATGGGCTGGGGCTATTTGGCAGCGGGTGCAGGCAGGGGCTGTGGGCTGGCGGCTGGCATGTGGGCTTGGGGTATGGGCAAGGGGCACGAGGCAGAGGCTGGCTATGGCAGCGTGGTGCAGCGGCAGGCTGGCTGTGGGCAAGGGGGTGCAGCAGGGCGGTATGGGCAGCGTTGGCTGTGCAGCAGGCGCTGCAGGCAGGGTTACGGGCAGGGGCTGGCTGCGGGCAGCGTTTGGTGCACGCAGAGGGCTGGCTTCGTGGACAGTGTGCAGCATTGGGTGCCACACGGGCAGCTTGCAGCAGCGTGGCTGGCTGTGGCAGGGGTGAGGCTACGGGGAACGGGGCATGGGTGCTGCAGGCAGGCTGCTGCGGGCAGGGGCTGGCTGGTGGGCAGCGGGTGCGTGCTAGGGGGCAGGGGCTGGCTGTGCAGGCAGTGGCGGGCTGTGGGAGCGTGGTTGCAGGCAGGGGCTGGCTGTGGGCCAGGGGGTGCAGGCAGGGGCACGGGCAAGGGCTGGCTTTGGGCGGGATGCAGGCAGGGGGCGCAGGCAGGTGCTGGCTGTGGGCGGGATGCATCACTAGTGCGGGCCGTGGGGGGGGTGGTGTGGGCAGGGGTGCAGGCAGCTGGCTGCGGGCAGGGGCTGGCTGTGGGCAGGGATTACGGCGCGGGTGCAGGCAGGGGGTTACGGCAGGGTGGGTGCGGGCAGGGGTGCAGGCGGGTTCGGGCAGGGCTGGCTGGTGGGACAGGGGGTGGCGGTCAAGGAGCTGGTTGTGGGCAGGGGGTCAGGCACATGGGGGTGTCGGCAGGGGGTACAGGCAGGGCTGGCTGCAGGCATGGTTGGTGCGGGTCAGGGGCTGGCTGTGGGGCAGGGGTTGCAGGCAGGGGGTACAGGCAGGGTGGCTGCGGGCAGGGGGTGCAGGAGGGGTGCGGGTAGGGCTGGCTGTCAGGCAGGTGGTGCAGGCAGTGTGGCTGGCTGTGGCAGGGGGTGCGCAGGGGTACGGGCAGGGGCTGGCTGTGGGCAGGTACGGCAGGGTGTGCAGCAGGGGTACAGGCAGGGGTGGCTGCGGGCCGGGGTGCGGGCATGGTGGCTGTGGCAGGGGGGGCGGAGGGGGTCGGGCGGGCTGGGCTGTGGCGGGGTTGCGGCATGGGGTATGGAGGGTGGCGTGGGCATGGGGTTGCAGGCAGGGATTGCGAGGGGCTGGCCGTGGGCAGGGTGGCAGCCAGGGGATTGCAGCAGGGGCTGGCTTGCAGGTGCAGGCAGGGATTTGCAGCAGGGGCTGGCTGTGGGCAGGGTGCAGGCAAGTTGAGTAGGCAGTGCGGTGGCTTGGGGCAGGGGGCAGGCAGGGGGTACTGGGCTCAGGGTGGCTGCGGGCTCCAGGGAGTGCAGGCAAGCGGTGCACTTACGGCTGGCTGCATGGCAGCGTGTGGCTGCAGCAGCATGGGGGTACTTCACATGGGCAGAAGCCAGGCCCAGCAGAGCATTCCAGAACCTCACCATGCAGCAGCCGGAGCCCCAGGGCCAGAGTCGAGAGCAGCAGCAACTAGGGCCAGTAGGCGCCACAGCGGCTTCTGCGCCAGCACCCCGGTTGGCTGGGTGAGGATTACCTTGATTCCCAGCTGGTAGCATCAAAGCATTCCCTCCGCGGAAGCCAGTTAACAAGGGTTCTAAACGTGCTTCTAATATTGAGACAACCGATTCGTCCAAACTGGTGTGGAAACGGCTCCAGCTCACCCTGGCTAGTTCTCCAGCAGAAAATTGTGGCCTGGGTCATTTGGAGTGCTCACTTCACGAGTCAGTCCAGTTAACTCCAAAGAAGTCTACTAAGCCACATTGTGTTTGTAATGAGGTGCAGATGGGCTTACGTGTCGAACTAATAAACTTTTTTGTGCTTAGCCAAACCATCTAAACAGAGGTGGCCAACCTGAGCCTTGGAAGAGCGCCAGAATTTACCACTGTACATTCCACGAGTTCCACTCCTATGTCCGCGCAGCCCCATTTAGCCCCTACCTCCCAGCACCTGCCACCCATGGCAGCCCTGCTGAGATTACAGCATTTCCCCTTCTTCCCTGTACCTCCCGAAGTCAGCTGTTTGTGTGTTGTGCAGGGGACTCCTGGGAGAAGCGGGGCGGAGTCGAGGGCAAGGCAGGTCAGTAGGCGAGAGCAGGAGGATTTGGTGAGCGGGGCAGGGCCTGTAGGACCGAGCAAGGAGTTGGGCCAGTGAGGATCCCGGCACATTGGAATGCTGGCAGTTCTGTTAGGCTCAGCCCGGAGTCATGCCCAATATAATCTGTCTGAAGCAGCCTACATGTGGCTCCGGAGCCACAGGTTGGCCACCGATCATTAAGGCCTCTTCTCACAAATTGATTCCTTATGCGTCCAAATCTGGGGTGGCTTAGCCGTAAACCTCCAGCTATAATACAGCTTGGCTTTGCTTTTTCTCGCTGGCCACCAGTACAGGAATTACAGCGCTGCCTCACTCTGTCCCCCAAACTTTCCCTGGGGGGCCCAAACCCAGAAGCTTCTGAGTCTTACCGGCAAGGAAAATAACTCCATTCCCTTCCCCTCCCTCTCCCACCCGGACTTTCCTCTCTGGAGCTAACCTGAGAGTATTTGTGCATTCTCTTTACATCACAATACAAGAGATAGTCGTCGCTGTCTATTCCACAAACCAGACCCCCATACAAGAAAACAGAAAATGATTCTATCTCTCTTCCCCTCCACCAATTCCCTGGTGCTGCAGAGCTTATCCTCCATAGAGTTAACACAAAGAATTCCCTCCCCTTGTTCTTTAGCCTACCCAGAGAGAAAAACTCAAACAAGTCTTAAAAAGAAACTTTATATAAAAAAAAAGAAAAAAAAAAGACATCAAAATTCTCTGTATCAATGATGACAATACAGGATCAATTGCTTAAAAGAAAAAATGATAACAGTCTGATTCAAAAGAGTATCCAATTTGAAACTTCCAGCAAGCTAACACAGGTAAATACACCCAAATACAACATAAAAGCCTATATTGTTTTTTGACCTGTACTTACATTTGGAAACAAAGAGTAGAAGATAGAAAGAAGCCTTCTCATAGCTGAGAGACAGACAAAAGACACAGACCCAGACAAAGAAGACCCACAAATTTCCTCCCTTAAGCTTTTTAAAAATCCAGTTTCCTGATTGGTCCTCTTGTCAGGTGTTTGGTTCCCTTTGTTAACCCTTTACAGGTAAAAGAAACATTAACCCTTAGCTATCTATTTATGACACACCCTGATTGAAACAATGTGTTTACTCTGAAGCCTAATGCCCCATTAGAGGTCAGCACTGTTAACTATGTCACTACTGATTGTTTTAGTAGAAACATGCAGCTTAAATGCTCATCTAGTGTGGTTGGACGCTGGGGTGTACACTGGGAATATTCCCTACCAGTTTAAAGAATAACCCTCTGATGCCAGTAGTGGTGCTTCCAGTGCCAACCTTTCTCTCTCTGACTCTCACTGCCTGAGCTGACTGAATTACTCACCCCTTGTCTAAGAAAGTGCAGGGAGGGGCAAGAAACCTGTGGCTGTCTGTCTACCCTATTCCTTCTAGAGGAAAAGGGAAGTGGGGCCAAATGTCACCTGAGTGCCTCCTCTAGAAGTGTATTACCAGCTTTCCTGATTTCACTTGAATTTTAGCCTGAGTCACAGGCCTCACTGATATGCCTTTGTCTGGGGCACCCAGAGACGCTCTTTTGGCTTTTCTGCAGAACACAGAAGCTGCCCCTCCTCCTCCCAGCTCTCACTGCCCACTCCCTGTTCCCTTATCCTGTACTTCCTTACAGCAGCAGCAGCACACAGGGAACAGCAGCAAGTGAGACAGGCTGCAGACTCCTACCAGCAACATCAGTGGGTGCAGCCGTGAAAGGAGGAGGGTGCAGGAAAGTCATAGCGCAGTGGCTCTGACTTTATTACTGGTGACCCCTTTCACACAGCAAGTCTGAATGCGACCCCTTCCCCTTATAAATTAAATCCACTTTTTTATCTATTTAACACCATTATAAATGCTGGAGGCAAACCGAGGTTTGGGGTGGAGGCTGACAGTTCGCGACCCCCCATGTCATAACCTCGTGACCCCCTGAGGAGTCCCGACCCCCAGTGTGAGAACCCCTGTCGTAGCATCTGGAAGAGAGAGCAAACACAAAGAGAGGGCGTGGTGTAGATCAGGGGTCTCAAACTCAAATGACCATGAGGGCCACATGAGGACTAGTACATTGGCCCGAGGGCCACATCACTGACACCTCCCCCCTGTCGCCCTTGGCCCCACCCCCACTCCATCCCTTCCATAAGGACCCACCCCTGCCCTGCCCCTTCCCACTCCTTCTCCTTCCCCAATCCCTGCTCCTGCCCCACCTTTTCTCTGCCTCCTCCCCTGAGTGTGCGTCTCCTCGCTCCTCCCCCCTCCCTCCTGGAAAGCACTAAGCACCACCAAACAGCTGTTTGGCAGTGGGGATCACCTGGAGGTAGGCAGAGGTGCGGGGACGCGGTATGCTGGCAGGAGATGGGGCAGAGGGTGAGGGCAGCTTGGCAGGCTGCAGCAAATAACTCTGCAGGCCGCATGCAGCCCATGGGCCGCATGTTTGAGACCCCTGGTCTAGAGAGAGAGGAAGGAAGTACAGTGCAATGTGCAAGGAGTTGAGACAGATGGAAGATATGGCGGGGTGGGCATACAAAGGAGAAAGTGGCAGGGAAGGTAGGCCAGAATCTCAGTGTAAGGAGGGTTGAGGAGAGGAGATGCCAACTGAAGATACCAGGAGATGTGCTAGCTTTTCTCCTCCACCCCACCCCCGCCAACAATCGCTTGTGAACCACTGGGCCATTCCTCGTGTTAAATGGAAGTGGGAGACAGCATCTACAGGAGGAGGGCTGATGGGAGCAGTGTTATGCTTAAGTTCAGATGAAACCTCATTGCATCTTGTAGGAGTAACAGCCACCCTTCATTCAGGATAAATGTAACAAGTAATAAGATAGTGGAAACAATAGGAGCCACCGTCCAAAGCCCAGGCCACACGAAAGGCTGGTTAGGACTCTGAGCTATAGGTGCAGAGGGGTTTCAGTGTGGGCTGACGGCAAATGTAGGTGGGTTGCTATTGTCTGATGGAGCTATTGTCTCTGTGTGAGGGAGAGGCAGCAGCAGACAGGGAAGCACTTGAGAGTGTGACCTTGAAAAAGCCAAGAGTGGGGGAGCTTTTGGGTAGAGTGTTGGCTGAAAAAGGGCTTGGATCTGTGAGCAAGGAACCTGTCTGCTGCTGTTTGATTTATCTGGCATTCAGGGGAGTAAGACTTTGTACCTTCTTCGTTAATACACAGGATTGCACCAAAGAGATATCTGACTCTATCGTCACCTTCTCCTCCTATCAGAAACAACCCACAAGTCCCTGAATGTTGGCTAACTGCTCAAGCCAAAAGGGGTCATAGCAGCATAGGTATATGCTGCTATATTGGGTCAGCAAAAGGATAGCAAGAATATTCTGACAACATGCTCTGTTCAGAGGCCCCTGAGTTTTGTCATTCATATAAATGTAACTGAATGTTAACCATTGTATACACACAGGCCTGTGGAGTTTGTGGGACTAGCAGCTCCCCAGTCCCAGTAAACCTGGGGATTTGTCCCACAGGGGAAAAAAATCAAACTTGGCAAGTGGGAATTTGTTGCATGGGCTTCTGTGGTGGTGACTGTGCCAGCTTATCAAATCTCACTGGGGCCGTCCGTCCATATAGTGCAAGACCAAGGCAGCTGCGGGACTTTCAGAGGTTCTTTTGGTGCCCCTTTCTGAGTGGCCAGGCCATTCAAACTCCTCTAAACCAGCTGAGTATCAGGAGCTCTTGTGACATCACTAACTCAGCTCTTAAGAGACTTCCCAGCCGCAGAAAAGGGAAAAAAACATTCAAAACCAAGGGTAGAAAATACTTGTACATTTTGTTTTTAATTAAAACTTGAAAAAATTGGATTGTCTCTGAAAGTCTTGTAAAAAATTGGTTGGTTTGCTTCAAGACAGCATGTATTATTCTCCTTTGAGGCTGACATTTTCATACCAACCAATTTGCAACCAAGCCACATCTACAACTCTGCACACACCCTACACCTGAGTTGAATACAACCAGAGTTGTATTCCTGTGTGTTCAGGCCAAGTTGCAGCTGAGCTGTTTCATTCTGTGCCTAATCTCTGGGGAGTAGAAGAACATTGTTATCACTTTTGGTGGAATCCTGGTTGGTTTTACCAGGACTTGATCCCTTTAATCATCTCACTCCTCTGTCCACACAGCTGGCCAAAGGCTTCAGTAACTCACCCCACATCACAGAAAGCCATATATCAAATTGTAACTGACCCCTCCACCCTCCAGGGATCTCAGTGTCATGAGACACAGCACCCTTATGGATCTCATGTATGTCAGCTAGGAGACAAACAGGATAGCTGCTTCAGCTTCAGTGTTAGGCCCAATATACAGTATTGCCAACTCCAGGTGTTCAGACATCATGAGTGAGGCCCTAAAATATCATGAGATTGTCTTAGCAACCCCAAGGTTTTAGGTGGGTTCTTTTTACTTGCATTCTGGTTTGGGGCTGTTAGTGGCCATGTTTTCAAGCTTTTCTCCAGACCCAGGGGTGCAAGACGCTTCTCTTTAAAATGGAAGCTGAGTCTCCCATATTCATGTGACTTCAGGATCTCAGGCTTTAAGAAAAGCACCAACTATGGGGAGAGCTGGCAACACTGGTGGGCCCTGCCACAATGTGTACAGCAATTGTGGATGCTGAACACCTGAAAATTTAGCTCTGTGGTCTTTTTAAAATCTGGACCCAAAAGGTTTTCACTCACCAAGTCTCACTGGCCAGGAGCATATGTGGGTGTTTGTCTGCTCCCTGCCAACCCACAATGCTCAGGGTTGCCTCCTGCTCAGCAGATTCATCACAAGATGGATGATCACATCCTTTCCTTCTTCAGCATCACCCACAAGAGAGCTCCCTGCAGTGCCCCGAGTTAGGCTAAGATCAGTTTGCTAGCTCTGTGTTGTGTGGATTAAAAATATCCAGCAATTTTGAATTAAACTCTTTGACACAGGAATTTCCTACCATGATGTTCAAAATGCTACTGTGGGCTCCTCTAAGCTTGAGAGGGCTATCAGAATGAAAAAAAAAAAAATTACACATTGTTGCTTGAGTATGATTGATGCAACATGGGACAGGTTACCATTTCAATCTTTCAGTTGCCCTGATATATAGAGGAACCAAACTCAAATTAACTGGCTCCAGTTGCAGTTCATTTATTGAAAAGTGAAATTAACTAACTGGAAAAGAAGGCAAAGGGTTTTTCCCCCCACCCCTAGGCATTGTTAGCGAGTGATTCCAGCCTCTCTCACTTTACTCTAACACACCCTAAAGAAACCATCATTATTCTGTCAAAAGAGGCTTTAAATATTGCCTCACATCCTGCACAAGACAGTATTGCCACTTAGAGATCCTGCCCTGGCAATTCCACACACAAACATCAGCCTGGCAAGCAGAACACATTCTTAGATGAAAGAGGCTGTTTTCTCCCAGGAGTAATATATACTGTGCATCTCCCCTAGGTCCTCTTTCCCTCTCCTCCAGGTTTCATTGGAGCCTTTGTTATCAGTGCAAAATATACATGAGGCTTGAATAAGATTCTCATTCATGCCTATGTAATTTAGAGGCAACTTCCATTCAGATCAGTGGAGCTGTACTTTTGAACAAGTGATGACGAGAAATCAAAATTGGGCCTGTGGTTTGGACTGGAGCATATCACTGGGAGGATTTTAAGCTGAGGATGCTGTGTTGGTCCGCTTAGTTCAGCCATCGCTATTTCAATTAATTGAAATCATAAGCCTGTGCTTGCCCAAAAATATAATTACATTTCCCTCCCTCCCTCTCTCGTTATGTAATAGGCACTGGCATAATGGCTTTGTTTTAGATTCCCAGTAATGCTATTTTGATGGCAGAGAGCCAGTTCTTTTTTTGGTGGTGGTGGGGAGAATGCAGCAGATTGGTTTGTCAGCAATCCGTGTTTTGCTTTGGAGTTTTAAAGGACAGACACATTCTTCCAGCTCCACTAATCCTCATCTGATACAGAGGATTTTCCTGCCATTAAATGATAGCTTTGGAGGAGAAAAAATGCCAACTCTTCAGAGATGGACCAGTAGAACTAATGACAGGGTCCAGAGAAGGATGGAAGATGAAGCCATTGTTCCGTTAGGTAAGTGATGTAACTATGAATAAATGAGTTCTTTTGTTAGGGGTTCAGTGTGGCAGTTCATTGCTGGTTCAATAACACTGCTGTGTAAAAGCATCTGTAGATTTGATTAAGTGATCATTCTCTAGCAGCCTAATGATCTTTCTTTATTCCCATCCATCTAGGCACATTTCAGTGGTTCACCTCATGTTAAAAACTTGGTCAAGCCCTTGCTGAAAAGCCCTGTGAAGAATAGTACAAAACTGAAATTTGCACTGAAAAGGTCAGTGGCAAAAATAAATAAAAGGAAGAAATCAATGCTTTGGTTTGAAGCTTAGGGGAAAGAGTCAATTTAGTAAAACCTCTCCCTATGGATTTCAATCTTCCTTTCTAGACACAGACACTATAATGGGATGATGATATGTGTAAATGACAGTGGATTGAAACTATCTCGGATCCTTCCATCTACTTTTAGATCACAGAATTTTACTTGCCAGACCTGAAATGCCATAGGTGAATAATCAAGGTGATGTTTGTCATCATTTTAAATGGTGAGTAGTATTTTTATTTTGTGAAAGCCAATAGTAGTTTCTAAGATTAGACCGATCACATTGTATGTTTTAGGCTAACTCTATATCATTTCAAACATTGTCTGCTTGTGCTGCTGAAAATCCAGTGCAGATATCTTGTAGGTCTTCTCATTCATTTGTGCAAATATTGAAGTCATTTAAAAAAATGCAGCAGTTAAATTGAGTTGAGAAAAAAAATACCACCCCCCCGCACCCCAGTCTCAATCACAGAGCCATTTTGCTGATGTTCTGAAACTGGCAATATTTTTTCATTCTTTTATATTACACATTTAATTAAACCAATATTACCACAAATTCTCTGTCTGAGTTGACAGGTGGTAAAAGTTCCACCCAGTATAGCTGCCTGAACTGTACTGAATGTAGCCCAAGGAGCAAATGTGTTTTTTGGGGGGGAAAAAATGTTTTGAACAAACAGAGTTTTTCTGTTTCCAGCTGAGATTTTAAACACATTCATCATTTTTTTAATGATTTATGTAATGGCAGCATAAATGTGTCAGTGCTTTGAATACGGATCTGCTGTCAAAAGATATTAGAAATGGGATCAAGGTGCAAATTCAGAATGGCAAGTAGGTTTGGATTTTGAACCCTCAGAATTTGGTGGTGTTCAGATGAAGGATTTTAGCAGGACCTTAACTCTAAAAAAAATACTGTAAATATTCTGATACTGAGGGGTTCTGCGTTTTTTATTTTTATTTTTTTGCTTGGAGGACATTGTTTTCTAAGGCTGGATTAATGGATTCAATGTTTTATGCAGACTAGAGAGATTTATTTGTAAATAGACAACCTAGGTGTTTGTGTTGTGAAAATCTGCTAGCGGTAGATCCATATTCAGCAGAGCAACAAAAAAAATTGCTCATTACTACAGTCTCATCAGACTAGGAAATGACTTGGCTTGACCTGAACTCAGATGTTTTCTTCAGCAAGTCAAGGGATTAGAAAGTCAATTGGGAGTCAGGAGAGCTGGGTTCTGCACTGAACTTGGCCACTGACTTATTGCATGATTTTGGACATGTCACTTAGTCTCTCTCTGCCTAAATTTACACATCTTTGTATGGAAATAATTAATTTAAAATGGCTGCTGTGTAACTGTGACTGAAATTTGTAAATCTTCCATCTGCCTTTACAATGACTTGCATAGGAAAGTTTTCACTAGGTTTGGGCTTTTTTTCCTCTTCATAACTTACAAAGAATCTGAAAAGTGTTTTTTTAAACAATATTATGCTTGTTTTTTACCTTGGAATTATCAGAAAAATCAAATCAGGTCTTGTCTCGTTTCACTGGAGGAGCTGTAATGGAAGGGATTTGGGTGCTGAATTAGGAAAGGACTTCCTTTATCTAAAATGTTAATTAGTTATTGCAGTTAAATGCATGTTAAGAAAAAACAAACAATTTTTTTTAAACAATCTGAATAAAATCCCTCCCCCCTTTCAACTGTTCTACATTCATTGACTTGATTCTTGTAGTGTCACCATTTTGCTAGTTCTCCAGTCACCACACAGTCTCCAGGGTAATTTCTAAAGTAAAAAACAATCAGATTTTTGGGGGGGGGGGGAAATGCACCCTGCTCTCATGTTCAGGCCTTCTTTATACAGCATAAGGCTCCAGTCCTCCAGAGACCCATGTGGGCAGACCCCTATGCCTTCATGGAATCCCATTGACTTTAAAGGGTTCTGTCAGACAGTTTGCTTTGCAGGATTGGGCCAGCCTGAAGGAGGATAAAAAAAGGCACAAACCCAATTTTAAAAAATTTCTGTGCAGGTCACCTTGAAAAGGGATGGAAATGCTCAGAACACCCAGAAAAGCTTCTAACAACAATTTGATTTGTATATGAAAGCCAAAGAGGCTAGTCACAAAGAAGATAAGAGAGCTGCTGAAGCTTAATCTTTTATAGCAAAATCACCACAAACAAGTGGTTGCACCATTAGTTCCTGGGGAGAGCAAATCTGGCCAGGCACCATTTAGTCTTGCAGCTTGCCTTTGAGGAACGGGCGGGTCTCACCAGTGAATGCCCCTTCTGCTACACAAGGGCCCAGCGTGAAACTCGTGAGGCTGGCAGTGCGTTGAGAGAGTTTGTTAGCAATGAGGAGGACACCTGGTTATTTTTTTTTTAAAAAGTAGCAGTGATATGAGAACTGATAAACTGCAACAGAAAAATCACTCAGCAGGTGATGCCCTGCCAATGACAACGTCAAGAGCTTGTGGATGCTCTTTTTCATTCCAGTTGAACAGGAGGTGGGATACACCTTAGGAGAGCAAGTACAAAATGAAATCTGTTTTCAGTTCTCTCCCTAAAGATTGTATTTCTCAGACTTCCAGCTGTGTAGGCTTTCCCTTCAAACAGAGCTCCATGTGTCACTGCTTACACTGCCTCAGATTCCTGCTCCTCTTGTTTGAGTGGAACCAGGGAGTTTTTATCTTCCTCATCACTGTACATCCATTTGCTTGATCCTAACTACACAGCCAAAAAGCCATGGCAGCCACACACTTGCACGGCAGCCAGGGTATTAGGAAATAGTAACCAATGGGTAGAGCAAAGCAGGTGCGTTACTGGAGGCTCAGAGCATCACCTTTAATATGAAACATGCAGACTGAGGAAAAAAGTGTTTCAAAGATATTCCTTGAACCTCCCTTTCCCTCATGCTTCTCCACCAAATCCAGAGCAGGAATGGCTTTTTAAATACTACACTTTAGAATAAGGAGAACTATTAGCAGTTAAAAGTAAAGCACCTACCCGGGCCACTAGTGGAATAAATATCAAAACGAATGGGCTTATCACAGGAAAAAGAGGCAAAACCCATAGACACTGCAATGCCTCAAACAACTAAGCACTTTCTCTAGCTGGCAAATCTGTTTGCAATGCTCCCAAACAAACAAGCAGGGGTGGCTTCAGGCCCCTGCATGCCATGCGCGTACTTGGGGCAGCAAGCCACGGGGGGAGCTCTGCCGGTCGCTGATCGAGCCGTGGGACCAGCGGACCCTCCGCAGGCACGCCTGCGGGAGGTCCACCGGAGCTGCAGGACTGGCGACCGGCAGAGCGCCCCCTGCGGCATGCTGCCATGCTTGGGGCAGCGAAATGTCTTGAGCCACCCCTGCAAACAAGCCAATCCTCTGCTCAGCTGATAGACCTGCCAACCCCCAGAGCATCCCAGGCTCAGTCCCAGTCCCAGTGGGAGAACCTACACATTAATTATGGTGGGAGAACCTACACATTAATTCACTGAGAAAGAAGTGACAGAAGGTGGAAACATTCTAAAAGAATTTAGTAGAGATAAATTCAACAGGATTATATAGAAACTGACAGAATTTGAGAGAGATTAAATCCATTATAGAATTCCACAGGAGGGTTTCAAAACCCAAGGGTAAAATAGCCCTTCTCGAGTAAATTCTGCAGGATTCTTCCATGAGAGTTCCTGGCTCTCCTTTAGTGAAACTGTATTTTAATGGGTTATTGTTAACAATCTGGCTAGATCTGTGGCATAAATAAGTCTTTTGGTCATAACTAACATTTACTAACTGCTCCTGTTTTTCTCTCTCCTTCCCCCGTTATCTGTGTGGCAATTGTACTGTTCCCACCACCAGTCGTTCTTTGTATCCCCCACATCCATGCTGTGTGGGCCTGTGTACGTTCCTGCCCTGCCAACTGCGTATGCACGCAGGAGCGGAGCTGTTCCGTGCTGTGTGACCGTGCTGGCCTTCTGCAGATCCCCAGCAACTTCCCCTGTGAAGCCTCTTCTATCAACCTGGATAAAAACAGTATTAAATTCGTTTCAGAGAGGGCCTTTGGGACCCTGCCTTCCCTCAAATCTCTCTCACTCCAGCACAACAACATCTCGTTCATCACTCCCGGGGCTTTCAAAGGGCTACCAAGGTTGACTGAGCTTAAAATGGCTCACAACGAATACATCCGCTACCTGCACACTCGCACTTTTACTGCCCTCAAAAGGCTTGTCAGACTAGACCTAGCTGACTGCAACCTTTTCAATATCCCAGACAGGATTTTCATAGAGCTCCCTGCCCTTCAGGAGCTCTTCTGCTTCCAGAACAATTTCCGAAGGATCCCTGGGGCCATACGAGGTATGGAGAATTTGACCCATGTTTACTTGGAGCGAAACAAGATAGAAGCTGTAGCCTATAATTCTCTGCAGGGCCTGACCAGGCTGAAGTATCTTAACCTCCAAGACAACAGAATAAATGTCATTCATGACCACGCCTTTCAGGATTGTCAGAAAATGGAGTATCTCTACTTGAATGACAACTTACTTAATGACCTCCCAGAAAACTCCTTTGACGGGCTGAGGCACCTGAAAATGCTCAGTCTTGGTGGGAACTTTCTCAGGAACGTGTCCAAAACCTGGTTCCGAGACCTAGTTGAACTGGAGGTTCTGTACTTGGACCGAAACAGGGTCAACTACATTGAAGAAGGGGCATTTGAAAACCTAACCAGCCTGGTCTCTTTGCATTTGAACAGTAACAACCTAACCACCCTACCTTTTTCTGTCTTCCGGCCAGTCTATTTCCTGGGAAGGCTCTATCTTTTCCGGAACCCCTGGGAGTGTGACTGCAGGCTCAAATGGCTGAAAGAGTGGATGGAGAATTACAGACTTGTCAGGGATATTCTTTGTGTCTCCCCCTCCTCAGTAGCCGGTATCGACTTGGCGGATGTGCTGTTTGACAGATCACCTGAAGGTTATTGTCTTGACCCAGTGGAGTTCAACGTCACATTCTACAGCCCAACCCCGACTGAAGAGCCTCACTCCACCACAGAGAGCAAGTTCAGCAGCCTTATCTCCAAGCTCCTGCTCCAAGAGGGCCTTCCCGAGGAGGTGGCAAACACCACTGAAGCATTAACCAACACCACCCTGTTGGACAGGCTAGGTGATGAGGTTTCCTCAGGGGTAGGGGAATATGCTATCTCCTGCTCTTTCCACCTTCTGGCACTCATTACAGCTCAAGCAGTGATGGTTCTGCAGAGTAAATAACCCAATGCCTGCCTCAAGCACGTTGCTATGTAAGAATTGAGTTTCTGTAGAATGTAATCATTAGAGAGGAGCTGATATTGCGGAGTTCAGATACTGATCTGGCTCCGAATTTCCCGGCAATACAGGGGGTGTTTGGGTCCAGGAGTTTGGAATGGGCACATCTTTGGAAGTAACTAATCGCCCGGAGACAGGGATTTTATCTTTTTTGTGTTTGTGAAACTCCATGTACATTGACAGAGCATTATGAGACAGCATCAATAAGGAGTTTGAGCAAACAATTGTCTCTGGGACAGCAGCTTTCCTCTGCTAGATGTGAACTGAAAGGGCTCCTTATTGAAGACAGTGCTGCAGCATTTATTCATTTAGGGCCAATCCTGATTCCCTGGACGTCTCTGGAAAAACTCCCATTGATTTTCATGGGCACAGGGATTGGGGTCTAAAAGATGAGCCTCACTCATAGATCCTGAGACACATAATGAACCTGAGCTTCTGCTCGTGGTGTTTTATGCTGATATAACTCCATTTACTTCAGTGGAGTTACTTCTGATTTACACCAAGGCGGAAGGAGAATCAGATCTATTATATTCAACATGCACACCTGCTGCACTATGCAGTGTGCACAATGCCAAGAGGAGGGGGGAAAAGTGAGCAGGTTGGTAGCCCTGTGCTAAGGTCTGTGGCTTATAAGTCACATTGGAAATTGCATTTAGGAAGAGCAAGCCATTTTGACTGTGCCTACATTTTCCTCATTCTCCCACTGCTGCTCTAAATATTGTTTCTCAATGACCTGTCTGTGGACCAGTGGCAGTCCCTGCGATCACCCTGATATAGCTTAGGAAGGCAGCAAGCCGGTTCCTGGTATCAAAAAGGTTGAGAAATTAATCTACCACCTGTATGGCTTCAGTGGTGCTAGGAAGAGTGAGCACGCTCATGTAGAGAGAGCAGCAATATTTTTACTTGTTATCTAACCGTCCTCAGAGCAGATTTAGATGACACAGTGGCAAACCCACCAGTGGCCTGTCTATATTAGCCCTCCCACCTAGTACCAGTGGAGCTGTGCTGGTGATAGACCAACAGTGGGGCACCTGAAGAAATGTGTGTTTAGAGCAGGCTTCCCTGACTTGGTAATTTCTTTGGGGCCTGTATGTGGGTATACAAACACAAAGCAACCTCCCCACTTGCTGGGGAGGAAAAAACTAAAAGGAAAATAGACAAGAGACTTTAAGGAATAAATGGCTGAATGATGGTGGGTAATACAGGACTTCACCACACAAAGGCTAATTTTAGCAGTTTCTCTGTGCTTAGATCTGTGACTGGCTATTGCAGGGAAGAACTGGGGAAACAAAGTTTAAAAAAAAAGGGCTTAAAAATATGACTGATTCTGCAGCTAAGTCACACAGGCCAACCACAACAGCTTCCACTAGGCCATTATTTAGCATGGCAGGAGTTGTTAGTGGTTGTGTCCTCAAGGCATGTGACCAGTCACCATTCCGAGTTAAACAAGTCCACTTCTCGTTTCTGCTGAGCCCCTCACAACAGAAAGGAGGCAGCAATGGATGTGGTTTAATTAGGCCACAATTTTATTCACTTAAAATATCTGGCAGTAAATTGTACAGAGCAGGTCACCATCCTTTCCTTAATCATTTCAAAATAATCTCCCACCCGATCCCAGCTATCCCAGTGCTGGACCCTGCTGTCATCTCCTTGTATAAGGTAAAAGAGGACTCAGCGAAGTGGGGTTGGTTCCCTGCTGTTCCAGACACAGGAGCCCAGTACTGTTCTTCCTCAGCTCCCTTAAAGAGAGCTAGAGAAAGGAAGTGTGTGTGTGTGTGTGTGGAGTGGGGGAGGACAGGGTGGGTCAGCTCTCTGCTGTACCAGACATAGGAGCTCCAATCCCCCAACCCCTTCCTCAGAATCCTTAAGGGGTCCTTTCTTTCAGATCTTTTTTCAATCTGTTTTAGCAGGTGACTGTACCCTTCCATAACATGTATGCGCACTGGACACCTGCCACAAGTTTTACCTATTAAAGGTTGATATTATGACTTAACCCTCCTACCCCACCATACTGGGTCCCAGACCTGCTGTGGGAAAGGTGGAAAAAAACCCACCCTGCCTTGGCCACTCTGGCAGTAAGGGAAAGATTCCTGCCCAGCCCCTGGTGAAGAAAGGGGACTAGCATTATGCCCACAACAGGCCATGAGGAAACCCAGTCCTTTGCAAGTTTCATGGGAGGGGAGATGGGAGAAATCATGGCCATTTAGCTCATGCAGAATGACTGTTCAGCTCATGAACTTCCAGGCCAGTTGGTTTCTAAAAGCAGAAGGATCCTCCTCTGTAAAGTATACCAGCTAAAACAGGGGTTTCTCATGGCTTAATCATAAACTCTACTGGTTCTGGTATTATTTACCCCACCTTTTCAAAGAAAAACAACTGCGTGACAATTAACAGCTAACAATTTCTGGGGGAGTGGTAAATATTCCCAAATTAAATCATGTTAGTGGAGGTAAATGCCTGATCTGTCTGTAGTTGTATTAAATTTTTTCCCAGTGAGCATGCCAGATGGTTTCATAAATGCCTGTTTGGTGCATTAAATTCAATGACTTTGGCTTTCCAGGCTATTTATGAATGCATTAATCTTCTTAAATGCTAAATTCATCTGTGGATTATAAATGGTTGTTTTTCAAAACCGTACCAGCCAAATGCTGTAGATTAAGTTGAAGATTTCTTTAGGGGAGCATTATTTCACCAAGTCACTGAAGGTTTATCAATAGAAATTTCACACAAGTTGCTAGTGCACTGGGCACAGTGGTTATTTTTCATTTCCTACAGATAGATATTTGTTGTATGAACTGAATATTTTTATTTTCTGCTCCAAGATACACAAAAACTGAAGGGCATATTATTGTGCAATTGTTACAGGGAAGCAGAATATGGATTTCAAGTTAACTCTTGCTTCAAAGGTCTTTCTTTTTAATTCTGAAGAGGCCGGTTCAGCTCTGAAATTGAATCAACTCAAAGTTTATGATTCAGCTGTGACACCTGAGAGACAGTAATGTGGGATGAGGAACAAGCCACCACACATGACATTTTACTGCTTGATAACATCATCTAGAAATTCAGAGTGCTGGGGCAGTGGTCTTAGTTCCTTACCGATTAAATGTCTCATATAGCCAAATAGTCTTACATTCCCAGAAAGCTTTTTTTCTGCAATATTATAATAAATCTGTGGCTGCCTAGGAACTTTACAGCTGTCAATATGCTGTATCACATAACCACCCAACTTCACTGCACCACAGGGGCCAGAGCTCATCTTCTGATTGAAAAGCCTACCTGAGCTAAGAGGCAATTGGCATGTTATTACCAGTATAGAGCATATGACAGTTGAGTTGTTCTAATTCTATTGAGAAGAGGCCATCGTATGTGTATGTACACACACAGGCAAATTCATTAACATGAAACAGTTTGATTCACACTGTTAATACACTTCCTTAATTCTGACTGACTGACTTGGTGACTCCTCCCCAGCAAAGAAGTCTGGAAAACAAAGGGCTATGTTTTAATTAACCAATAGTTGCAACTGAAAGCCTGCAAGGAGATTTCTGTGCATTGTGGGAATTTTAAAGCATGTGTTGCGCTATACATGACCTGTGTCTGTTTATCTTTCACCAAACTTCTTTCTAAGGCCCTATGATCTTAAATACAGAGTATTACACTGAGGCATCTAGTAACAGTAAAACTGTTTTTCAAATGATAACTTCTGTTGAGTAGGAGGCAAATTAAAAATAGAGTCTTGTCTTTGGTTTGAATAGTTTGACTGTGTTCTAGGGATGGGCTCAAGCTGCAAAATTTGGCTCTAGATGCATAGGTGCTGACGCACCCATTGGCTTGAAGTGGTTTCCATCATAAACAGGGTTTGCAGTTCAGTTCAATGGCTCTCAGCACCCCCACTATACAAATTGTTCCAGCACCCCTGTTTAGATGACAAATGACCCCAGTGTTGGGTGTTGATGAGATCTGGGATGTTGGCTTGGGCCACTATAATGATGGATGCCATTTGCAAAATCTAGTTCTGGATTTCAGAAATGTCCAACGTCAATATGGATGTTGGGATCAAGCCCAGCTCTACTTTATTCTATACATTTTTGGAGAAAACTTCTCCAAGGAGATCCTTACAAGGCCTCCACTGAGCCCAGATGTTCCTCTTCCTTAGTGCACACAGTCAAGGTGTACTGCTATCCTTAAAGCTGGCTACAAGAGGTGTTTACATTGATGTCAGCTGAAAAGCATCAGACTCTCACAGTGAGGTATGCAGGCTCCTGCAAGATTTTTGGCAGCACAAGTGGCAATTCAGTTTAATAAGTGAATAAATACTACTATATACTTCTTTGCTGATGTTCCTCTTTGTCTTTAATAGTAGCAGCCATTAAACTATGAGAGAGAAGGGGCTGAGTAGGGTAGAAAAGAGGAACTATGTTGATTATGGACCCGAACTTTTGACCCCAGATTTCTGTGGCATCTGGCCATGTCATTGTAACTTCCAGAAGCCTTCAGGAGACTTACACTAGAGAACCAGCTTGGCACATGTCAACCCCAGGATCAAGGGACCACAAAAGCCACCTTGGCTTTTCACTTCCTAAGCTGTGTGGTGAACCTCTTGTTTATAAATGAGGACCCGTGCTGCAATATTTAGCTAAATCTAATCAGCTAACTAACTGTAGTGAAGTATTTGGATCCAATCTAAATGGCTAACATCATTCAAATTCTCACTGAGGTAAACAATGGAGCAGACCAATGCCTGTTCCTAGCCAGGGTTTTCTTCTTGGCTGTAGCAATTATATTTATTAGGTGCATGTAACTGTATGAAATACAGACTCTTATTAAAGAGTTGATACTAAGCTCCAACGCCAGCCGTAAAGACATTGCAATAACACAAACATTCCCAGGAAGAAACGTTTTAAACAAATAATCATGAAATCAGACTTATATGCAAATTTTCAAGCCCCAGTCTGAGAAAGAAGGAAGAGAGACAAAACTTGTATTTACAGTCCAACGTCATATAGAGGAGATGTCAGAGGGCATTACTTAAACCCTTTCCACTGCTTAAAAAATCCTGTTTCAGGAAGAGTACCAGTCAGTGGTGATGGCTGTAATTTGTTTTTATGGCCTATCACTGGGGACTGAAATTTCCCTCCATGTAGCTCTTAAATCCCACTGAAACTTTATCTTGAATGCTTAATGCATATGTCTTATGCAAGTCCTCTGGCAGACGGGAGAATTTAACTCCAAACACCCTGGCCACAGGGTAAGGACCAAACAGCAAAAATATTCTTTACTAGGCTTTGCCTTACCTTTCAGATTTACGGGGTTTCTCCATGCTTATTATTCTTGGGGTACCTGATAGTTTAAAATACTAGGGTTTTCTTTTCTTTTGGTATTTTATTCATTCATTTCTCCTTTACCTTACACACTTTACTTCTTCTTCTTCTCCTTAATAGCCTAAAAATGACCACTCCATTACGTCTGACCTGTTGGCTTACATCTGACTGATCACTAGACTGCTGAGAATAAGCAGTAGGACACCACAGATACTTTCCCACATAATAGTAGTGCTCAGTACTGACGGCCATGTTATAGTCTAGATGAGTTGACATTTTCATTATAAACCACAATTTGGGGGGTTTAATAGGTCGGCCTTTTGAAAAAGGGTCTTTCAGAAATTAGGTGCTAATCTTACATGCTATAAACTCTTTTGGACAAAGACCACATCTACCATTGTGGTTGAACTGGTCAACATAACCCTGATCCTGGATCAAGACCTCTGGGCACAATTAAATAAATAGCAATTAAGTGCTCAATTCGGATATGATGCGACCAAAATGATTTCAGTAGATGCCCCCCTTCTATTTTTTTTTTCTGTTTTAAGCAGTAAAAGCAGAGCTGATATAAGGCTTTAGATGCATTTACGCCCCACTAGCACTAGCGCACTCAGCTTTAAAAACAAATGTTGCAAGGATGTGATGTTAGAGCAGCAAGCATTTTTGTATTCATGGACAAAAATCAAACAAGAGCCAACGGGATGTTTTCAAGACTGCAAGTGCAGAGCTTTGCTTTTTTGTGATGAAAAAATAATTTTCACAGGCACTAAAATGGGGCCCAGCCTTTGTCAGAAACGTCTCATGAGTAACCAATTGTGACAGACCCAGACCAGTGGGGTACAGGAATCTGATACAGGGCAAATATACTGGCCACTGGATGAATAGTTTTTTGTTCCCTGAGTCTGAGTGACCAGAGTGGGGGCTGCACTAGAGCAATCAGGAACCTGCTAGAACCAATTAAGACAGGCAGGCTAATTAAGACACCTGGAGCCAATTAAGAACATACTAGAATCAATTATGACAGGCAGACTAATCAGGAGCAGGTCCAAGAGGTAACTATAACAGGACCGTTTGGAAATAGTGACCATAGTATAACAACATTTAACATCCCTGTGGTGGGAAGAACATCTCAACAGCCTAACGCTGTGGCATTTAATTTCAAAAAGGAGAACTATGCAAAAATGAGGCAGTTGAACAGAAATTAAAAGGTACAGTGACTAAATGACTAAAGTGAAATCCCTGTAAACTGCATGGACGCTTTTTAAAGACACCATAATGGAGACCCAACTTAAACGCATACCCCAAATAAAAAACATAGTAAAAGAACTAAAAAAGAGCCACCGTGGCTTAACAACCATGTAAAAGAAGCAGTGAGAGATAAAAAGGCATCTTTTAAAAAGTTCTGAAAGAACTCAAATGTGAAGTTGCGGAACTATTAACTATGGTTTGTAACCTGTCCTTTAAATTGGCTTCTGTACTCAATGATTGGAAGATAGCTAATTTAATGCCAATATTTAAAAAGGGCTCTAGAGGTGATCCCCGCAATTACAGACTAGTAAGTCTAACATCAGTACCAGATAAATTAGCTGAAACAATAGTAAAGAATAAAATTGTCATACACACAGAAGAACATAAATTGTTGGGCAAAAGTCAAATTGTGTCTTACTAATCTATTAGAGTTCTTTGAAGGGGTCAACAAACATGTGGACAAGGGGGATCCAGTGGACTTACTGTACTTAGATTTCCAGAAAGCCTTTGACAAAGTCCCTCACCAAAGGCTCTTATGTAAATTAGGTTGTCATGGGATAAAAGGGAAGGTCATTTCATGGATTGAGAACTGGTTAAAAGACAGGAAACAAAGGATAGGAATAAATGTAAATTCTCCGAATGGAGAGGGTAACTAGTGGTGTTCCCTAAGAGTGAGTTCTAGGACCAATCCTATTCAACTTATTCATAAATGATCTGGAGAAAGGGGTAAAAAGTGAGGTGGCAAAGTTTGCAGATGATACTGAACTGCTCCAGATAGTTAAGACCAAAGCAGACTGTGAAGAACTTCAAAAAGATCTCACAAAACTAAGTGATTGGGCAACAAAATGGCAAATTAAATTGAATGTGGATAAATGTAAAGTAATGCACATTGGGAAAAATAACCCCAACTATACATACAATATGATGGGGGCTAATTTAGTTACAATGAATAAGGAAAAAGATCTTGGAGTCATCGTGGATGGTTCTCTGAAGATGTCCACGTAGTGTGCAGCGGTGATCAAGAAAGCAAACAAGATGTTAGGAATCATTAAAAAAGGTATAGAGAATAAGACAGAGAGTATCTTATTGCCCTTATATAAATCCATGGTACACCCACATCTTGAATACTGCGTACAGATGTGGTCTCCTCATCTCAAAAAAGCTAAACTGACATTAGACAAGGTTCAGAGAAAGGCAACTAAAATGATTAGGGGTTTGGAACGGGTCCCATACGAGGAGAGATTAAAGAGGCTAGGACTTTTCAGCTTGGACAAGAGGAGACTAAGGGGGGATATGATAGAGGTATATAAAATCATGAGTGATGTGAAGAAAGTAAATAAGGAAAAGTTATTTACTTATTCCCATGATACAAGAGCTAGGGGCCACCAAATGAAATTAACGGGCAGCAGGTTTATAACAAATAAAAGGAAGCTCTTCACACAGAGCACAGTCAACTTGTGGAACTCCTTGACTGAGGAGGTTGTGAAGGCTAGGACTATAACAGGGTTTAAAAGAGAACTGGATAAATTCAGGGAGGTTAAGTCCATTAATGGCTATTAGCCAGGATGGGTAAGGAATGGTGTTCCTAGCCTCTGTTAGTCAGAGTGTGGAGATGGATGGCAGGAGAGAGATCACTTGATCATTACCTGTTAGGTTCACTCCCTCTGGGGCACCTGGCATTGGCCCCTGTCAGAAGACAGGATACTGGGCTAGATGGACCTTTGGTCTGACCCAGTATGGCCGTTCTTATGTTCTTTTGACACCTGGTTTAAAAAGGACCTCTCATCAGTTAGCGGAGGGCGAGCAAGGAGCAGAGAGTGAGAAGGCATGCTGCTGGAGGACTGAGGAGTGCAAGCATGATCAGGCTTCAGGGGGAAGATCCTGTGGTGAGGATAAAGAAGGTGCTGGGGGGAGGACATGGGGAAGTAGCCCAGGCAGTTGTAGCTGTCAGGCAGCTGATACAGGACACACAGACAGCTGCTATCCACATGGCCCTGGGCTGGAACTCGGTGTAGAGGGCGGGCCCAGGTTCCTCCCATCTCCCCAACTCCTGATCAGACACAGGAGGAGTTGACCGGGTCTGTGAGAAACACCAGAAGGGAAGGTCTAATTTGGAAATGGATCTGGCCTGTCCTCGACCCACTAGGTGGGACACAGAGACTGTGGGGATTGTTCTCTGTTTCCCCCATGCTGACCAGCGATGAGGTTAGCTGAGTGAACGGCAGGTTTGAGCCTCTAGCAGAAGTGGCCAAACTGAGGGCTGCCATGAACCTCTGGGGTGAGCAAATCCACCAAAAAGCGCAGGCCCACCAAGGCAGAGGAGGAACTTTGTCACACAATGTATTGGAAAGAGGATTATGCAGTTAATATGAATACAAGTCTGAAAAGAGAACACTCGCAATATTAGAAAGAAAAACTCTGAAGTCGTTGTTACAACACGAGGAAGGCAAAATTGTTTTAAAAAACCTCAAAACTCATATCAATTCAAATTGAGACACACACCAATTATTGCAAGCAGACTGGTGTAGTGTTCCACACTTCCTTTAGACTGTTAGCTCTTCCGGGCAGGGACCATGTCTTCCTCTGTGTTTGTGCAGCACCTAATTCAATCTTGAGCAGAGCCTCAAGATGTTACTGTTAGATAAATAATACATAATATGCCCTATATCACCTACCACCCTTCAGAATTTCACCCGGAGGCCAATCTTCAGGGTCATTCAGCCTAGTGGGCAATTTTAAGTAGCAGAAGTATTATTTGTATTCCTGTAGCATCTAGTGGTCCCAACTGAGATCAGGGCCTCATTGTGCTAGGTGAAGTACAAACATAAAGTGAGGGACAGACCCTGACCCAAAAAGCTTAGATTAAATAGACAAGACAGACAATAGATGGGAGAGGAAACAGCGGCACAGAGGGGTGACGTGACTTACCCAGGCTCACCACAGCAGGTCAGTGGGAGAGCCAAGTACAGAGCCCAGGTCTCCTGACCAGTGCCCTGTCAGTAGAACCACTGCATACTTTCTGTTCTTCACAGGCAGCCCACGTTTCTGTTGTTTGGATTAATACCAATATATCAGACATACTTTATCAGTCCAACTCTGGCAGGGAGTGAATGTGAGACATCTCCACCAGATGCTGCAGGCTGTTTACGTAAGGTTCAGGGACTGTCAAACCATTAAAGGCAAGGAAATTCAGAGTTAAAGCAGGAGCCTAAACACTCCCTGGCTCTCTGGGCTGAGTCACAGAACACAACTATAATCACTAAGGTTGTGCCTTACCTAGGCAGATGCTTAATTTTATTTTAACTAAGTTTTTTTTGTTGTAGTTATACCTTTACTTTTTTGCTAGGCTATTACACAATATTCGACAGATTATTACATATTTAGGACCAGATCCTGAAAATCCTCATCTGCATTAATAGTCTTTACTTATGCAAGTAGTTCCTTCAATAGGGCTGCTCACATGAACCTGGATTTTCAGAAGTAGGCCATAAGATTGTAATTTCCTTGGGACAGGGACTTAATTCTTCTGTGTTTTGAGCAGAGCTAGGCACGATTTTGACATATAACAAACCACAACTAGTACACTTAGCTTCATTTGCTGGGATTCTCAGCAGCAAGAATAGAATGCATGGTGGCATGTGGAATATCTTCATTTATTACCATGCAACACTCTAATAAGTAATGATGCCACGCACTAAATCCTTCAGGCCTGACTCAAGTCCCACTGCAGCTTGTGTGTATCTGGTGAGAGGGATTTGATCCACTTGACAATTCTGAAAGATCCCTCCCGAGGTAAATCTAAGTACGCAAATTCCATGCAATGTCAAGATTTGTACAGCTCTCAAACTATGGCAAAAATGGGATGCACAGCTGGAATAAAAAACCATGAAAGGTGAATTACTGTACTTCTGCAGAAGCCATTTTTCAAACTAGCAGCCTGAGCAATCAGAAAAATAAGTAAATAAAAATGTGAATAGGCACCAGTACAAACACAGGATTAAGGGCCTGATCCAAAGCCTATTGAAGACAATGGGAGTCTTTCCATTTGCTTCAGTGGGTTAAGACCAGGCTGCCTTAGGTGTCTGCAAAAACAACATTAAAAAAAGAATCACTGAGTTCACTGTGTAGCATACAATAATGTACAGGAGAGATGGAACACTGCTGTTGTCCTTCAGAAATCAGCATAATTAAGGCTACATTAGTTTACATATTGTAAAAATAAAATTAACTATTCCAGAACAGAGGAACCTCCAAATTGTCACATCAGGTTATGATTTGGCAGATGTATTAAAACCCTGCAGAAACGGAACTCAGCACTAAAAGGGTGACAGACACTCTTCTACAGCAGTAATGAACAAGGAACTATGTTTTGGCAGCAGCAGAAGTAATGAGAAAGATATCTCTCCTTTCTTCCTCCAGGTGAGTCCTAGGAAATACCCAGTGTGCCTGAATTAGACATCAGCTTACATCTGGAGTGGAAAGAGAAAAAAACTAAACAAAACAAAACAAATAACTTATTTACATACTATTTTAAGGATCATCTCATAACTGAAGTATCTGTGAGTTAGCTGATTAGACAAATGGCCCTTTCCTTCTTTTATGCACTGTATTTATGAATTATTTTCTCCAACTCTGAAATGACAAAAGCCCATTTCTAAGGTTTCCAACAGCACAGAATCCTATGTTCTCTATAAACAATATGGAGTTTCTCTAATCTCCTTCATGCAAGGATAACTTCACAAAGTGCTTCATCGACTCATTTACTTATGCTTCACACACTTAGTCCTTACATCAGTTTTATACTTATTCTGGCAAGCGGGCAGAGGAACAGCCACAAGCTCAGGTATTCAAAGGCACATAAATAGATACATATTTAGGAGAAAAAGTTTACGAAGAATCTGAAGCTTTCAAAATCCTCCATAGTTCTGGTGGTAAAGGACAACCTCCACACACGTGTCATTGCACACTAACACACTGCTCTACTTCTTAAATTGGATATGGTGCAATTTACAATATTCCCAACTCTCCCTCTTATCATGGAGACAAGACTTCCAAAACCCTTTTTTTACAAAAAGGCAGGAATACAGGGGGAAAAAGGATGGCAGCATTTCATGAAAAACAAATCCAAGAATTAGGTTTGCAACTGTGATGTTTCCACACCACAATTAGACAAACAGGATGTCCTGGTATTAGCATCAGGTAATCGTGCTACTTCAGTATGTCAATCTTTCCCCTCCTACACCCAAAAAACAATCCACACCTGTCTTAGTCACAGGCGAACTTTTAGAAGATAATTTAAAACACAAATCCCTCAAATTGTGTATCTTTTAAAAAAGTGTGGGCACTTCCTGTGGTGGCACCCCTGGCTCTAAGGGTGCATCTTCACTGCAAAAAACAAACAAACAAACAAAAAAGGTGTGTTCTTAACTTGGGTTAACTAGCCTGTGGTGGCTAAAGTATTAAAATAGCAGTGAAGACACAGCAACTCAGCTTTTAGTTTGGGTTAACAGCTCAGGTTCAACCCCAGTCTCCCCTGTAAGCTTTAACTTGATCTGCTAACTAGAGTTAACAGCCGTGTTGCTGCATCTTCACTATTTTAACTTGAGTTAGTTAACATGGTTTAGCTCTCTTAAGAACACACCTTTTTTTTTTCCCAGTGTAGACATATCAATTAGCTCCTGCCACACAGAGAACATGTCTTCCCCTCCTGCTTAAGAGACTCTCACCTCACTATCCTGCAGTACAAGTGAAGGCTACTTCAGTCTGAAGTTAAAAGTGAGTTAGACTTAAACACAAACCAGCTCCTTCATTTCCTTTGGCTTATTTCCTCTGCACAGGTGAGAAAATAAGTGAGGTTACTTGCCAGGAACATGTTAACTTTGCAACTGCCATACTTTGCTAATACCAAACACAAACCATTATGACAATGTTCCATGAGACGATGCATCTAGATCAATCTCTTGAACAATACTAACCACTGGTTCAAGGTGAATACACCCTCTGGACTCAGCTAGTGTATCTGGTGATCTCTTCTGACAAAAAACTTTTCATTCTATCTCATCTCCAAAAGAAATAGACTTGAAAGAAAGAGGACATCACATTTAAGGGGTGCTGAGCACCCACACTCCCAGTAACTGCAGTTGGAATTGCGGCAGCTGAGCACTCATGAGGCCTGGAACAGTTTGTATAGTGGGGATGCTGAGACCCACTGAACCAAACTGTAAACCCTGAATATGATGGAAACCACTTCAAGCCAAGGGGTGCGACAGCACCTATACCAGCACTACCAAAATACAGACCCTTACTGCCATGGCATTGGTTTCCCTATATCAGTGGCCAGTAATAGATATGGACAGGGAACAAAAATCTTATTTCTGTCTACAACTAGAGGATTAAGAAAACTACATTTCATAAAGCCAAGAAAAGGCTATTTGCGATTAATGCTGGTAACTCCCCAGCATGCCTGGCTGAGGTTACTGCTAAAAGAAACATCTTTCCACAGTAAGAACTAAAATTCTCTGTAATGTACAGGCTTGGGAAATGAGCTGGAAAAGCCTTTAACACCAAAGCTAGGTCATCAGAATTTAAAAACTTCTTTCCTTGTCTCAGCACGCTACTCCTCTGACAAAGGATCGGAGTAGATGGCTGTATCCAATTATTGTTAGGAACAGAAAGCACACGTTGTTGCCAGGTATACTAATAGTACTTAACTGGAGGCCAGAAGGAAAAATGGCAAGAATTATGTTTGTAACCTGCTTGGAATATTTCTATATAATATTGGGAAAAATATGCTCTCCCTTCGTTAATCTAATGTGCCCACCACCCTGGCGTCCGGGTGCTATTATGTGAAGCCACCCTCAGGGAAGGTCTACACTACATGTCCCCATGTCCTGGCTCATGCTCACTCATTAGCCAAGCCCACTACCGACTCCACACTGCAGAACCACACACATACAAGACCCATTATACCTGCTTGGCTGGACCTAAGAAAATATTTTGTGAGCAGCAGAGTTACAGTATATTTTACTTCAAATTCATCTAGAATTCATTAGAAAGGTTTTGTAAGTTTCCTGCATCCTCTATAAAAACTTGTATATCAGACATGTTACTACTTAGATCCAGGTTTTAACCGCCTTAAATAAGGGCATCTAGGCCTACTCTTAGTAGAGTAGAACAAGACCACAAAGTACTTGGACTGGATATTTTTATCTATATTTTGAAAGGTCAACTTTATGTTCAGCAACTTTTCCCAATATTCAGCTTCCAGTAAGGTGGTTTTCAGTTTTCTTTGAGCAAAGAATGAAAAATAAATAAGTTACAGCCTGCATATGTATTTTTCCTCTTGTGATTTTTAGTAGCCATATTCAAGGTGAAAGTTGAGGACATGCCTTATATTTTGTCATTATTAAAAATGAATCTGAGAAGCACTAAAATGGAGCAAATCTTTAAAATCATCTAGGTTAAAACATACTGCTAAATGTGCAAGGTCACTACTGATCTCTGAAGTTAAGAGAATATGACAACAAATATTTCTTGACCAAAAAAACCACCCAATGTCCAAGGACTTAATCTAGAAGGGAAGGGAACAGGAGACGTCCTTCTGCTATTAAAAAGCTGCATGCGTATAGTTGCCACAACTTCCTAACTGGCTACTGCTACAATTCAATAATCTTTTCACCTTGAAACATAAAATAACAAGGGTTCTTTTAATGAAGGAAATGGAAACATGTTAAAGAAAACATTTAATAGAGAATCCTACAATGTCTAAGTCCACAGGCATGAGGCAGATGGAAGTTGCAGCATACTGGAAGGATCAAATTTACTTAATAAACTGTCTAATACTAAGAGCCTCAGTGCACAAGCGACTTAAAAAATTATAAATACTTGGAGCCAAAGGAAGACTGGTACAACTTTCTTATTCCAGGGCCACGTCTGAGTCAGTTCCAGCATAATTTAGAGCAGCCTAATTTCTGCTTTAAGTTATAGTACCTGGCTACAGCCCCTAAGGGTATGTCTACTTTGCAAAAAAACCTGCGGGGCAGTGAAACTCCGGCTCATGCTACAGCCCTAAAAATAGCCACGTAGACATTCCTGCTAGGGCTGGGGCTCCGAGACTGGGGGGGAGGGGTGGATTTCTTTCTCTGAATCCACTGCCTCCCAGAGTTTCAGAGCTCAAGTGGGAACGTTTACTTGGCTATTTTTAGTGTTGTAGCAGGAGCCCAAGTCTGTACACTTCAGGCTCTGAGACTCACTGCTGCAGTTCCCTCCTGCCAACTGCCAGTGTAGACATAATGTCAGGGGCCATCCTCCAGCTGGGGATAGCTGAAACACAATGAGCTGGATCCCGTCACTATTAGTTCTATACCTGTTAGTCTTCCCCATACCAGGGAAACCCTCACCTGGGGAGCTATGGCAGCCTTCTGCTCTTTCTGCCACGGGAGTGGCATAAATGGAGCAGACAAGGCATCTAGATCTGGGCCCAGAATTCCTTAAAGGCAGGCTGATCTTGGTTAGACATATTGCATCAAGAAACAAATCTATCCAAAAGATCTGTTTACTGAGACAAAGACTACTGTATAGCATTGCCTAAATGAGGGACTCCACTTTCCCCCCAAGTCAATTACATTAAATCACTGCTTATTAATAATATGTAAGGTAGCAGACTTCTCTTTTTAGGAGGCTGGTTTTTCAGAATCTCCAAGTAATTCAAACTGACAGAATCAGAATGTCCTGCATAGTCAAATTTTCTTTCTGGTAGATTATGGACTAAAAAGCATCCAAGTTACCTTACAAATACTTGTTTAACTTTACATAAATTTAAGATTAAGTAGGTGTCAATGAAGTCAGAGATATAGATGCTTACCACAGATGACAACTGTGTTTCTAAGAACAGGAATTCTTCCTTGCTGCATTTTGTTTAGTCTGCTCATCTTTGTGCTTGATCAGGAGAAGAGGTAGTTTGAGAGTGTATTGACCTAGCACTGAGCTGAGCTGTGGCTAGTGCCACCATATGAAGAGCTGGTCTGCAAGAATGCCTGCTCAAATGCAACCATAATTACAATAGTACAGTACTAGTGGATGCTGACAATTGTTTCTGGATTTTCACTTATTACCAGGGTTACAGTCATTTTTTTCAACATTCTGGAAAAGCTAAGGCCAGAGTGGATGAACAAGTTCCAACAATTTAATACCCTTTTTGCTATCCCTTGTTAAACAATCAATGTCACGCTTTTGTTGGGGCTATACAGGTGAGGGTCCATAAGAACCTTTTTATTAGCAGATTTCCAACAGCCTGTATACAAACATTACAAATATAACTAAGTCAAAGGACTCAATTACAAGATGTTTGTTTTGTGACCTGGTCATAACACAATTCTAGTGCTTGTTGTAGATGGGTCCTGTAACTGAGGTAAAGCCTTGGATCAAGTTTCTATCTACATTACAGACTGGAACTGTGCTGTGACTGGTTCACAGAATAGCCATGTTGCAACCCGGCTAATCTGGCTGTATCTCAAGTGTTGGTGGACCCTAAGATACTCTGTTGCTGTCTAAGGACTTTACAAGGAGAAAAGAGAGCAGAAAGAGCATGGTCTGGTGCTGCAGGGGGCAGGAGGAAGGACAATATCGACCTATGTGTTTTAAAAGCTTTTAGTCTCTCGAGAAGAGGTTTTACAGTGAGAACATACCTTGATTATATGCAGTGTTCCCAAGCAGTTGAAACAATCTGCACGTCAATCACATTTTAACTTTGAGGATAACTCTTTCATTGCCATGTTATAATTTAACACACAAGCTAAAGTTCATGTTATACAATAAAACAGATAACTGAGTTCTTAAGAGAAATCAGACTCTGGATCATCATACATCTGTCAGCTGTGACCAGGTAGATTATTATGTCATGAATTGTGATGATGCTCAATTTAGCTCAGCTGCATTAAGAGGAAATGTAAACCACCTGTACCAAGGGGCACGAGATGAGGAAACAGAAATCAGAGAGCTCTGAAGTGAATACATGGCCAGATTTGCTTTCTTGGGCTTTGCTCTAGTTCAGAAGTTGGCAACCTTTCAGAAGTGGTGTGCCGAGTCTTCATTTATTCACTCTAATTTAAGTTTTCGCATGCCAGTAATACAGTTTAACGTTTTTAGAAGGTCTCTGTAAGTCTATAAACTATTGTTGTATGTAAACAAGTTTTTTAAAATGTTTAAGAAACTTCATTTAAAATTAAATTAAAATGTAGATCTTATCAGTTTAGTGCTGTGGTTCTTAACCTGGGGTGCATGCACTTCCTGGGGCAGGTCTGCTGCAAGGATATTTTGCATCTCAGGGGACCCTTCCACCTTGCACCCCCCCCAACACTTGCACATCGGTTCATTGAGGGGAAAATCCCAACGAGCCTTTACAGATCCCAGGGGCCAGCCTGCCCAGGGGCTGCTCCGTAGACCAGGTTCCCTCCTCCCTGCCCCCTGAACTCCCCCGGAGGGTGCACAGCCCCACTGCGAGTCCTCCCCACCCAACCCCTGTGGCTCCCGCCCCAAGTCCACTCACTGGCTTTGCTGGGCTTGGGCTGCTGCAGCAGCTCAGCAGAGAGGAGCTGCCTTCCGGAGGCACCGGAAAGCCGGAGTGTCCCGCTTGCAGCAGCAGCGAGTCCCAGCCATGGAGGAGCTGGTGTGGTGCAGGGGGGAAGCAGCCCTGCAAAGGCGGTGGTGCCGCTAGTGGGGAGCAGCCACCCCCCCCACCCCTCCTGCCCAGGCTGTGGCCTGGCGCCCCCCTAGGGGGCTCCTGCAGGCTGCAGTGGATGTATGTGGGCGCCAGCTCCATGCGCCCCCCGGCTCCCCCCTCGCCTAGGGTTACCATATTTCAACAATCAAAAAAGAGGGGAGAACCCTGCCCTAGCCCTGCCCCCATCCACTCCCTCCCACTTCCCAACGCCCCCGCTCCTTGTCCCCTGACTGCCCCCTCCTGAGACCCCCCACACCCTAACTGCCCCCCTAGGACCCTATCCCCTACCTGTCCTGACTGCCCCATCCTTATCCACAACCCCGTCCCCTGACAGGACCCCCGGAACTCCTGACCCATCCAACTCTCCCTCTGCTCCCTGCCTGCCCCCTGGGACTCCCCTTACCAGGCCCAGGCTGGTCAGATGCTGGCTCCACGTGGAGGCAAAACATGCTGCTGGGCTGCTGCGCGCACAGCCCCTCCCTCGCAGAGTGCTGAGGCAGGGGAGGGGGGAGCTATGGGAGGGACAGTGGCAGTGGCTCACACTTCCAGGAGCCACAGAACCCGAGCGAGGTGAGGGAGGAGCCGGGGTGCACGCCTGCCTCCAGTCTGGGGTCCCAGACACTGGCCCCGCTCAGCCTTCTGCCGGCCTGGGATGCTGTTTACTCAGCCGGCAGCAGGCTGAGTGGGGCTGGCGGCCGGGACCCCGGCTGGCAGCCGCATGCCAAGCAAAATCTGCTCGCTTGCCACCTTTGACACGTGTGCCATAGGTTACCAACCCTGCTCTAGTTCCTAAATTGGTCAAGCTGTGTTTATGTACTCAGCAAAACCCCATGATAGACTTGTATTCACATCAGAGACTTTGATTAACAAACATGCTCACAAAAGGTTTCTTAAAATCTAAGAGTGAGCTGACTGTTTTCAGAACAACTTGAAGAAATCTGTGATGAAATGAAGGACCCAAAGGCATTTAATTGTTGAACACATAAAAGGAAGTATATTTAAAATAAAAAAAATTGGTCAGACTGTAGAGTCAGTTACCATTTTTAAGGAATTTACAGGGCTGTTGTAGATGAGTCTTTTGGAATAGCCAGTTTATCGCATTGCCTAAACTGGTTTCTTCATTGCACAGTATTTTCTCTTAAAATGTGTGCAGTTTTTAAACAATTACATACATATTAAAAATCAGCATTTCTTTGCTTAAACTTAATTAAAACGTTAATACTCTCAGACAACACAGATCTGAAATGGTGAAACCAGTAATTTCCCCCACCCACCTTACAACAAATTAAATTGAGACAAAATTACAAACACGTTTCACTACATGATTATTATTAATAAAAATCAGTTTTTTTTTATAAAGTTGCCCAAAATGCAAGGGATGTGCATAGGTTTACAACTTAGTCATAATAATATTTTATTTTATTCCCTTGGGTATGTTTTCCCATGAACGGAATGTATTTTGCTGTAGATTACAGGTTTTTTTTTCAACACAGATACACCAACGGCATGAACGCTTGCGACTGTCCACATGCATTAAGAGTCAAGACCCAATTTCAAATCTCTAAAAGGTTTATAGAGTTCTTCAAAGAGACAGTATCACATTATCTGGATGTTACATAAAAGTACTTAAAAATACTAGTCTAGGGGAAAAAAAAGCAAAGAAAGGCTTTTAAAATTCATGAATTTGTTTTGTAATCACTAGACTAATTATTTAAAATAAATAAAGGAAAGCAAGGTATCCCAATCCATAAAATCAGAATCTAAATAGAATGTAGTGTTCCACCCCCAAGTTAAGGTAACAGAATCATTTATTATTATTATTATTAAAATAGATTATAGAAAGCAGCATCTATTTTGTGCAGTTTTTAGGGGCCTTTGAAATAATAAGCTATGATTTCCAAAAATATAACATTCCAAAGGATTGAATAATACATATATTGAAACATACATTTTATTAAAGTTTAGGAAAACTGATTAAAAAAAGATACTGTCTCTTTAAATTAGTGTTTAATTTTTTTCCTCCTCCTATCTATTAGGACATGACAATAATTATAAATTTAGGTCACACTACATCTAGGTAGTCTCTAGGGGCCGAGATCTGTTGACACAAGGTCAATAACAAAGAGGTTTTCCATGTATGATGTGATTCCCAGTATTGATAAAATTCTTCAGTTATCTGGTGAAAGGTCTAATAGACCCAGGAGACTGGAACCCACTGTGATGCTGTACAAACAAGCTCAATGGCTTCCTCCAGATGCCTGATTGTTTCATCAATCTCATTGTTGATAATTGTTAGATCAAAGTAGTGTGCATATGTTCTCTGTAAGATTTCAGATTCCTTTTGCAGGCGCTGAAGAGATTCATCCTGCACAATGATTGGAAAAGAAAGCAAGAGACATAAGTTAGATTCTTTTGTTCAGTTTTCTGTTTGTTGGTTACAGAGAAGGAAACAGAAAAAATAAAACCTAATCTAAGGATTCATGAATGACTTATGCCCCCTATATAATGTCAAATTCCATGCATGTTACAAGGAAGAAACTGTAACTTGCTTCTCCCTTGTAACTTTACACAAAATCACAATTCTCAACAGAGGTTACTCAAGACACATCAGGACACTAATCTAATTTGTGGGAAGGGTTAAACAGACAGGGGATAAGCATGAGGATTAAAAAAATAGAAGAACGAACCAGTACAAACATGGAAAGAGTGCCAGTTCATGAATGAAAACATACCCAGCTCACAAATACAAGCTGTTTGGCATTTAACCAGACATTGATACTGGAAACATGAGAGGATGTGTTTTCAAGTATCATCTGTTTTTGGACAATTTCTGTAATATCTATTACTACTCAGCATCAGTCTTCAAGTTTCACTTCCTTCTATTTTAATAAATATTTACTATGGACAGTCTAAGGAAATTCTCACTCTATTGCTTTCTAATTTCTCTCTTATTATAACCCTCTTCTAACATCTTATGGTCTATATGAGACTATTCTAATTCCAAACTCTACTGGTGCAATTCAAGCCCACCAAAAATAGCTGCACCAGTTTTACCACCTCCACCTCTTCTGGGAGTTGTGTCGGGAACCTGCCCTAAATTGAGACCAGGTTATCATATATGGCCTATGGAATCATATTTTGTGGGTGCTCCTGCCACACTCCTCCAAGGCCAGCACTGTTCACATTCTGGGATACACTGATTGAGTCTGGGCTTCCAAATGGAGCAGGGTTGCAGGAGGCTTGTAATATGGATGACTCATGCCCCGCCTGAACCTGGGGGGCCTGTTGCCTTGGTTCTGTGGTGAGAATGAATGATGGGAATTTAAACTCTCTTCTCACAATCTCCTCAGGATACCAGAAGATCACCTGAAATGTCCCACAAGCCATTGCTTCTAGGAACTGTGGGATAGGTACCCAGGAGGCAGTGCAAATGAAATGTCATTGCACAGTGCAATACGGAAATGGGGCAAAACCACTCCCAAAACACTATGGCCAGTGTGGGCATACTGCATTGTTAATACCTACCCTAGTGTGATCCCACCAGTTCAGTTCTCTAGTGTACCAACAGATGCAGGCCAGCACTCCAGTGCTATAAAGCACAGAGCAGCGTTGAGTGGTTTTATTACTTGAAATTATTTGGGCCACGGTTTGATTTCCATAGTCTTCATATGAAGAGGTCAACTGGGTTCCCTTTCCTCAACTGACCAAGTATCTGGGATTGCACTGAATAAAAAAAAGATGTGGAAGCTGCACCTTGTGGGGCATGTGAAAATCAGCATTCACTGGGAGGAAACTGGGATGAGGCACTTTTCTTTTCCTATACCATGAAACTAACCATTTCCTTGAGTACAGTTCTAGATCCTGACTGAATTGCTTCAGAAAAACAGCAGCTTCTAACAGTACAGTCCCCACTAGTCAACAGAAGATGACTCTCTCTCTTCATATTTGAACACTACATTCAAACATAAATGTAGCCAAGTGCTCCACACACACACGTGTACAGGGAATGTCCTTTTAAGGAGTATTATGCACCCAAACAAGCACATGTGAAAAACAATATGTGCAGATTTGTTTTATGCTATTCTCAAGTCAATTACTGATAAAGAGAGACTTTAGATTGTGCTAAATACACCACTGGGACATCTACGATAATGCAGCAACCATGGCAAACTCCTTAGCTATCGTAAATTATCATAGCTCAATTGACTTCAACAGAGCTTCAATGATTTCTACCAGCGGAGGATTTGACCCCTTTGTGTTTAAATTAATCTACAAAGTGAAAAATTATATTTGTATAAGTGCAACATTTTTAGCACTTTCAAGATATCTAATTAAAAAGGTACATTTTATGTCTGTAACCCCAATGTTTTAAAAATACACGGTACTGAACACTGTATATTTCAAATGAGTATAAACCTGAAGCCATTGGATTAATACTGTATGTTATAATATAAAAGGTTTTAGAACTCGGGACATAAATGTAGGTTTTCACAATCAGTTTCATGCCTATATCAGTAATACTCAGTAAATGTATGGATATAAACTTTTTAATCTACACTATCTATTTTATAATGGTAAATTAGCAGAGAAAATAGAAATCTGCAGGGAATCTGTAAAACATGTGGGTATTTCCTTTCAAAAAAGGAAGACAGAAAAAGAACGAGAAGAGCTGTTCTCAAATCTTTACTTCTACTTGGCTCTGGTCCTAGATTTTGCAAAAACAAAGAGGATATTTAAAAAATATCTGTTAGATTATAGCATTTAACTGTCACTGTTGCTCCTATATAATATTTTATAGACAACTAAAGAGATTGCATTTTGGGAAACCTACACTATTTACCCCCATGGAAATGCAAAATGTTACTTTTACCTACTCCTAGGGGAATTCTGCACCAAAAAAAAAAATTCTGCAGCAAATAATTAAAAATTCTACACATGATATAAAATTCTGTAAAATTCTGCATATTTTATTTGTCAAAATAACGCAATATAATCACTCTGGTTTCAATTATTTTGGTAATTTATTTCAACTACAATATAATGGATGGAGAATTGGAGTGGAGAGCATTGGAGGAAATCCCCAAACCCCCATGCCTAACAGTAATGTAACTAGGTTTGACCCTTTATTTCTAGTTACAAGTCAACAGTTACATCATAGGCAACTGAACAGCAAATGAAGGCTGGGGAATCAAACTCACAATTTATATTGACTACTGACCATCTCCAGAAAGGTCAGTAGCAAACAGTTCATGGAGCACATTCTGATAGGAATTTCTTTCAGTCCAAAAATTTAGACCAGTTTTAATCACTAAAGCACCAGAAGCATTTATAAGCCCATACTGTCCTTTACACCACTCCGGTAATGTAAAGGAGCTTTAAAACATTTACACCTGTTTTATACTCCTGGGGGAATTCACAAAGAGAATGGGAACAATTCACTAAGTAGGCAGGTTGCTACATTCTGCTTTGCCTGAGAGGACAGAGCCTGTCCCACACTTGTCTCCTCAGAAACACCCCAAAACCCTGCCCCTCCATGCCAAGCATGCTGCAATAGCAAGTGAGAGGGACACTGTCTCTCTCCCTCTCACACACAGACTCTACAGCCCCCACCCTCCCTTGGGTGGTGATTTACATCTCTACTGGCTGCTCTGGGTGCCTCAACCAACCTGCCTGCACTGCTGGGGAGGGGCGGATTACTGCTTTTGCGGCTTCCCTTTGCTTCCCCATCAGAAGTAATTTTTCTATGGGGAAGCAAAGAAATCTGCAGGGGACATGAATTCTGTGCATGTGCACTGATGCAGAATTGCCAGAGTAGTACTTTTACTACTGTCCTTAAGAATGTAGGGTAAGTCTTTTACTTTATTGAATTAAGGATTGGCCTGAGCTGCAAAGTTCTGAAGTGGGTCCAAACTTCCTCAAAGTTTGGAGAGGAGGAGTCAGATCAAGGTTTTTTGTTTGGTCCCACCTCTAATTTGAATATATGACAGAATTATCACCTATCTGCATATTCCAGATTTACAGCATTATTTGCACACGTCCTTTAAAAAAACTGAGTATCAGAATGCAAGATATATATCTAGCCACACTGGATAACAGCTTTGGCTAAATGTTTCTGAAAAGGTGATTAGCAGTTAAAGGATTTATGTCACTTAGCATGTAAGTGGCCATAATCAGGCTTCAAAGCTAACATCCCATTAAGACCTCTCTTTACACTGTGAAGGTTAGCTTGGCAACCAGAAGGGATATCACTTTTTGTTTTAAAATTAAAATGTTAAAACTAGAGATATGCTAGGACATTTGAAATCTCTAACATTTGTATTTTCAATTGTGCCAGGCAGTAAGACATTTCAGGCCATGCATTTCTGGGGATTATTACATGTTTTGTAGTTGAAGATATCAAGCACTTGGTTTTGTGCTTCACAAAACCACGAGAACCATGCAATGTTTACCCAGAAAGGCACCGTATTTTGTGTCTTTACTCATTTACAGTGGGATCCCTGTAAACTGGAGATACTGTACATGAATTCTACTGTTGGCTAAAATGGCTCAACTGTGCATTGCAGGATAAGGCTGTTTGAAACGTGTCAGCCACAAAGTCATAATGTGCATTTCCTAGAGTAGGAATAAAAGTCTCTGGGCTCACTTGGTTTTGAAGCGATCCTTTTAACTTTTTTCTTTTTGCCAGTGAATGAGCTTCCATTTGAATGAGCTTTAGCACATATGTTTGAGGTCTTTATTACTTTATACTTTTATTCTAACGGCAAAAGTAACGTTGAGTGAGAACAAGGGTGTCTATGTTCTAAATCTATTAAAATAATCAGGATTGCATCTTATCAGGTCCTAGCGGGTACTTACAGGCAATTTTCTGCACCATTTTGGCAGCTATATAAAATGAATACAAGTGCAGGAAAATGAAAAGAAAAGCAAAGATGATAATTCAAGAAAAAACATAAGGAAAAAAGACAGTCATTTACAGATGTTTGTGCCTCAGGTGTTTGTAAAAATGAAACAAAGCAGGATAAAAAGGTCAAAAGGGCTATTCTTTATGCAAATAAATCTTTTGTAAAAGAAAAAATGAATGGGAAATATGAAGTATGCACATGAAAACCTAGGCTGCTAAGACACATCATACCACAGTTTCTGTATATATTCCCTTCCCTCTCATGCAGCACAATAGATCCAGGTGAGTAGGATCCTACATTGCATTAATGTCCACTGTTATTACTTGTTTTTTAGAGTGAGTGTTAGTGGTTCACAGACAGTGACAGTTTTAGCAAGTATTCAAAACATTAACGCATGACTCTGACTTTGCAACGGAGTCCACCTGGATGAATTATGCCACACAGATCGAATTGCAGGATCTGGGCCATAAAAAGTAAACAAAACTTAAAAGGAAATACAGCACAAGAGCATAATAACGAGACTAAATATCTGAACCCTAACCTTTCTTGGTTTAACTGCCCTATGTCTTCCATCTCAATGAGGAAAAACAAGCCCAATCTTGCACATGCCCACACTGTTGCTCAGTACATCTCAAATTTGCTTCCTCGTATTAACCCTCCCAGTTCTCCCCCATCTCACATTCTACAACATGAACTTCTGAATGGTCAAAAGAAAAGTACCACTGGTATTTCAGAGTGGGAGAGTTGAAATAACACACTAGAGCAATCAGTTAATTCTGTAACAACTTTGGATTTTTTTTTTTTTAAAGGTAAAAATAGTACTGAAGATCTTCAGGGGCTTTTGTGCATTTATAATGAGTTGTACAATAGCTCCAGCTAAAATAATCAGAAAAGTTGCATAACAATCCAGGACCCATTCTCATACTCTTGAGCTTTTTTTTTTTTTAAAAAAGAACAATTATGCAATCTGCTGTGCAAAAGAATATCTACAATTACAGGCGATGCAGCATTTTAATATTTGCTCATATAAATTTACAGTAAATGTTATCAGCAGTGTTTCAGAAGAATGATCACTATATCATTTTAACATAGCTAAAATCAGAATGTTCTGAGACATCTTCATCTCTGTGTTTGGGAAACTTAACAGTTAAAACAAAGTATCAAAGGGGTAGCCATGTTAGTCTGTATCCACAAAAACAACGGAGTCCAGTGGCACCTTAAAGACTAGCATTTATTTGGGCACAAATCTGTTAGTCTTTAAGGTGCCACCAGACTCCTCATTACTTGAAACAAAGTCATCTGTCTTTCACTTTCCCCCCATAATTTTCTTGCCATTTTACTAATTATTTATGGTATTTGTGTTTGAACATCTTAATCCTTTCTGGCCCATCATTTATTTGCAAGAATCTGTAGTGAAGTCCTAATTCTATATTTGTGTTATCACACACATTATGTCTGGGGAAGCAGACTGTTGCTACAAACACAGAATTATCATTTCCCTGCAGGATCAAAGAGATGAAAGAGGGATTTGCTAAGAGAGAAAGTTCTTATTAAGATACAAATACAATTAATACCTTAGTAAGAGAAAAAAAAGGAAGGAGTTGGTTATAAATGTTTTGTTTGAGCTAAATCCTGAGGTCTTTATTTACATAAGCTCTCTTTGAAGATGAACACTTAATTTCTCACAAGCAGGTATCCCTTCCAGTTTCACAATTCCAAGTGTCACAATGTTATCTGAATGTAATAGCCAGTTTCTGGTATATTGCTTTGGGATTTCTTTTCTCAAAGACGAAACTTAGCAGTTTCCTCCTTCTACTTGGGGAGGAAAGAGTAAAGTAGTTCGAATGACTCAGAAACTGGAAATTCTTGGACAGCTGACCAATTAGCTGGCTCAATGACCACAGCAAGGATTTTGGAAACAATTCTTTTAGGTAGGGAGGAAATAAAACTGAACAATACATTTTAAAAGGATATCAAATGATCAGTACTGATCTATATATCAGCTGATGTTAAAGTTGTCACGTGAAGAGCTAAGAGTACTATGAAGTGCTTCCCTAGTAGTGACAGTGCATGGATCCTTGCAGCTCAAGTTTATATTTAAATGTAGAAAAAAACATCTGTTATTCAGTAAGATCATCTCAATCTTAACTTCAGTGGTATTCGGACCCCACTATAAAATACAATTGGTCAGTTAAAATGTGGATCTTTTTCACATCCTGAATCATCCATTTAATTGTCTCCTGATAAAAACATTTACCTGTAATAAGCCTTACCTCATTAATGCCTGGGGTAATGGTAGGTGCAGCAATAAAAACAACGAAAGGGGCAAACTCTGCAGTTCTCAAGACCTTCAGTGCCTGTGTAAAAAACATTAAATACTTGAGAAGAGGAACAAATCAATCAACAAGATACAAGTTTAAATACACAAACAGAGGGAAGAACTAACAAGACTCTAGATCAGTTTTAAAGTATAATCAAGAAATATTAAAAATTAACACCCTGACTTACAGATGTGCTTAAGTCTACAGTCACATTTACTCCACTAAGTCTTTGCAAGACTGAGGCCCAACCTGTAAGTTCACCATCCTAAAGAACTGCCAGGTTAAGTAGCCAAGATTTCAGACGCAGGGTATTTTTCCAACAGAAAAAACTAAAAATCAGTCTATATTTAAGCTGAAGAATTTGCATTAGCCAGAAAAACTTTTGCTATGGTTATTCTCAATGGGTCAAAATGTAAATTGTACTTTATAGTAAATGCTGACCAAAATATAAGAAAACATTTTCTGGTTGAGAATATTGTTCAACCTATAGATAAACATATTTATTTTTGCTGAGGCAAAAATGTTCTGTAGTGGAAACTGTGAAGCTTTCAAAGCGTGAGGGTACTGAACATACCAATAATTCAATAATCATAAACTGAGACCAATGGCCCTGCTAGAGAGACCACAAGCTACCTCTATGCAGAAAGATAAATGTAAAGACAATGGTTATGATTAACCTGACTCAAACAGTAATGATTTATAAGTGACATAGGTAGTTCCACAAATGAGGCCCTACTGCAGAGAGTCCCTCCTCCTGGCCTCTTCCAGACTGAAACTTGGGGTAGGTAGCAAGCAAACATAACCTAACTGATCTCAACTGTCTGGGCAGAACGTAGAGTGAAAGACACTTCTATTCCACTCCAAAGCAGTACAAAGAGGCCCTTTGTTTTTTAAACCTGTCTGACAGCCAGCTGAGTTGATGTCCCTCTCTGCTGCTTGAAATCCACCTTCAGATATAATCAGTTATGCATTGTTTCTACAGAAAAGAGGTCACCCTGCAAACATGGTTACATGAGCCAGGGAAGCTCACAGAACTGAGGATGCCTGAATTTGGAACACAGAAACAGGGTAATTAACTAGAACTGGGCTCATGGACAAGTACTACTATGATGCTAACGAATTAGGTGAGCTGCATTATACAATGTAGTCAGATACAGGGCCGCTCCAGGCACCAGCGCAGGACGAAAGTGCTTGGCGCAGCCAACAGAAAGGGGCAGCATGTCCGGGTCTTCGGCTGCAATTCGGCGGTGGGTCCCTCAGTCCCTCTCAGAGGGAAGGACTGGCAGCCAAATTGCCACCGAAGAATGAAGCGGAGTGGTAGAGCTGCAGCCGATCACAGCTTTTTTTTTTGGTTTGTTTTCACCGCTTGGAGCAGCAAAAAAGCTGGAGCAAACCCTGGTCAGATATCTTATTTTTGTTCTGAAAGTCTCCACTTAGGTGAAACAAAATCCATCAACTGCACTGTCCAGAACCAAATTTGTGATCTCCTGAATCCAGTCACAAAAGAAGAGAAGAGCCAGCGCAGAGAAAACAGACAATATTGGTCACAACTTGTTAATTTTGCTCACAGGGGGATGAGCCCGGCAAACCAAAGCAGTGACTGGTGAAAAAGAATGCAGATAGTTCATAACCCAGGAAAAATAACTGTCCGGTTTGTTGTCTTCTGGGCTCAGCTGTTCTTATTTTTAATTGGTTTATGCACGTTATTTCAGGACTGGTCTCTTGTTTCCCTGTGTCCTTTACCCTGCTTGAATATGAATTCAAAGGCACCACAGCTAAAAATAAAACATATAAATTCCTGGCCATCAACCAAAATTCATATCAATGTGGGGGGTTCCAAAGGAAATTTGTCAAAATGTTCCACTTATGATTTTATATCCAGATTGCAACACTGTGAATAAAGTACTCATATTCTTTGAGTTTGTGAATTTACCTACTCGCTGATGCTATTATAACACACACAAAGACATTAATAAATATAGCTGTAGTCATTCTATAGGAAACACCTTCCTATGGTATCAGTGATTGACAGAGAATGCTATTTCTGGGATTGCTGACCCAGTAACAGCAGGGAAGTTGGGGGCAGTCAGGACAATGCAGAAAAAAATTCCCTCCTGTGCGTGGTAGCAAAATGAATTCTACGGCTGAGCATATTAATACATTACAGCTGGCCAGCACAGACAATCAGCTGCTTCAGCGGACAGCTAAGCGCAGTGAGCAACCATGTAACAATAATTTCCCTTATTATATTAAAGTGTGCAGTAAGCAGATTTTCACAGCAGTACTGGTCCCTTGCGAAGCCAAATGGTGAGCTCATTTCTACTTCTTACTTTTACCCTAATAATCAGTAGAAGATGATTTCATACACTGAAGTTCCTGTGTGGCACCATTGCTCCACATACTAAAAACTTTTCACATTAAATGTATGAGTTATGTGTCTTAAATTCTATGGTCAAAAAATGACTGGTGACAGAATGTAACAAAATAAAATTCAGGAGTCTCTGACAAGCTTTGCATTTTTATATATTTCCAATAAGTACCTGAGGCTCTACATCAAGTATTGCAATTAGTCCCTGCTCATGGATCTTCCGTATTGTTTCCAGTTTTGTCCCATACATTGCATCCTCATGGCTGCCATATTCCAAATATTCATTGTTGGATATATCCTGCATCATTTGGTCATGTGATACAAAATAATAATTCTTTCCATTTTCTTCATCTTTCTTGGGAGGTCTGGTTGTGTCTGAAATGTCAAGGAATGCAAAAGGATACAATTTAAATGTGGATTTTTTGTTGTTCTATTAATAGTTATTCATGTAACAATCCATTCCCAAACTGTTCTAAATCTTGATTATTTTCTGCATATTTTCAAAGTTTTATTCACTTGCTCAACAAAGGCTTATGTTAACCATCAATTATTATTTTAAATGATTATTTTAAACTTCAAAGGTGCAGGGAGAATGGCATAAGGTGTGTGTGTGTGTGTGTGTGTGTCCTGTTTCTGTATAACTGCTACACAGAATGGTGTTTAGTTTGGTGGAAGACACTAGTAACTCAATTGACTTTGGAGCTTGTATCATGACTATGCGTAGGCTTCAACCACAGGGAAGAGAAAGGGGTTTTGAAATCCTCCAAGTCTTCCTTGGTGAACAACCCCCCCTGACAGACACTTGCATATTCAACCCTCAGTGATTCTTGTCTGCCTTCAACTCCCCCCTAAAACCTTGATAAATTCTGCAAGAGGTCTACAGCGCACTCCTTCCTGCCTCTCCTTTCTTAATCTAATCTTGGGCTTCAAGGCATCATTCCGACTCTCCACTTCTAAGGCCTCGGCCCCATCCTGCCAAAATTCCCTCATCACTTCTCATCCTCCCCCCCACTTCCTCAATGTTGTATCCTCTGGTACTATAGGTGGAGCTGACAGTACCAATGATAGTTAAGGCTGCCCAACATTTCCCATTATAACACTGTTTTCAATTGCTTATAACTTTTGCTGTTGTTGTTGTTTTGTTTTTTTTAAACAAACACAACCATTTAGATCAGAAGCTCTCATATCTCCATGCTTTGGAACAGGGACATGAAATTTGGCGGGGTGAGGTTGGGGTCACCCTAATGTCAAGGATGTGTCGTTTGGTGTATTCAAGACAATTCACCCAAATATGGTTAAGTTAAAAGCATCACAGTTAATACCTTTCTTCCAAGCCTATGTGAAGAGTTTGGTAGCTAGATTCTCCACTGAGCTTGCTCTAGCACAGGGCTGTAGAGTCTGTGGAGAACTTTCACTGTCATTGCTTCTCTCAGCTGCCAAGGGCTGTTGGGCAAAGGAATGTGGGAAGAGGAGAGTGATGCTGGTAAACTAGGTGCCAGCAATTGCAAAGGCTGTAGGTGTCAACTGAGCACTGAAATTCACAATCGGAAACCAGATCAGCTCACCTATATTTCAATATTGTTCAAAGTAGGTGTTAGACTTGTAAAGATGTCCGTAACTTGCTAAATACATTAATCTAACTCATAATGGCTGTATCCCATGCAATAAAGCAATATGCAAGTTTTGCTTTATAATTGTAAAAATGCCCGCTCTGAACTTGTGAACCTAGGCAGGAAGAGTGGTTCCTCTGCCCATCAGGAAGGACTATCAAAACTAAATGGGACAATGTAGGACAAAAACTTTGTTGATTGCCCAATCCACCCATGAAGTTACGTGCAGGAGTGATCATACTAACGGTCTGAGCTCTGGGGGAAGGGCCTATAAACAAACACGCTTACAAAAAGAACTAGCTCTCTTTCTGCTGTTTGGACTCTTACAATGGCTGGAGCCAAGAAGTAAAAGCAGAGATCCCCAAGGTCAACCTGGGTTAGCCCTAAAAGACATTCAGTGGAAAAATGACAACATCTCTGTCACCTTTCAGAACCACAGACTGTAACTCATTTGTGCTTATAAGTTGCCTGCTTTAACCTGTAAATAACTCTCTCATTTCTTTTTCCTAGTTAATAAATCCTTAGTTAGTTTACTATAAGATTGGCTACCAGTGTTGTCTTTGGTGCGAGATCTAAGGTGCAAATTGATCTGGGGGTAAGTGACTGGTCTCTTGGGACTGGGAACAACCCCCAGATTGTGATTTTTGATGTAAGTGACCATTTATCACTAACTTCAGTTTGCCTGGGTGGCAAGATAGACTGGAGTGTCCAAGAGTGACCCAATTGTAATACTTTTACAGTGATCCACAAGCTCACATTTGTTACTGGGTTGGTGAAATCTAATTACAGAACATACCACCAGTTGGGGTGCATCCAAAGAAGTGGGCTGTAGCCCATGAAAGCTTATGCCGAAATAAATTTGTTAGTCTTTAAGATGCCACAAGTACCTCTGTTCTTTTTGTGGATACAGACTAACACGGCTGCTACTCTGAAACCTATCCCGCTTTTTGACAGTCTGCCCTGAGGCTGGCACTCATGGTTGTGAACCATTCGAGACAGCATGACAGAGGGATTTTTAGGAGTCATAAGCATATACATAGTAGTTTAAACCATGACCATGGATCAGTTTGCCAGAGAGAGAAAAAGAGAGAGAGAGAGAGAGTGTGTGTGTGTGTGTGTGTGTGTGTATATATATATATATACATAGAAAAGGAGGGGACCTGGGATAGAGTCCTGAATGACATCAGGATGACTGCAGTGCAGAGAAAGAGGAGCTGCCCAGGGAGAGGCTTATTGAATAGTCAGAGAATTACAAGCACATAAACAAAATCCCAAAAGCCACAGGTGGAGAGTGAGTGGTGGGAGAAGAATTAATTGAAAACAGCAGGGAGAGAGAGAAACCCTGCAAAACTGGCAATGAGAGGGTCAGTCATTGGTGACCTTAGTAAAAATGGCTTCAGTGAAAAGGAGAGGGGGGAAGCCATAATGAAGGGGTTCTAAGAGGGAGTTTAGTGGGAAGCTGTTGAAGCAGTGGGAGTAACCAGCACAACCAAGGCATTTGTGTGCAAGGAAGAACTCTTCTAAAACCCCTATGATTTTTCTGCATCCGCCAGCACAGACTGGTTCTAAAAATTAACACCCAGGGCTACATTAACTGTAAAAACAACAAACTCCCCATAACTACAACTCATCTAACTTTAATTATAAAACAAAAAGCTCACAAAGTATAAATCTGTCTAGGTTCTTATGCCATAACCATCACTGTCGTGTCTGAGCACCCATGAAGGGGATCTGTTGGGTTCTGTGAGTGGAACTGGGGACAGCTAGCTGGTGGGGGTATTTATGCCCCTGGTCTCAGAATGCTGAATTTGAGGAATAAATGTGTGCTCACCAGTTGTTAACTACACTGCAGAGGGTTCTGTGGCTCCTGTGGCAGGGCATGCAAATCCCATAGTGGGGATCTGTAGCAGCAAGGTCATGAAGGAGAATCAGGGATTTTGGTAACAATTTATTTGTAAACAGTAAAATTAACTGCACTTTGCTCTTATCCTCATCTCTGCATAATTCTACGGGAACTTAAAGTAACAGTCCTCAAGGGTGTACGTAGAGTAATGTGAAACAGTGAAATAAGGTAAATGTATAAAATCTTTAGTCAAAATCCAATTTACATTTCTTTTCATGGGAATTTTGTGACCTTAAGACCTTCTCCTGTCTTGACTGATCCAGACACATAAAACTAAAATACTTAAAAGATAATATATGTGAATAAAGTGACTGTTAGGTTTAAACCTTAAAATGCCAAACATTTGGGGGAAGGATTCCTCAATAAAATAGTATGAAAATGTTCCAAATGAAAGGGATGCTGTATATATTTAGGTGCAAGAATTGATGGTATTTTTCCATACCACACCCTCCATCTCCCTCACAGTATTATGATTCAACCACACTTAACTTATTCTTAAGCTTTAACAGAGTACAATTACACATGCAATAATGAACTGGGCATATCATCATATAGATAATGCATATAATTTTGTGCCACATTTAACATTGCTACTTACGTGGAATAGGGTATGCAAATCTGTCTGGATGTTTTGTGATGAGTGTATTCTTTATGTGTCTTCTTCCAACACCATGTGCACCTAATTCACAACACAAAGAGGAAATTTATATTCACCAGCATTAAGAGATTCAAAACATGCTGTTAAAATTACTGTTCTGTTCAGAATGATAAGGTATACTCAAAATTACCTAGTAAGACTAGTGTTTTCCTTTTGAATGCTGGCAGTTTTACTACTTCTTCATATGTGACGAGATCTAATTGATCAAATACTAAAACATAACATAAAATAGAAAGACAAGAGAAAAACATGTATTAAGTGAGTTAAGAAGTAGATTTTCATTTATGCCAAACTGTAATTTTAGTAACTATATTAAATGTGCATTCCAAAACCACATTTCTAAAATATGTAAACTGACAATACTGAAATATATTTTAATTAGACATTTTATGGCTGCAAGTTTAATAAAAATATTCATTTTTAAGTCCAGAAAAATGGTTAAAAACATAACATTCAAAGCTATTGAAAGGGTCAGAACAGCTTGCATGTCATTTCATGCAGTATTCAGCAGATCATAAAAATTAGCTAAAATGGCATGCGATCACATTTTTTGCATGCCTAGGAAATTAGCAGTAGTAAATAAAGTATACAGACACTGACCAACATGAATACAATATGAGAACATCTATTTACACAAAAGGTAGAGGCTACTTTTAGTAATCATGTTTTATCAGAGAATTATGAGCAATACATAAGCAGGTAGCTTGAATTCATGTTTTATGGTTTTCTCTTTAAACAACTACCATGTTACTTATAAGTAGAGTTCTCTTCAAACACATGCTATTTTTATTCACATGCTTTTGAAACTTTTGACACTGAATGAAGATTTGCAACAAAAAGTGTTGACATTTCTGCACAAGAAAGAACCTCCTTCATATTGAGGGCATATTTATAAAAAAAAAAATCTCATTTTAGTAAAATCTTAATTTAACTGCAATATATTTTCTGCAGTGCCTATCTGATCATTGTCAATTACCAAGGTACAGTATGTGCATCAAATCAAGTTTTCTTCATCAAAATAAGCCTGTTCCTCCTTATGGCCAATAACAGAATATTTGTGGTAACACAATTATTTCAGTAAAATTCTAATGAAGGAATGAGGCAGGAGGCTGCTAATTATAAAGAAGAATGCTTTAATTTAGAGTTTACTGATTGGCACAATCTTTATCATGAAAAGGAAGGGGGATCCATTCTAACAAGAATTACCATTATTACAATCCTGGTCTAAAAAAGGAAGGAAGGAAAGAAGCCTACTATATTATGGCTTTAATTAATCCCAGTAGTCATTGCAGTAATGTAGTTTGCAATTCAGATCCATTTAATGCACTTAGAAACCTTTGTACAACTACTTCAATACATTGTTGGTCACACTATAAACTGGTCAGTTTAGTTAGTTAAGACTTCTTAACTTAGAAAATATATGGATTTGCAAATTTGTTAGTCTGTCAGAAAACAGTCTGAATTCAATTTAAAGAAAAATATCTCCCTCAACGTTTCTCCAAATATTAAAATGTTCTTTTAGAGAAAGATTCTGATCATATTTTTCTTCACTCCAAGAACCTACAAAGATGGAATATACCTCTGCTGTAACTTGAATTCATTTAAATTAGCTAACGAGTTTATTCAAGATTAGAAAGAGCTGTGTGTCTAATTTGCGCTAACCAGCTCTGCCACTTTAACTATCTAACCTTCAAATAACTCTCATCTCCTTGGAAAAAATAATCTAGCTTTTATTCTTCCTGAACTGAAATACATATCAGTGACAAACACCATAAACAAATAACAAAAATGGTGCATATTAATGTCTTAACCACAAACTAGCAGCATGGAGAAGATATGCTTTGGTCTAAATGGGATTACCTAATGACTGTAGGGTTTCCATACACAAGTGGAAAATGATTTTTTGTATACAAGATATGAGGAATACAAGGACACATTTAAAAATAACTTTTAATGTTTCTGTGCAACTAGCTAATAAAGAAAAGGAGTTATTGAAAGGAAACAGTAAGAAGCAAATAAAGAGGCATTGTCACTTGACAGGTTACTTACATGCACAGAGGCCATTGGGAGTAAGACAGCATGAAAAATGTACAGGGGTCATTGAGATATGGCTTGTAATATATTAGTAAAATTAAAAATATATGCACAAAATAAACTTTCCCATGCAATATTCTAAACACAAGGCAAATAAATAACATTAAGAAATGATAAACGCATTTTATAAAAGCTTGGCAGCATTCTAATAGTCATTATTTTATGCATACTGTGAAGCATAACTTAAATTTGAGGAATGATATTTTACAAAGTCCTGCAATAGCATTTCTTAAAAAAAAAAAAATTCAAATACATTCAAATATCACTACAACGTATCTTCCAACACACCTGAAAATGGTAAGAGAATCTAATAAAGACAAACTACTAAGTAATGTTAACTCTGGTTAATTTAAAACAGACTTTTGAAAGATCTGGCATTCTACTGTACACTGTTTGAGGTCTTGGCCCAAGACTTGAGAACTGATTAGGGACAAAAGTGAGTTGTGACAGGAATTATCTTTGCAGCAAAGGAGAAAATTCTGTCTTTTTGACTATAATAGGCAATTATCCTATTTTCTCCATGGCTTCACAAACTGTTTGATCTGCAAAGCAATCTAGTGAAAAGCATCACTGATATCCTGACAAATTACACCAAAATCTAAGCTATTTCCCTAAAATATTTAGCAAACCATACATTTTTAGTTGCATACAAGACTGTTTTACCAATTACATTCCAGCACCTCCATAAAATAGTAGCACGGGAAAATACTCGGAATGGGTTGTTTAACTATTGATTAAGACTTAAAAAAAAACATGTATGTTAAAAATTTCCTGTGAATGCTCCTACAACAAAGAGGAGCAAATTCTATCTTTGGATGCTTTTGTGTGACTCCCTCTATGGAGTTTGAATTAGATTCCTCAGATTCAAACTAACTCTGCTGTTTTTTGTTCCTAGTAAGATCCAAAACAAGAAAGGGCCTATTTTCCAGTTTTGGGGCAGATGATGCTAAAATCTTGTGAAAACAGCCAGTTTGTGACATCATGACTCAAAACGGTGGAAATCTCCAAACAACAGATGATCTTGTAAAATTTCTACCTTTTGAGATGAGAAATCTCACAGGATCATGACTGCGATTTGGGGCCCAAATCTTATAAGAACTGCTCATAAGATTCTGGCAACCACACATCGAAACCCTAATTGTTCACACACTATAACCGTATCTTGTTATGAAGATGAACAATGTATCCTTGGCCTACTGATACTCAGAGGATATGAGCAGGAACATAGGTTAAATACAAACTATTATAGCTCTACTCATTTTCACAAGGTGATATAAGCTCAGGAAATCAATCTAATTATGTACAAGAAAAAGAACATGGTAATATTTGAGCATAACTCTATTCAGTACCACATTTACCAAACTTAATTATGTCTTATAGGTGTAGTATTATTTTAGTTAACCTCTTGCTGCCCTGCAATCTTCTGCATTAGACAATTAATTCCTCTAAATCAAAGACACTAAGACTGAATTAAGATTTTCCAAACAGACCCTAATTGGAACCCCCCAAGTCCAATTACCCTGTTGCTTCTGAGCATATGTACCAAATGATACTATGCCAAGGATACCATTTTTTTCCTCTGTGTTTGTTATGATGATCTTCTATTTTTATTTATAAATTTTGTGAGAAATATAGTGCTCTTGAAGGTGAGAGGCTAACAGCATTGGCCGTAGGTAGGAGTAATACAGGCAAACAATATGCAAGCCAGCACACCTCAGTCGTAACCTGAAATATCCTTGCTATATCAAGTTACCAAGAAAGTCTGGCATGTATTCCTCATTCTCTCTAGTTTTCTTATTAATTTCTGTAAGATGGTTGCAACACTATTTTAATTAAATACAAATGTTAAAAAAGTAAGAGTAACGCAAACCAATAAGATATGAAATTAAAAGATTTTCAACCTGTATTCTTCTTGTCTCTTAATGCTTAGATACAGTACAGCAAGGGGTTTGGAGCAAGTGAGTGATTTTATATTTAGTACCATACGTTCTACTGGAGGGCCAGTAGGACATCAGCTGTACTGACATGGCAATTGACATTACACTGTTACTAATCTTTTGAGAAAACTAAAAGCTTCCACTGACACTATAATGGGCTTTTTCTGCTTTGGAAACCAGAGGGTCACAACTAGAAAAGCCGCAGTTAATGCAAAACATAAAGACACTTCATTATAAAATGCTGGATATATGTATTCTGTGGTTCTGATAAAATCTTTATAGCTCAAGTGACAAGAGTATCATAATGTATTACCATCATATTTTTCAACATAAATAAAAATACAGTAAAAACAGATTAAACATATTGACTATTTTAATTTATTTTTTAATAGCAAGATACATCAAATCCACATAAAGAACTATTGGCTCTATCCAACTCCCACTGAAGTTAATGAGAGACTTGCTGGATCAGGCCCTATGAGTCTGCCAAATTTCCAGTTTTCAAAATTTTTCAGAGTCTACCAAAACACTTCATTCTTTTTAGCATTCTAGATAGAATACAGTCCTCAGAACTCAGCCAACTGCAGGCATTAGGGGAATAACTTCAAAAGTTTGTCTAATTTCATCCAAATGCAATCATAGGGTGGAAGGGACTTCAGGAGGTCATCTAGTCCAACCCCCCGCTCAAAGCAGGATCAACCCCCAACGTTATATATGTTTAAAGCTGAATCTACAGTATAACTTGCGAACATAGCAGAAGTTATATGTTATTCTACTGTGAAACCACACTTTTTTAACTTCATAGTGCCATTTATTCTTCTTTCAGCTGTAAAGCTTCAAGAAAAACACCCTTCTGCAAATCAGTTTTAATTTACATAATCTATATTGACAAGAATGTCTGGATGCTGCTGCAGAGTCCTCTGTAGGCAGGAAGTATAGTATGGTATAAAACACTTTATACAGACTACTAAAGTTTTATCTTGTTGGCTTCCACAGTTCCTTGAAATACTGAAACCAGAGCAGTACAATACTACCGTGGGATATGTTATGGTGAATTTATCGTGTTGCAGATTGCTTGGATTCAGTCTTATTGGTTGAACTATAAATTTAAATCCTGGACAGAGAATCAGTATAGAACTGCTGGTATAGCTACAGCTTTACTTAACTTTTCCTATATAACTCACTAGGTTCATGGCAGTGCCAGCTGGATATCAACTAACAAGGTTTAGCTGGCAAAGCAATTTTTAACCCAGTCTCAAAGACCCTTGCTTCTCATACCTGCATTGTGCTTTGCCAAGTATTTGTCTTTGTACTGCTTCTTTTTCTTTCCAAACCAAGTACAGCTGGCCTGTTGCTCCTGTTTGGTCTTCTCCATGGCAATACAAGCTACTCGCCTGGCATGTGAAGGGGAAGAAATAACTAATTAGCTCATTGTTATGGACAACCTAGTACCGTATCCATTGTTCACTGAAGTATTAACTCTGCTATTATAAACATGTATTTAAAAAGACGTGATACTTCAAAAAGAAGGCTGTTTTAATTTACAGGTGTACAACAAGACTTCTCAAAACTTTCTTTTAATAAATTGAAGATGTTCAGTTATAGATATTAATATTAATACATGTATTTTACAGGTGCATTGCTATAAGGACTGTTCCTAGAGCTCACAGCCCAGGAGAAAGCGCGGACTAAGATGACTTTAAACCACATTTGTGTTCCCTGATGCTAGGCTCCTTTAGGGTCTGGAGAGGCCCCTGGCATAACTCAGACAGGAGTGAAGTTACAGCAGTGTCCTGAGGCTGCTCTATAGACTGCAGTGCCAGCCAAAATCTCCACATTGATGCATGTTGCACCACCACTGATACATACCCCTCCCAACCCAGCATGCCCTCTATACCAATGGTTCTGTATCCCTGGGGTATGCAAAGGCCTTCCCGGGGGTACATCAACTCAGCTAGATATTTGCCTAGTTTTACACCAGGCTTCATAAAAAGCACTAGTGAGGTCAGTACAAACCAAAATTTCATACAGACAATGGCTTGTTTACACTGCTCTCTGTACCATCCACTGACATGTAAGTACAATATTTATATTTCAATTGATTTATTTTATAAGTATATGGTAAAAATATGACAGTAAGCAATTTGTCAGTAACTGTGTGCTGTGACACTTTTGTGTTTTATGTCTGATTTTGTAAGCATGTAGTTTTTAAGTGAAGTGATACTCGGGATACGCAAGATAAATCAGACTCCTGAAAGGGGAACAGTAGTCTGGAAAGGCTGAGAATACTGCTCTATACTAACGTAAATATGACAAGGATAAATTCATTTTTATAGAAAACCAAAAAAAATACCATTCTTGAAGCTCAGGAGAAGGAATGAGACCTGCAGTACCATTTTTGGAGTTCTCTAGTTTACCCTGCCACCAGTTGTGATCATCTTTGCTAATGATCTGGATAATGTCTCCAACTCTAAATCTGATGCCAGCTTCTTTGCAGGGGATGAGGTCGTCCTTTGCTGGATCATATTCAAATTGTGCTCTTACATATATCTATAAAACAGGAGATTGTAAAAGACATTGCCATATTACCACTCATTGGTATTAAGTATATTAGGTGAAAATTTGATCTGCACATCTAGCTACCACACACTGTATGCTTACAAGCAGAGGAAGAAACAATGATGAAAGCATAAGTGACAGCTGAAAACAATGGAGACAATGTGAGGTTACCTGTAATACTTGTGACTTCTACATATTGTAAAGTCTAGGAGTAACATCAAATGTTCTCATTCCGTGTGGACTCTTATCTACAAATCTTTAATACAGATGTTGGAATTGCTGAAAATTTAAAACTGAAATCTAAATCTGCATATTATTAGCAGTCATCTAAAATTACAGGTTGAAGGTTAGTACCACATTTCATTGCTTGAACTGTACTTTACCTTCAACAAAAGCTACGTACCACATTTTCAAGTTGGATGATATTTTAATGATTTTGATGGTAAGAAGTATTACTATATAATTATCAGTACTCCTTTAGACTAAACCAAATTCTCACTAGACATAATAAAAAACCCGGTATAGTACCTATTAAATATATTTGCTTGGGTGGAATCTAGGTAATCTCTGCATAGTTTAAATTAGTGCAAATCCATTCTCAGTTGTATACACACTCATAGGTGCCAATGATAGGCAATTGCAGTTCTTTCAATACCAGTTTCTTACTTTGTGTATCATCTTAGATACAACAATGGTACACCTCTACCTTTATATAACGCTGTCCTCAGGAGCCAAAAAATCTTACCGCGTTATATTGAACTTGCTTCAATCCACCGAAGTGTGCAAACCCCCACCCCCACCCCCACCCCCGGAGCACTGCTTTACCGCGTTATATCCGAATCCGTGTTATATCAAGTCGCATTATATCGAGGTAGAGGTATATTAAAATGAATAGTCTGAAAAGGGTATGCTTTCAGGAGGACAAACAGCAGAAATGAAGTTTTTAACTGTTCTGTTTTAAATACTATAATAAGGCTTTGCATTTATTGAGTGCCATGAATCAGAGGATCTCAAAGGTGTTAAATGTTCTGACCAAGGTCACACAAAACATCTGTGACAGAACTGAGAATAGAAAACAGATATCCTAACTTCCAGAGTTACATTAGTGTTAAAAGATCAGATGTGATGGTTTGGGAAATCTGTCAATGTACTTTAGGAATTCTGATTGATTTTATGAACTCTATGGATAACTAACCCTCAACATGTATTGAATCAGCTACTTGTTGACAAGGACCATGTCAAATACCATGCACCCGGACAAGAAGGACAATGAATATGCTAAAGAGACTGGCCAAGCAAAGGAAACTGGTGATCTCAGGTTGTCTGCAGTGGGGGGGGGGGGGGGGGGGGGGGGGGGGGGGGGGGGGGGGGGGGGGGGCTGAAGCAATGGAATCCCCAGGAGAAAGGCAGAACAAAGGAAGAGGTATTAGAAGTGGCTGTTAAAAAGACACGTGCTCTCTCAGCTAGGGAGAACCTTTTGACTGCCATGAGTAATTGTCATAAGACAAAGAAAAAAAACCTGAAGGCTGAGCAGGGGGAAAGGAGCATCTTAAGACCCTGAAAGGATTGACCAAAACCCAAAAGGGTTCTTGGAGTGGTGAGGAAACCAGAGAGAGTGCTTTTGCATGCAAGGTTTGCTGTGGTTTGGAAGAAATGGATCCTCATATAGCAGCAGCTGCTGCCACATTCCAGGCCTTTTATCAGTGGTCTCTGTGGAGAAGCTGGGATATCAAGCTTATTATGAAGCTGTAGATCTACAGGATTATGATTATGCCAACTGTACCATATGGCAGTGAAACATGGGCACCGAGGAAGGCTGAAGAGTGGTGATTGATGTTTTCATTTCTGGTTGGCTTCAACAGCTGGTCCATATTAAATGACAGGGCAGTTTTAGCAATGAGGATATTCGTGGCTGAACCCCGCAACCACCTCCATCAGCACTGGTTTAATTTTGGCAGATTTCTTGGTATGGACATATTATTAGGATGGAAGACCAATGAATTATCACGTGTGTTTACTAAGGAATGCTGCTACATGGCTGACAATTATGCGGTCATTAAACATTTCAATGGCATGACAAGATTGCCAGTGATGGACACAGACGCAACATCAAGCTGGATCATCTTAAGGACCTAGCTAGAGTTCAGTCTGGTTGACACTCAATGTGTAGGGAGGCTATGTCCCTTTGGGATTTGTAATGGTGGTGATGATGATTTGTTAATTGTGTATGGATCTGTAAATCTCTATGCTTTCTTTGGAATACAGCATGTGTTTTTAAGAAATTGCTCTGAAAAGCCTCTGGGTTGCTTACTGAAACTGCCACATGTTCCTGAAGGGTTAAACTAAACCAGAGTACCCACGAGGGTAGGGCTCTGGAAAAGATAATGGGAATACCTGGGTACAGAACTGGTCTAGCAACCTAGGGTAGTGGGGTCCCACTTCTGACAATGGGTACTAGACAGGGAGACTATATGCCCAGAGAGAGCCTGAGAGGCTAGAGACAGTGCTTGGATTCTGCTCTGCCTCAGAGGGCTTAGAAACATGCAGGATCCAGAATTTGGATCCAAACTCAGCAGCGTGGTGAACGCTCAACAGGGGACGCTCTACCAGGTCTGCGACACCATCCTTCTCCTCATTTAAAATGTGATTATAGTCAGAAAAGTGACTGTAAAAACAGCACTGTGGAATTTTATGTTTATTGGCATATGTTTAATGTGCTTGGTTTGCCAGTAGAGTGACCAGATGTCCTGATTTTATAGGGACAGTCCTGATTTTTGGGTCTTTTTCTTATATAGGCTTCTATTATCCCCCATCCACTGTCCCAATTTTTCACACTTGCTGTCTGGTCACCCTATTTGCCAGTAAGATATTTTTTCCTAACTGGCAGCCTTGAAGACTCAACCTGGGATCTTTATGGCTCTTGCAGACTTACTAATAAGAATAATTCTGCATTTGGAACTTAGTTAACAATTCTGTTGGTGCTATAGAACCCAGAAAAGAATACAGCTCACTCTGCGATAGCTCTTCTTTGCAGTACAAAGAAGTTAATAGGGGTTTTTGGTCAGAAAAGTAAGCAGATCTGTCTCTGAATACACACAGTAAGGAGGAGCTGTTTGTACAGAGACACTTTTCTGACCACAATTTGCTCTGTTTGCTTTAAATCATATGTATTTTAAATAAATGATTGTAATACAGAGCAATATACTTTACTTACAGTTATAAACATTTATCCACCTTACTTCCTTTCAAATTCAGCTCCAATAAAGCTCTAACAGTTTAGTAATAGCACCTGGATGCTGAGGATTATGGCACTACAGAACTAACCCAATTCTTTTTCTCAACACTGTTCCTACCATATGCTTGGCTGCAATCTTAATATTGTCAGTCACTGGCCTTTATACCTGAAATATATTTTGTCTATTTAAAATGATAGCACTTGATGACAGGTGCCAGAGTAGAAGGCCTGATTTTCAACATTTTAAAATCTTATCCTCACTTTGTCATTGACTCTGTGTGACCTTGGGCAAGTCACCCACCCTCTTTCCTCAACAGACATCTGTAAAATGGGGATTTAAAAACACCTTCATTGCTTTTACTAAATTGTTTTTTGTAATTTGATCACTATTGCAGCCACCTTTGTGCTTCACTCTCTCTGGTACAAACAGGCTAGAATAGTGATCAATATTTTGTACCACTAGAAGTTCCTCCTTTTTCCCCCCCTCTTACTTCCAGTATGATTCTTCCCTATGCACTATGTCTCCATCCAGAGACTGCTTTGGGCCTTTATGGAAAAGTCTGGACTTCCTTAAATATATCTTAGGAGTCCTACAAAAACCTAGAATGGGTCCAACTCTCTTCTGGGCCGGGCAACATTCTGGTTCAGGTGAAAAGGAACCCTGGGAAGGAAACTGGAACAACTGCAGCTGGTAGAACAAGGTATGAGGGAAACCCTGAAAGAATAGATGATTCTTCCACTATCCTGGCCAAACTGATGGACACTAAGAAAAATACTTTAAGGGAAGGAAAGCAAAAGTCAGGTGAATACAGAGTCTTAAAGGGTGTTTCACAGAGCGTCTGTATGACTGGACTCAGACTGCCTGGGACCTCTAGAGACAAAAGGAAACTGCAGGACTTCAAAAACAGGAAACAAAAGGAGAGTAACCCATTGCTCGAACAGGTCACTCTGCTGATTGAGCCTGATAAAAAAGACCTTTACAGAATCTGTTCATCCTGGAATTCCTTGAATTTCATGGTTGTAATGATATTCCCATATAAATTATTCCCAAGTCTTTGCATCACTAGAGTGAGGGGTTGAATCTCTAGTTCAGATTCAGAGGAAGTTTTCCCTTCTTCAGAGGCAGACTGTGGAAAGCTTGGGCCTGCAAGAAGTCACTGATGAAGATGGATCTGGGGCTTCCTGTGCTACATGGTTGTACAGCAGCTGAAACAAAGAAAAGTTTCTTGAAACTGCAGAAGAGAATCATTAGGAAGCATTTGCAGAACTCTTAACGGCGTTTCTTTGAATCTTCTTAGGAGGGAAAAGTCCTGCTTTGGCCTGTGAAACTATGCAAGACTGTTTTAGTTCAGGTCAAGATCATAAGGCTAAGAAGGGACTGAAAAATCCCTTGAGCTCCTTATGTTAAAAAAAATAATTAAATAACGGAGAGCCTCCTGGCTCTTCCGACCCAAGATGCACTTCTGAGGGAGAACCTGCACCAATGGGTGAGCACCTTTTCCCTCTCTCCTGATGGTGAAAGATGGTTTCACATGTCACCTATCTCCAATGCAGCCAGTCTCCTTTGCTCCCTCTACCTGCGCAAAAGCAAGGGCTGCTCTTAGTAGGCTAGATTCTGCCATGCTTACTCAGAGTACTGCCTTGCTCCATAAACAGCCAAGAAAGGTCCTATCCAAAGAGCCCAAAAGCAAAATCTGGCCTAAAGAAGACACCTCTCACTGAGGACAAAGTGCTGCTGGAGCCAAGCAAACATTGCAGTGTGTATTTCAAATAGATGCATGCACATAATACACAAAGTCAAGTATATAATTACCTGTGTTTGGATATTTACATACCCTCAAGTATTTAACTAAACCACTAAGCACTACAGGAAAAATGAAGATGGACTGTAATTCAGTTTACAGAGATATGAGCTAAACATTATAAAAATCTTTGAAAAGAGATCAGAAATAAAAATAATCTCTTTCCCTTAAATTTCTTGTGAAATTTGCTCAACATTTTCCAGAAGAAATCTGCACTCTGGAATGAAATGCAGTGCATGAAATTTTCAGTGCGCTGGTTTTGGTAAAGCTAAAGTATGGTTGTAAATTAGCCTTAAAAATGGGATGATAACTTCAGATTTAGTGGCTCTTCATAAAAGTAATCCTTAGCATGTAGTAAACATTAATAACTAGTTATGAACTAATTAAAATACTAAACTTTAAAAGTTTTCTCAGAATAATGTTTTAAGTTATTTTAAGCTTCCTTTATTTGCCTTAGTTTCGTCTAAATTCCTGGCACAGAATACAGCTGTACTTTATTCCAAAGTGAAAACCTGTGCAGGTTTCAAATTTGAACAGTGCTGTACATGTCTATTAATGTGTTCTTAATAATTAAAACAACCACACAGTCTGAAATTACAATGAACTTCCCAGTCTCTCTCACACATAAAAATGGATGGAAAAAACATTACTGTGAATTAGACATAAACAATGAGTTAAAAACAAAATGGGATGCATTCCTCAAGCTTAAATGTTATAGTCCAGCACATACAGAATACAGAATGGAAAAAGGTAAGAAGGGGTTGGCTACTAGCAGGTAAGTTTAGAAAAGCTCCCATGGAGGATATCTATTCACCTGTCGTCCTTTTGGTTGTGTTGTTGATGGCAAGTCCTGCAGAACAAAGCCAACCCAGGAGAAGAAATTTTCATTTTACTTTTTTAGAGTATACAACATAATTTGTTAGTATAATTTGTTACATTACAGCAAAATGTTACATTGTACATATGTATAAAACATTAGCTCATTTCTTAGAAGTTCTTATTTCTTAAGGAATGTCAAACCCAGGCTGTTTAGCAGCAAGCTGAAGAAAGCAGGTAAAAGTTTAAGCAGATAGAAAATGTGCTTTTTCTTAAATAAATGATTCAGCATCTTCAACACAAAAGCACCTGCAAGTGAAAGAGGCTTTCTATAAGAATGCCTTTTTCAGCTTAATAAATACTTAAATTAGATGTGTTTCTAGAAAATAAATAGTTACAATAAATATTACTAAATTTTATCTTAGAAAGATATTACATGTTAAATGGTGACCAATACTAAATTTATGAGTGTGTCTATTATGTTGCAAGTTCAGTATTTTTCACAGAAATGTACTGAAGTTCTCCAGCCATGTAATTATCTTTCATTGTTATAATTAAAATACTTTATTTTTAAGCTAATCATTTCTAAACTGTAATTTACTTTTAATAGTTGTTGGAATAGTTGCCCTGCTCTGGATTTTTCAGTTGATACATAATCCCATGAAGTGATGGCATTGTTGAAGTTATCAGAGTGCGCAGAACTGTGAGCGTCAGCAGCACTCTTACAGAAATCTTATATAAAGAACTTGGAGATACAGATGCTTTGTAATGTTTTGCCATATAAATCACAACAATGACAAATAATAAACAATACAAATTTCAACATCTATTTAGAAATATCTGAAATCAAGAGGACCTTTCTACCTGAATACATGCTGAACCGGAAGTACTTTGTGTTAAAGATGTGATGATACTAGCTGGATTTGTAGTGCAGTTTAAAGCCACTTCCTTTTGCTTTCCATACCCAGGCAAGGCTCATATTTCACAAAGTATGTGCACGTACCACAACAGCAGAGGGCACACCAATTCCTTAACTCAGATAGCGGAAACGAATACACATTCCAGAGGTCTCTCAAAACTCCAAGGTTGGAAAAGCCCTGAAATACCTGCTGTGCAATTATTCTTCTTTGAAACACTGCTTCAAAAGTTTAGAATGGAAATAATGCTTCCACTTTAAATCCTTGCTTAGTTTTGAGAAAACTAGGACCAGGGAATTGCTAAGAACATTTTAAGGATAAGGGAACTGCCATGTTATGCTTATTAATATTTCATTAATTTAATATTAATGAGAAGAATACGTTGTTGGAAAAAAAAACCTTAAAAGGAGAAAATGGGGAGTTATAATTGTAGTAGCCTTGATTATATCAGCAGAACACAATTTTTCCACTGAACAAATGTAACTAGAACAGTAATGGTAGATGAGCACCAACAAAATTTGTACACTTCTCTGTCTGGAACTGGAGGTCTTACCGAAACAGAATTGTTAGTGCTGCTATGACCATTAGCTGGGGACTGTCTGGATGTAGAGGGGGAATCTCTCTGAAATAAGACACAAGGTTCATTAACACACAACACTATTAAATATATCTGTGTTCCTGTAAAAGAAGAGTTACATCCACAGCTTTATAATAATTTCTTCAGCTGTTTCTTTGGAGAAAGTTTCCACACTATGAACTGCACAAATATCCCAAAATACTGAATAGTTTTTTTACAATTTGATATTTGGATTCATTTGCTTATTTATCCTATAAATTAAATATTACTATCATCTCAGGAGTCAGTTTTCTGAATTTCCCAATATTTGGGACCACCTCTTAAGCATTGCCTCATCTGGCAATCAAAATGATCTGGTGCATCAGTAGCGATCTTTCACAAAAAAATCTAAGATTATACGCTGAACAACAGCAGTCTTCAGCATATAACTAATTTTGAACAAGCTTTCTAGTCGTTCAGGTATGCTGATATTGGGAATGATCTTTCCTGCTCCATGAAATGTCCTTATGCACACTGCCTCACCACTCTGGAGGACCCCAGCTAGAGCCCAGAGCTGGCTGGTCCGGTGAGGTAACTGACTTTTTTATTTTATTTTATTTTTTTAAAACTTTAGCATTTTTTTCTGTTTCTCTTTTGCATCTTATGTCATAGCTTTGTAAAGTTTCAAGTTATTTTTAATTTTATACTCTAATTGGTATAAAAATAAAAATTTGCCAAAATAAATACAATTCTAATAAATAAATACATTCAGAATAAAATTCTGCCAAACTGCAGCTTTTCACACAGTCTCACATGACGTTCTCATAAGCAAACTAGGGAAATGTGGTCTAGATGAAATTACTATAAGGTGAGTGCATAACTAGTTGAAAGACCGTACTCAAAGAGCAGTTATCAATGGTTTTCTGATAAAATGGGAGGATGCATTCAGAGGAGCCTCACAAGGGTCAGTCGCGGGTCCAATACTATTCAACATTTTTATTAATGACTTGGATAATGGAGTGAGAGTATTCCTATAAAATTTGCAAATGACACCAAACTCGAAGAGATTGCAAGTATTTTGGAGGGTGCAATTAGAATTCAAAACAACTTTGACAAATCGGAGAATTGGACTGAAATCAACAAGATGAATTTCAATAAAGACAAATGTGAAGTACTACATTTATGAAGGAAAAATCAAATGCACAACTAGAAAATGGGGAATAACTGGTTAGGTGGTAGTACTACTGAAAAGGATCTGGAAGTGATAGAGGATCACAAATTAAATATCAGTCAACCATGTGATGCCATTGAGAAAAAAGCTAATATTTTGAGATGCATTAAAAGGTGTGTCATACGTAAGATACAGAAGGTAACTGTCCTGCTCTACTCAGCACTCGGGAGGCCTCAGCTGGTGTAATGTGTCCAATTCTGAGTAGACATATTAAGAAAGATGTGGACAAACTGGAGGGAATCTAGAGGAGAGCAACAACAGTGATAAAAGATTTAGAAAACTTGACCCTGGGCATGTTTAATCTTGGGGAAAAAAAAAAGACTGAAGGGGAACTGACAATGTCTTCAAATATATTAAAGGATGTTATAAAGAGGACAGTGATCAATGGTTCTCCCTGTCCACTGAAGGTAGGACAAGAAGTAATGGGCTTAATCTGAAGTAAGGGCGATTTAAGTTAGATATTGGGAAAAACTTTCTAACTATAGGGATAGTTAAGCTCTGGAATAGGATTTCAAGGGATGTTGTGGAATCCCCATCACTGGAGGTTTTTAAAGAACAAGTTAGATAAATACCTGCCAGGGATAGTCTAGGTTTACTTGGTTCTGTCTCAGCACAGGGAGCTGGATTACATGACCTCGCAAGGTCCCTTCCAGCCCTGCATTTCTATTATTCTGTGATTCTATATAACAAAAAAGCCACCACTTGCCTGAGCCTTGCAGGGTGGCTCTACGCTCCAGAGAGTTCCATGGTGGTTGAGACATTATCTGCAAAGCGCATGTTGGGACATATTATGGAATGGGAAATGGGGATTTGTGATGATTTTGGGTCTTGAATGGGGGAAAAAAGGGATAATCGCCAAACCTCCTGTTTACCCTTGCTATTTGGAGCACACAGTACTTTGCAATATGAGCTCATCATCAAAGAAATCTCAAGTGCTAATTGGATACTTATTCAGTAAACAAAATAATTAATTCACACATTGTATAAAAATCAAGAGTGCTGAATTGTAATGTTCCATGTCTAAAATCCTTTTAGGTATCTTCAGTTGTTAGCATCGTAATGTTACGGACAACAAAATGAGAAAAAACAGATTAATTTTTTTTTGAAATCCTTTGTGTATAGCTTATCAAATGACAGTGCATTTAACAAGTCTATTAGAAGCCAGGACCCCACCTTCACTGCTCATGAGACAACATTTATCTAATTAGACTTCACCATTAACAATGTATTAACATATACAAGAAAGTTATATAACAGCACTCATAACTATCCCAAAATGCCAATGAATAGTTCAAACAACAGGCACTATTTATTGTTGTTGCCTGTATTATTTGATGTGCTGTATAAACTCAACATAACATTCAGGACTTAGTTTTGACTCATTGGGTATGCTTTAAAATGAAATTCCATGAGTAGCCACCTAGAGGAGCTCCAGATCTGAAATAGCAGAGCCACAAGTTTGCTAGTCTTATCACTTTTAAGATCTTTTTATCTCAATAAAATCCACCATAAAAACCAAACAGCTCTGTATATTTCCACTAGATGGGTTTAAAGAAAATACATAGTCATTTGGCTGCCTTAGTAATTTACAGTACTTAACAGATTGGCAGAAACACATCTATTGTTTTTTGCAAAAATCTTCGAGCACAATTATCCTAGTGAGGCCAAATAAGCTACTTTGTCAATGTTTCAAGGAATTTTCTTTATTTTGCTTTATTTGGGTTTATTTTATTTATCTGCCTCTTTAAGTAACATTAGATGGCAGGTAAAAGATGCTTCTCCTTCCAAAAAGTTGCAATTTCCTTCCCCTACATACAGAGCTTCCTTCCACTTACAGCAGATTTTTTCAGGTAGCACTAGATTATGACAATCACATGGAGGAGTCATTCATCCCCTCAGATGTGGTCATCTCCTGTTGGCTCTGCCACCTCTCTGACTGTCTAGAATAGATGGAATATGGCTTAACTTGGGTACCTTTGATTTGGTACGCTTGTCAAATGACAATTGGGCAAGGGGCAAACTTTTAGGAAGTGCTGGAAGCAGACACAGCCTATTTGTCTAACCTGGGCAAGAAAAAGTCCAGATGGAGGCAGAAGGCACCACATAGCTGTACAGGCTCTTGACTACATCTCCTCCCCAAGGAAGATTTCTTGGCCTACTACAAAGGCCTGTGGACCTGAGGATATTCTGAGATCTGTCTCAGTGTAATGCTCCACTGACCAGCTTTTACTTCTGAGGAGCTTCAGAGGATCATGTCTTATCCTGACCTTCCTAGTAGCATTAGGCAGTCAACATTTCATGGGCTACGTGTGATTCCATGAAATCTATACAGTGCCCCCATAACAGCTTAATGGTTGGAAACTATCACAAACCCAAGCAAAATTTTAAAAAGAATGCCTTGAGTAAGTTTGGTACCCCTTTGAAAAGTGCCCTGCTCCCCAACATTGGGAACCAAGAATCACAATTAAGAACTAGTGTGATCTGCTTTTAGGCTCCTGATTGACAATTCCACAAATCAGAGAAGCTAAATAACAAAAATGCATCTGTAAACTCAGAGGTCATACCCTATGACTGGAGAATTGGTAATATGGTTCCTATTTTTAAAAAAGGGAAAAAACGTGATCTGGGAAACTACAGACCTGTTAGTTTGAACTCAGTTGTAAGCAAGGTCTTGGAATAAATTTTGGAAGATAAATTAGTTAAGGACATAGAAATAAATGGGTAATTGGGATAAAATCCAACATGGTTTTATAAAAGATAGATTGTGCCAGACCAACCTGATTCTCCTTCTTTGAGAAGGAAACCAATTTTTAATAAAGGAAATACACTAGATCTAATCTACCTGGATTTCAGTAAGGCATTTGATTCAGTTCTACATGAGAAATTATTAGTTAAATTGGAGAAATTGGGGATTAATATAAGAATTAAAAGGTGGATAAGGAATTGGTTAAGGGGGAGCCTGCAATGGGTCATACTGAAAGCTGAACTATCAGAAGGGAGGGAGGTTACTAGCGGAGTTCCTCAGCGATCTGTCTTGGGACCAAAGTTATTTAACATTTTTATTACTGACTTTAGCACAAAAAGTTGGAGTGTGCTAATAAAATTTGCAGATGCCACAAAGTTGGGAGGAATTGCCAATATGAAGGAGAACAGGAATATCATACAAGAAGATCTGGATGATCTTGAAAACTGGAGAAACAGAAATGGAATGAAACTTAATAGTGCAAAGTGCAAGGTCACACACTTAGGGACTAACAACAAGAATTTTTGCTATAAGCTGAGGATTTATCAATTGGAAGTGACAAAAGATGAGAAAGACCTGCATGTACAGGTTGATCACATGATGATTATTAGTTACCATGAAAAAGGCTAATACAATCCCAGGATGGATGCATTAGGTGAGGTATTTCCAGTAGAGACGGGGAAGGGTTAGTATCATTATATAAGGCAATGGTGAGAATACCGTGTGCATTTCTGGTGCCTCATGTTTAAGAAAGATGAATTCAAACTGGAACAGATGCAGAGAAGGGCTACTAGGATGATCTGAGGAATGGAAAACCTATCTTTTGACAGGAGACTCAAAGAGATTGGCTTGTTTAGCCTAACCAAAACAAGGCTGAGAGGAGATATGACTGCTTTCTATAAATACATCAGAGGGATAAATACCAGGGAGGGTGAGGAGTTATTTAAGGTATGTGTCAATGTGGACACAACAACAAATGGCTATAAAACTGCCCATCAACAAGTTTAGACTTGAAATTGGATAAAGTTTCTAACCATCAGAGGAGTGAAGTTCTGGAACAGCCTCCCTAGGGGAGCAGTGGAGGCAAAAAAACTAACTGGCTTCAGCTGATAAGTTAGTGGAGGGGATGGTATGGCAAGATTGCCTACAATGGCATGTAGCCGACCTGCGACTGTTAGCAGCAAATATCTCCAATGACTTGTGATGGGATGTTAGATGGGGAGGGCTCTGAGTTACTACAGATAATTCTTTCCCAGGTGTTTTACTGTTGGATCTTGCAGAAAGGCTCATAGTTGAAGAACCAACAAGAGGGGATACCATTTTAGATTTGGTTTTGGTGAGCAGTGAGGACCTCACAGAAGACATGGTTGTATGCGACAACATTGGTTTGAGTGATCGTGAGCTAATTCAGTTCAAACTAGATGGAAGGATAAACAAAAATAGATCTGGGACTAGGGTTTTTGATTTCAAAAGGGTTAACTTTAAGCATTTAGGGAAATTAGTTAGGGAGTGATTGGTCTGAGAACTTGTGGTCTAAAGGCCAGGGAGGTGGAATTACTTCAGTCAAAGTGCAGAAACTTCAGAAGCCTGCTCCCAGGGGAAAAATCATAGGCAGGAGTTGAGCCAAGCTGGCGAGTGCATCTCAGAGAGAGTGATAAGAAAAAGCGAAGCCTACAAGGGTGGAAGATGGAGGGTAGCAGAATGAGGTCAGAACAGGGATAAGTGAGAAAGCCAAAAGCCGGTAGAGTTGGACCTTGCAAAGGGAATTAAAACAATGTAAGGTCTATAGACATATAATAGAAGAAACAAGAAGAGAGGTGGGACCACTAAACACTGAGGATGGAGTGGAGGTTAAGGATAATAGGCATGACCCAATATCTAACCATATTCCCTCTTTCTAATGAGGGCTTAGGGTAAATGGTAGGATGACAAATGGATGAGTTGAGTAGATATTAACACATCCGAAGTAAAGCTAAACGAAAACAGCTTAATGGGACCAAATCGGGGGCCAGATATCTTCATCAAGATATTAAAAGAACTGCACATGAAATTGCAAGCATTAGCAGATTTTAATGAATCAGTAAACTCAGGAGTGTTACTGTACATGGAGAATTGCTAACATAGTTCCTTTTAAGAAGGGAAAAACGTGATCGAGTAAACTATAGATCTGTTAGTTTAACTCTGGCTGCAAGGTCTGGAAAATTTTTGAAGGAGAATAGTTAAGACATCGAGTCAGGTAATGGGAAATACAACATGGTTTTACAAAGGTAGATCGTGCCAAACCCACTATCTCCTTCTTGAGAAGGTACGATTTTTAGACAAGAAATGCAGTGTCTATTACCTGATTTTCAGTAAGGCATTTGATATGGTTCCACATGGGGATTATTAGTAATTGAAAAGATGGGGTCAATATGAAACTGAGAAAGGAGATAAGGAACTGGTAAAGGGAGACTAAACGGGTGTACCGAAAGGTTACTGTCAGGCTGGAAGGAGGTTACTAGTGGATTCCTCAAGATCGGTTTTGGGACTCTTATTTAATCTTTTTATTACTGACCTTGGACAAAATAGGGATGTGCTAATAAAGTTTGCGGAGACACAAAGCTGCTACACAGAGAGGACTGGGTATCATACAGGAAGATCTGGACTTGTAAACTGGAGTAATAGTTAATAGATGAAATTAATAGTGAAAGTGCAAAGTCATGCATTTGGGATTAATAACAGAATTTGGTTTATTGGGGAAACATCCATTGGAAGTAACAGGGAGGAGAAGGACCTTGGAGTATTGGTTGATCACAGGATGACATGAGCGCCATGTAGTATGGCTGTTAAAAAAGCTAATGCGGTTTTAGGATGACTAGGGTTTGACTTGAAATTAGATGAAGGTTCTAACATTATAGGAGTGAGTTCTGAACAGCCTTCCAAGGGAGTGGTGGGGGAAGACATATTTGGCTTCAAGACTAAGCTTGATAAGTTTATGAGGGTATTGGTATGGGATAGCTAATTTGCATTAATTGATCTTTGATTTATGCAGGTAATGGCCCAATGGTCTGTGATGGGTTAGACGGGTGGTGCTGAGTTACTACGAGATTCTTTTCTGGGTGCTGGCTGGTGAGTCTTGCCCACATGGCTCAGGGTTTAACTGATCGCCATATTTGGGGTCAGAAAGGAATTTTTCTCCAGGGAAGATTGGCAGAGGCCCTGGAGGTTTTTCGCGTTCCTCTGCAGCATGGGACACGGGTCACTTGCTGGAGGATTCTCTGCACCTTGAAGTCTTTAAACCACAATTTGAGGACTTCAATAACTCAGACACAGGTTAGGGGTTTGTTACAGGAGTGGGTGGGTGAGTGAGATTCTGTGGCCTGTGTTGTGCCGGAGGTCAGACTAGATGACCATAATGGTCCCTTCTGACCTTAAATCTATGAATCTCTGATTCATCTGGCCGCCATATTTGGGGTCAGGAAGAAATTTCCCCACAATCAGATTGGCAGAGACCCTTGGGGTTTTTCGCCTCTCTCTGCTGGAAGGGGCACAGGTCACTTGCAGATTTAAACTGGTGTAAATGGTAAAGCCTCTGTAACTTAAATCATGATTTGCGGACTCAGTAATTAAGGGTCTATTACAGGAATGGAGGGAGGAGGTTGTGTAGCCTGCAACATGCAGGAGATCAGGCTAGATGATCATGTGGTCCCTTCTGGACTTAAAATCTATGAATCTAAGAAAAAGCTAAAGGGAATGGTGGAAACTATGAATTTAAGGCTATCTTGATTTGCCCAACTACAAGAGGCATTCATCCAATTTTTAATATCTAGGAAGTTTCTTCTAAAAGAAAAGATTCCAAGCTAGGACAGCAAAATTGTGTATTGCATACAGCCTATTGGAAGATAGCAGACACAATGGACATCATCTTAGAATACCAGGACTGCTTAGAACTAGAAAAATTCAGATTCTGCCTGGAGATCAGCTCAAAGGGAGAATTATTTCTCATAGAAAGTGTCCAAGAATGTCAATCCTCTTGGGGGAGAGGAGGCAAACAATGGATGGAGCAGGTGTTCCAAGGAGGCCAGAATTAATGCAAGTTTGGACTAGGTGCTTTCCACAGCCAAGATTAAGGAAGTGCTACCTGAACCCCAGGACTTTCCAAACTTGTCCTGCTTAGGCCACCTAAACAAACACTACATTAAGGAGAGAAAGAAGTGAAGTGACACTTCTATGTCACCCCTAAGCCAAGCAAGAACAAACAAAAGGGCACATTGCTCCTGGATTTTGACTGACTCTTCAGCTCTACCTTCATCATTAGCTGAGACAATCCCACCACTTCCAAGAGTTGGCAGAGTTAAGGTGCTGGTTAGTGACTTATAAGTGAAGTGATCCTTCGGCAGTTACTATCAGTGCTATTTAATTAATCTCTTGTCACACCAGACGCTGGCAACAGTAGCCAGGTGATGGTTCTATTTTCACATCTGATAAGACTAAACCCCACAATATGTTGAGATGAGTGTCAGAATCTACAAACATATTTCAATTCCAATCTGGTGCAAGGTGTCCTGTTTTCATGGATAAACCTAGAAAGATTCTTTTGTAATTGTAAAGGAAGGACTCCGGGAAGGCCTAGAGTTGCATGCATTAGAATGGCACCAAAAGGAAACACTTTCCAGGGGGAAGAAATGCTTCCTATTTAGTGTTTCTGAGTCCACCAAAAAGATTACCACTCAATTCAATTTTTTTTTAACGATTGCCTGTGTCTCACATAGACAGTTTCAAAGATGTAGAAGTTGCTCTTTTCAGAGAACATTTACTTGCAAATATATACTCTGTCAGCACTCTCTTGCATCTTAAACTGAAAATTATTCCTCAGGGTCTTGTATCAATGGAAAGTAAGAGTGTTTGACTGGGATATTGCTACAAATGTATAGTTCAAAGTAGTACTCTAGTCTAGGGGGCAAGTACAAGAAGTCTGACTAATAATTGTTTTCTCAATCCTTGTCCAGCTTGTTGCACTTCTAAAAATAATATTTGTTTGTTGATTTTTCAGGAAAGAATAAGAGATGGCTTTACTGAGGGAAGATCTGTGTAATGAATTGAGTCTTGCACTGTGTCCTGAAAAAGGTATGACTCAAACTCAGACTGATCTTCTGTATTAAAACTTTCACAACACAAGTACTACTACCAAAAAGGTTTCAATCAGTTGTCATTCATTGTCCTTCCTTGGGGACGTGCGAGTGAAAGACCCCATTGAGAGGCTTAACGATTTGGACCAGGATCCTGAAGTAGATAAAGAATTAGACAGGAGCCAAGACAGAAATGAAATGCCAATATGATACGCTCTCTTCATGTCTTATTTTGGATGGGATAGTACATACTGCATGAGCTGAAACTTCTGCATGGTATTCACAATCAACCATTGGCAGAGTGTGTTGCAGTAATCACTGTGGCTAGAGTCTGTGACCAAGAGGGAAAGGTGCAATTTCTTGGCTAGTGAAAGGAGGAAAAAAAAAATGTTTCTGGACACTGCACTAAATGAGTATCTGGAGGAGTCAGACTGTGCACCCACCTTGATAACTGGATGGCAGATGCCCTCAATAGATGATCAATAATTTACACAACAGTGATTATAGGAACAGTATAATGTCAGCAAACTCTAAGCCAGGAAATAAAAATTCAATTTTTGAAGTTGTCTCTAATCCTCAAATACATGCCCGGCAAGATGACAGATTGCCAGCCTACTGTTACTCTTGAAACCAATGTCTTTGCATTGGCTTCTATCTTCCCTGGAGTAATTAGAAGTAGGGAATTTGGCATGTTAGTCAGAGCTGCCTCGCTACCTAATCCAGTAATGTTAAATATGATTTCTCTTTCTTTGATTTTTCTTCAGTGTGTATTACCATAGTGAAAGCATGGAAATATCCCAAAATATCCTTCTGGGATATTAATGTCTCACTAAATAGTTTAGCCTTAATTGGTAACTCTTGCTGTAGGCATCAGGGATTTGACTTGTCTGTTAGTCCTGTTTTGGTCCTTCTAGGGCACCTCAACTAGTTCTTCTAAAAATTTATGAACCCTGGGTGAAGAAAAATCTGAAGGAGTATGACAGCCTTCTGCCCAAGTAAAATAAAACCCAGATTCCAAACCTACTTCACTTTACCTTACCACGGATGAGCAAGATTCAGGAGCCTGTGTCCCTCATGCCATGAGAAATGCATGAAGAGAGCTGCTAAGATCGGTGAAGCATATGCACTATGTGACACTCAGAGATCTGAACAAGCTTGGAATAAATCTCAGGTTGAGATTTTCAAAGCTGACCCACTGAAACTAACATGACTTGTGAAGCTAAATCCCCTACCTACCTTTGAAAATCTCAACCAAAAATAACAACAGCCTGGATTAAATCTCATTATGAGTAACCACTGATTCAGAAGTGATTAACTATGGAGACTCTACACAATAAGAGGGTCAAACATATCAAAGGGATATGATATCTCTACAAATTGCTGATGGCTTAATGTTCAGGTAACAAGAACTCCATTAAACATTACTAACGAGCCACAAATTAGGACAGATATAACTGGACAGCTGCAAGTCTCGGGTACTCAAAGGTGGTACCTTCCAAATGTAGAAAAATAATGTGCCTTTATATCTAAAGTAATAGTAGCATATTATGTTTGATTTTAAGAACAGTTAATTCTGTCTGAGGGTAATTAATGTGTAGAGAAAAATCTCATTCACATAATCGATGGTTTCGAGTTTTAAAAAATTTCAGCAGCACTAATTTTGTATTCTTCTAGCTGGAAAGCTAGGTTACAGTACTGTGATGACTTTAATTGTCCATGCCTTGGAGGAAGAAAAACAACAAATCTTAGAAACTGCCACAAAAATTACTAAAATAGCTTTTCTGTATATGATGTTACTATTTTAAGACCAGATTGTGACCGAAGGGACCACTGTATTCACACCCTGTACACCACTGTAATAATCTTTATACAGAATAGGCGTTGTGAGTATTATTTAAAACTAATAGCTTGCTGGTCAACGATATCGTGGTGAAATATATGTAGTAACATTATATGCAAAGCGATGAACATAAATAGAGGTTACTTGCTGTAATTGGAGGTTCTTTGAGATATGTGGTCCCTAACTGTTTTCCACATTTGGGTACACATGGTTGCCATATGCCAGAGTTCAGAAATTCTTCCAAGCAGCGTCCGTTGACTTGCACACCTGCAGTATCTTCCTGCATGCTTCTGTCCAAAGGTATAAGGGGCAGTGCAGGTTGACCCTCCTCCAGTTCCCCCTCTTACTGCAATGTAGTAGGGTCTGAAGCAGAGGTGAAGGAGGGCGCATGGTGGAAAACAGATAGGAGACCACGTATCTCAAAGAACCTCCAGCTAGAGTAAGGAAACTCCTGGTCTTCTTCATGTGGGTGACTCACAAGCAGTATTCAGTCTGGAGGAGGGCGTGAGGAAGTTGACATCAGCCATGCTTGCAATACTGCTGTTCCCATTGTTGCATCCACAGCTGCCACTTGAATCAGGCGTAGTGTGCCATAAACATGTGGACAGAATCTGATTCCTGATACATCAGTTCCATGGCCCAAATGCCTCCATGAAGAGAGGACAAGATCTCACTTCTCCCTGTTTGGTATGTAGACCACTGTGGTGATATTATCTGATAGTATCTGTACATGAAGTGAGCATATGAGATGGAGGAAGCCCTTGCAGACTAGGCAGACTGATCTGAGCTCCAGCAGGTTTATATGGAGACAGGCCTCCTGTGGGGTCCATGTACCCTGGGCGGTATGGTAGTCTAAATGAACACCCCATCCTATGAGGAAGGCATCCATCAAGATGGTGGCCCTTGTGGGAGGGCAAAAAGGAGTCCCCAACATGACTCTGTTTGGGTTGGACCACCAAGTAAGGGAGTTGAGAACTGCAGATGGAACAGTGATTCTGTGGTCAAGCAGAGCCAGGCTTGTAGGCACCGTAAGTGGAGCCTGGTGACGTGTGTCATGTAGGTACATGCAGCCATATGGTCTTAACAGCAAGAGGCACTAATGCACTGTAGTTTGAGGCTTGTGGATAATGCAAGAGAACAGATGCTAACTGTGTAAAAGCTGTCTTCAGGGAGCAAAGCTCGTGCAGAGACAGAATCCTGCTGTGCCCCTATCAAATTTCTTGTCTTTATGGGTGACAAAACAGACTAGTCTTCATTTACACAAACACCTAAGGTTGCAAGGAGGTGCTGAAGAGATTGTATTGCTGAGACAGCTTCTTGGTGAGACTGTCCTACCAGGAACCAGTTGACCAGGTATGGGAGCACCATAAATCTGTGGCATCTCATCTGGGCTGCTACTGCTGTGAATACTTTTGTAAACACACTGGGTGCCATCACAAGCCTAAAGAGGAGGACGTAGAACTGGTAGTGCTTCTGGCCAACTACGAACCACACAAGAACTTCCTTTATGATATGTGAATATCCACATGGAAATACAAGTCCTTCATGTTGAAGGCTGTGAACCACATTCCCTCCTGCAGGGAGGAGATTACAGATGTCAGTGAAATCATCCTGAATTTCAATTTCCTGATAAAGATGTTGAGCTGTTGAAGGTCCAGGACAAGTCTTCACCTTCCCTGCCCTTTTTGGGGATTTGAAAGTATGGGGAGTAGAACCTGCTCCCTTGGAACTGAGATGGAATGCTCTCTATCGCACCCTTGTGTAATACCCAGTCTGCCTCCTGTTGAAGAATCAAGCGTGCCCCATGGAAAGAATAGCATTGCTTGCACAGTGCTTATGCCAATCTGTAAGCCCAAATAGGAAGAATATCCTTCCCTAATAGCCATTTTCAATGTTTTAATTCCTTTCAGTTACACATGGAAAATAGCTTTGTGTGCAAGGAAGAGTTATATGAACTTGCAAAACCACAGCATCACTTTGCTAATTCAAAGAGTACTGAATTCCAAACCTGTTTTTCTTGAATAAAGATACATTACCAATTCTGCACAGAAACATAATATTTAACCACCTGTTACTGTTATAGACATTTAATTATCACAAATTTACCTGAACAGATTTATACAGAAACAGGATCTTCAATTAACCTTTAACAGCCCAAATCATTCAATCCATATATTTTTCACGTTAAAACAGAGCAGAAATATTTATTAAAGCTCCTTAACGTCGGAACTCAAATAGACTTCCTGGAGAAAGTATTTTAAATCACGAATTTTAAAACAGGGGACCCTGTACTTCCACGTTAACTGAAGAGAGACTCAAGAGGTTTTCCTTTTTCTTTTAACATCATAGGCTGTAAAGGGTTAGTTAAGGTGCTGATGAGATGAATATGAAGGCAGGGCTGAGTAGGTGGGTGGGACCTACTCCTGTTCCGTTATCTTTGTTGTAAAATTGGTGTGCGTGATCTAACAGCACAGGCAGAAACAATTTCCCAGAAAGCAATAACATTCAGCCATCAGCAGGCAGTTAGTTACAGGACTGCGAAAGGATGGGAATGGTTCATTAAATTCATTACCTCACAAGATGAAGACTGAGTCCGATAACTTGGCACAATCTTGAATGTGATGCTCCCTCGCATTTCCCTCTGGAGAAAGAAAATCATTTCTTTAAAAACGAGACGTTGCAGCTAAAACACAAGAAACCAATCTAATATCTGTAGGGAAACCAGCACAACTTTTCTGAGAGCAGCAGCAGTTCTTCCTAAAATAAATATTCAGAAATAAACTGGAAAGCTTTTAAAATATGTGGTTTCACTTAGAAACAAACACATTCAGACTGTCTCTTATTAACATAAAACCAAACATACGCCATTAGTGAATTAGCGTGATCGATCTTCAGACGTGTAGAGACTACAGCTGTATTTTTAGATGAGAATTGAGTACACATCAGCAAGTTTTTTTTCCATTTCCCTCATCTTTTTTTTTGTGATTTACATTGTGCCTTTGTTGTAAAATAAATTATTTTTTCTTCCCATTCAATTTACATGTTATATACAGGAAAGGTTACTTACCTTTCAATAACTTGAATTGTTCAAGATGCTTTGTCCCTATGGGTGCTCTATCGTAGGTGGAACGTATGCCTGTAAGCTCTTGTCCAGAGATTTGAATTATCAGTGTCCAAAGGTCTGCACATGCGCATTACATGACCTCCTGCTTGTAATGTGCGGGTGTAGACCTGTGGACCCACTGCAGCACCAGTCTAGGGGAACCATGAAGGGCCCAGACAGAAGGCTAGTGTCCTCCAAACGTCTAAGGTGAGAAGGCTTGCCTCTTCACTTGAGGAGTGAGGTTTGGGGAAGAATAGTGGCAGATGAATATTCTGATATGGAAGTCTGACAAATCTGCATGACTCTGTCACAGAAGATAGCGTAAGACGGGTCAGCCGAAAGCACTCCAACTTCTTCAATGTTTCTAGCTAAGGTGATGGCTACCAGGAAGGGGGTCTTACAGGAACAAACATGTGCCCAGAGATTTGAATGCAGAGTTCCTTCAGACACTGAGGACCAAGTTAAGGTTTCACAGATGTGTGGGGTTCCAGATATGTGGGAACAGATTAGCTAAACCTTTGAGGAATGTAGCTGAGAGGCTCTGGATAGGTGAATTAAAGGCCATAATAGCTTCTAGGTGTCACCTTGACAAATTTCATAGATAGTTCTTGTTTTTTTAATTCAAACAAATAATCAAGGATCCTTAAGGAAGAGCTTCAGAAACAGATATAGAGTGACAAGAACACCAGAAAAGGAAATGTTTCTACTTCTGCAAGTAAGTTTTATGAGTGGAGGATTTCCTACTATTCAGGAGTACAGATTGTATCTCTGCTGAACAGTCTGACTCTAAAGCCAAGAAACACAGAGAAGCCAGGCCATAAGGTTTAGGGACAGAAGACTGGTGGTGTCTCATGGTGCCAGAGTTCTGCATCAGGTGGTCTGATCTGAGAGGGAGGCATCAGGGTCTCTCTATAGAAGGGTGATGTAGATCTGAATACCTCACTTGTCTGGACCAAGAAGGTGCAATCAAGATAATTCTCAAGACATTGATCAAACTACAACAGCAGCAGGTGAGAATCAACAGCACTGGAGGTAAGAACAGATGGAGAGAGTGAGGCCCTGGGACCAGTAGGACACCCGTGAAGGACTGTGGGTCTGAAATGTGGGCCCACGGGTCCCCAAGTAGTTCATAGACCATGACAGTCACCGGACAGCTCTTCAGAACCAGCACGGGAGGGGTTTAGTGGAACTCTGGCCCACCAGCTCTGACCATTAGGCTTGACCACCCCTGTCCCAGTCCCTACAGCATCTACCAAAGAGTCACAGTTGAGTTTCCCCTTGCAAAGAGATCCACTAAGGGAAGGCCCCATACTTTCCAGATGTTCTGAAAGATCACAGTGTTGAGCTCCCACTTGTGGTCCTAATGAAAATTTCTACTTAGAGCCTTTGGTACCATGTTCTGGAGGCCTGGTAGGAAAATCACAGAGATCTCTATGTGATAGGCAATGCACCAGTTTCACAATTTTAGGGATTCTGTGCATAAAGACTGGGATCTTGTCAATTTATATAGGACACTGCAGCTCTGTTATCTATCACTACTCTGATATGATGACCCTAAATGTGTGGAGAAAGATGTTGCAGGCATAACAAACTGCCCTTAGCTCTAAAGCAACATTGCTTGTGGACACCATTTGCCTTGTTTGTGGAACCTTGTAAGTAGCTCCCCAGCCTAGAAGGGAGATATTGATTGTGATGATTCATGTTGGTAGCAGGAATGAGAATGGGGTTCCCACACAGACCTTCATCGGGGGTCTTTTCACCATCTGTGGGAGTCCAGCACCCAGGGTGGGGGTACAGAAACCTATTTGGTAAGGCTATATTTGTTTGGTGTGTATGAGATTTTGAGCCAGGCCCAAAGGCATTGAAGATGTAGTCCTGTGTGTGGTATAGCGAATGACAGGGCCAACGTATGAGCTAGGAGCTGAAGTTGGCCAGGGACTTAGCTGTAGGGTAGTGACCAGATGGAATATAATGGAGATTGGTAGATAGACCCTAGCAATTTGAGACTCCAGGGAAACTCCAATTAATTCTATCCTCTGGATGGGAGACAGTGTGGATTTTTCTAGGCTGATACAAAGACCCAGGGCCTAAAGCAAGGTTAGAACCTTATCGGTTGCCATTTGGAGATCCAGAGTGGAGCACCCCTAGAGAAGCCAATCATCTAAATAGGGAAAGGCTGAAATACTGTCTTGATGTAGGTGAGCTGCACCTACTGAGAAGACCTTTGTAAAAATCCGCAAGGGCTGTGGAAAGTCAAGGGAAAGACATGATATTGACAATGTTCTAAGCCAATGATGAAATGTAGAAAACATCTGTTGAAAAGGTGCATTACAATGTGAAAAATGTGTGTCTTGAAGGTTGAGGGCAGTAAACTAAACCCGTTGACTCAAAGAAGGATTTTGATAACTATAGTCACCATCCAGAAGTGTTGAGAGAGAATATGGGTGTTCTTGACCTCAGGAGCCTGAATTGGCCTCCAATGCCATTTCTTTTGGGAACCAGAAAATATTTAGACTAGGATCCTCTTTCCACAAATTCTGGGGGGAGTGGCTCTATTGTTCTCATACTGAGGAGGGATTGGGCCTCCTGTTTTAAGAGATCCTCATGAGAGAGGTCCCTGAAGACAGAGGAGGAAGAGGTAGAGTATCCCATAGCCATTACCTTTAAAGTCAATTTGTCTGTGGTGATAAGTTTCCAGTTTGGTAGAAACTGTGATAGGCGGTCCCCAAAGTGGGGTGGAGTGGAGGACAGGCTTGCACAGTGGCTTCAGGGAAGGGCATTGTTCATGTCCCATGACGAGGTTGCCATAATGGTTATTTGGAGGGTGGGGCAGGTAGGGAGATCGTCACCCTTCCTTGTGAGGCCCAGGCCTTCTTCTGGGAGATTCAGTAGGTCTGGAACAGGCCTGGTACTGTTGATGTTGGAATAGCTGAGATTGTTGTGCAGTCTGATTTGCTGAAACGTCTCTTTGTTCCAGGTACATAGATCCCGAGACACCTAAGGGTTGCTCTTGCATCCTTGGGGGAACACAATGAGGTGCTAGTATTGTTGTTGAACAGCTTCAGCCCTTTGAAAGGGAGGTCTTCCACTTCTATTCTGGACAGGCCAGATGATTGGAACCAGGATCTTCTTCACATAACAACAGCTAAAGATGGTGAAACTGTAACAGCAGCAGCAAAGGCAGCATGTAAAGAGATCTTGGCTATCAGTTGTCTTTCAGAAGAGAGGGCCTAGAATCGCTTCCTCTTGTCCTGTGGCAAATTGTTAATAAAATTAGTGAATTTCGCATAGAATAGTAAAATCATATTTGCCATCATGGCTTGATAATTTGCTTCTTGGAACTGCAGAGCAGCAGCAGAATAACTCTTCCTACCAACGAAGCCTCTGTCAGAAGATGTGGATCTTGATCTACTCTGGCATTTTCTCTCATTAACTGCATCCACCACCAGGGAGTTGGCGTGGGAGAAGAAATATTCCAGCTCCTTGGCTGGTATACAATTTTTTTGGTCCATTCACCTACACGTAGGTGCAAAAGTAGCAGGTATACGCCACAAATTGCGGGCTGGAGATAAGAGTGCCTCACGAACGGGCAGTGCTATTGTGTTCTGTGGGGTGGTTTGAAGAATAACCACCAGAGTGCTGGGACTCTTGTACCTCCTCTGTTGAGATCTGAAGAGCCCCTGTACATCTCTTCATTATGTCCTGAAATAACCTAATATTATCCACATAGAAGGAAGGTGTTTGTGCCACTGCCTTGTCCGGGGCAGAGGAGAATTTATGAGAAGAAGGTATCTCCTCCTCTGGAGGTGGCTGCAGATCCTTCTTCTGATCTCCCTTCCGTACCAGAGAAGCACGCAGTATTGGTGACTGCAGCTGTGGCGCTGATGGTTGTTGAGGCCTGTGGAACTTCCAGTCGTTCTCTTGTGGGCAGGAACCCTATAGAATTTGTCCACATAGGCAGTCCAGAGATTCCAGTAGGTGCACTGGGGTTGTTGGCATGGAAGGGTTATACGTATTTGGAGGGTCTGGGGTACCTTCTAGACTCTGGTGTGTCCTTGTCCAGGTACACCGCCTGAGGTGTCAAATAGTAAACTGAGTAGCCCTGTACTGAGATTTCAGAGTTGGAAGTGTTATCCCAGAACACAAAGGAGGGGCTCTGGGCACTGGTGCTGGAGACACCAAAGGGTGAGGCATTACCAGAGGTGCTGGTGGACAGGTATTGGGTGACCTGCTGAAAGGGGAGGAAAGGAGCCTAGCTGGCATGGTAGTACTGGTATTAATGGGGAACTTCTCTTCGTACTTGCAAGAGGGGGGACTCCAGTTCCTCTGATGCAGATAAGCCCTTTTGTGACAAGAACCTTGAAGGTGACAGAGGGCTATAGAAATGTATAGGGGTGGTACTGGGGCTCTCGTAGGAGATGCAAAATGAAGCACCTAGGAGGATGGTGCTGAAGTGGTTGTTGAGGTGATGTCTTTATGCTCTGGGTGCACACTATCTGAAGATAGCACTGGAGAAGATGGTGCTGATGCCTTGGATTTCCTCAAGTCTTTAGGCTTCTAGCAGTCTTGATGCCTAGATGCTGCTGGAATAATTGGCTCTCTATGGTGCTTACTAGGAGGCTTATCTTTCTGAGTTATCTGGTTTTGATGGTACCAAAGCTCTGGTGCTGGTGCCTGTAGAATCCTTGGCAGTACTCATCCAGGAACATGGCGTCTCCTCAGGTTCAGTTCCAAGAGGTAATCTACCTCTTTTCCTGGAGGTTTTGTTAGGAGAAGGAAGCTTTCTTTTCTTCAATCCTTTGTCTCTGAAGCAACCTCGGTTGCCGCTGAAGTAATAGGGCAGGAGAGAGGGCACTCAGAGCCTGGTCTTCAAGAGTATTCCATAAGGAGAAGCTTCAATCTCATCTCTCCTTTAAATCCTGCGGAAACTTTGCACTTCAATGGGATATGAAAGTCTCTGAGACACTGAAGACAGCTAGAAAGCCCGGTGGTCTGAGGGAAATACCTACTGCAGGTCTGGAAGGCTATGAATTCTGGGGCTGTCATCATACTTCCAGAGTAAGGCTGGTGGAAAAGCCAAGGAACTGGTTCTGAAATGGGAAGAGGGTGTTGTCTTGAACCCTTCTATAATGTAATAAATTTGTGGAAAGAAGGGGAAAAATAAACAAAATTTAAACTAAATATTAGAGAAAATAAAGAAGAAAAGAATAAAGCAAACAAGTAAAAGAACCAGTAATATCAGCTAGGAAGCAGCAGTCATGCAGTTGCTCCATTTCAAATCGCAGCCAGTTGAGAAGGAACTGTAGTAGCAGCAGGTCCACTCCTTTCTATATGCCTTTGCTCTAAAGCACAAGGCTCTGTAATGTGTAGGCATGGACTCACTGACACTTCTAATTCAAATCTTCTGTCAAAAGGGCACATGGGTGCGTGCATCCTATGGTGAAGTACCCATATGAACATATGCTTGCAAAAGAAGAAATATTCCCAATTATTATAACAGATAGATGCCTTTCACTCTGTTAAAGGTAGAAATAATAAGAAATACATCTTCAACAGGAACAAGATAAATGATATACTGAAAACTATGAAAAGCATAGTGAAAGTCTGTCAATCCCTTTTCTTTACCTTGCCCAGTAATGAGACCAAAGGGTCACTTGATTAAATCAATGGGCAGGACAGATTAAAATATTATTTTATACTAATTAGCATCAAGCCTGTGAAGTTCACTATTGGAAAAGGTGTTGGGAGTCATATACTGTGGTGAGATTTTAAAAAGTTTGCATAATTAATTACATCTGTACTTATGAAGATAAAGATAACAATAAAGATAACGAAATCTTATGCTTTACTGTATGCTGCTTACAACAGGGTTTTGAAATGATCATACTATAAATAATAAAGTCACACAAAGGAAGATTGTCATTGTGTTTGGCACTGTACGGAGGTAGACATGAGTCCTGCTCCTGAAGAATTTGTAATCTTAGCTGACAGGTAGGTCCTGAAAGAGATGGAGACAATCTAATAGACACAATTTTAAAATATGCCCTTTTCTTTGTGTTATACTGGATTGTCTCCAGTAAGTATGTATGGATCTATGCCAAGTGCCTTTCAGCCACTTGCACCAGGGCCTATTTATTCAAACACTTGGTGATTACTTGGAGGCACCACAAAAGATGATTTGAAGGAGAGGATAGTGGTCTGATGGATTAGTTCAGGGAGGGGGTTCCATGCACAAAGGACAGAGTGGAAGAAACTCTGGAGAAGTCTGTGGTTAATTGCTTAGATGATTTGGGGGGGGGGGGGGAGGGGAGTTGGATGGAGAAAGGGGTTGTGTTGGGGGATCAGGTAAGATCCCAAGAAAGGAAGGACAAAGAAGAACACTGTGATTTAGAGAGGCTTTGTTAAAAGAAAAAAGGATTAATTTTGCTGTTTATTTAAAAAATATTAAACAACCAACATCAACAAACTTTTAGGGACTTACAAGCATTTTTTGTAGTTGTTCCACTGTTTGGTTTGCTACACTGATTCCATTTATTTCTCGGATTTCATCCCCTACATGGAGTGTACCTGCAGAATTAACAAAACAAATAGTTAATGTGTACTTTTTAATATAACTGTGAAACAATACCAAAACTCAAACAGAGATTGGCAGTACAAAGGCATTAAAATAAAATGCTAAAGAGTTTAGTGTCTAGCTGAAACCCACAAAGCAGTGGAACTCAGAGTGAACAATTCCACACCAGAAACCGTGATTTTTTAAATTGTTATTAAATATATTTTTTCCTTTTTTTTACAGAGCATACCTGTACACATTTACCACCATACAAAGTCTCATTGAAATCAATGGCGCGAATGTGCTGTCCATTCCAATGCAGGTTTGGATGCTAAGAAAAATGTGCATATTGTGAAAGATTATACAGTAAAATAATGTGGTTGCTAGTGGTTGTTATGTAACAAGGCCATCATTCTACCTGGGTAGTCCATTCACTATACATTTACTATATTACTTTTTGTTTTGTGAATTAACTAAATTCATTTGCCAAGTATTCTTTTCCAAATACTTTACCAAACACAATCAGTTTTACTTGAAGAACCAACAGCTGGCAATCTGTTTTTCAAAAAGAAGCCACTGTGGAAACAGATGTTGGCAATAAATCACCTAAACTACGAATGGTGTTTTTGTGGATTGCTAAATCTAAAATGACCATATTGATTGAAGAAAAAGAATACATTCATCCTAATGATCTGAGTTATAAATTTCATTTCATTTGAAATGGCAGAAATACAGAATTCCAAAACCATGTGCTTTATAACAGAAAGAGAGCCTGACTTAAGCTGTCCTAACAGGCACTATCATGAACTACAATGCCTGATTACCCTTTGGACTCTAGTCTGAGACACTGCTACACAGCCCTGTGGACCACTAAAGCTCCCAGAAGGCTATAAAACAGGATTACTCAAACTTTTAATCTGTTCAGGAGAAAGTCCTCCATCCCCCAGAAAATGTTTTAATCAATTCCACAGGAGCTTCCTATTGACAGCCAAAAAAGGGTAGGGACTCCAGTGCAATTCCTCTGTCCTGCCTTGTGGAACATTAATCAGGATTCATCACAGTTAGCAGTTTACTGTATGTGAATGCAGCAGCTCTGTATTTGAATTTCAAATGAAAACAGCTCACAGTTGGCGTATTGATGACCTAACCCTCTAACAAAAAGTTATACAAGTTCAGCATTGGCAAACTTTCTCAGCCCTTCACACCTTCTACAAAAATATATTTGATTCCAAAATAATTAGAGCTCTGCACCATGCTGGAACTAAGCTCTGCTTGCAGAGGCCTTCATTGTTATGGCATAATAATATACAATATTCCCTGGCATGCTATACTTTCTGAAATATCCAAACACAAATTATGATTGAATGAAAAATCGAAATAAATATAATAAATATGCTCATGAGGTTAGTCATTTTGAGAATACAGTTAAATACAATCCCTTCTTTGGAATGTTTTCCATTTATTTTACTCTGTGGCAGAAGCCAGTATTGACAATCCATAACTGGACGGTAGCAGCTGGTGTGTGTAGGAGGTGGGCAGCTCAGAGGGGATTTAAGACTTCTGTCCTTTTGTCTTGGTGGAGAGTTGGGCTGGCTAATAGCTGGGAGAAAGGGGTCAGACTGGGTCATTGGAGAGAGATGGAGGTTTGAGCCTTTTATCATTTTGGGACAGCCTCTCCCCATTTTTCTGTTGGGAGGTGATGTTCTTGGCATCTCCATGTGGTGCCTTCTCCCCAGCCTAATGACTCCCATACCATGGTGTACATCTGATCAGCACTCCCTGTTCTGACTCCTCGTCTACTATCTGTATGGTATTTATTCAGACTTTGGACTGTAGGCTCTTTTGGGTAGGGGCTTTTCTGTATTTTGTATTTTCTACTTTACCAACTGTATTTTATATTTTTCTGTATCTATGGCAATATATAAATAAATCTATGATAATAAAGAACAGGGTGCCCATGGGTTGGCAATCTCCTTCCTCTGCCTTCACCTGGCCCAAATTAGCACAGCATCAGCCAGTATGCGCTCTTGCTATGTATAGCAGTCTGAGATACCCCTCACCCTGCTGGACAGAACAGGGAACAGTTTCCTCTGAGGAAGCAAATTCTGCAGCTGGAGGAGAGTTCTGCAGCTGGCAAAGCTGGAGGCAGTCCATGTACACTATAGTAGTCTCTCTTCACCATGTAATCATATTCATGCGGTTATAACAGCATCATCTTTGCTCACAAAATGCTCTGTTAGTTGTCCTAGGGCACAGGTGTTTACAGATTCATGGTTTAACTATTTGTGGGAGCTCCAAATTAAGTCATTTTCTTACAGATACGAACAGGCAATCTGCAGTGACATGTCTTCTGCAGGAAGTCTGTGTCCTGGGTCAGCAGTAGCATAGGTACCTAATCCCGATTTAAAATTAATACACCTGTTGACACAAATGTGCCAAAACAAAAACTTTAACGGCAGAAAACCTAGACATTTGGGTTTTGGATGCTTGAAGCTGCTAGGAAGTCTATCTGTAGCACAGCAGATGCAAGAAAAATGCAGTAACACCATTTGGAGTCTAAACATATTCTCCAGATGAGTAAAACCCACAAGTACTCAGTGCTAAAGCACTGATACGAGGGCAAAAGCTCAAACATAAATAAGCCTCTGTGGCAGAATTTAAAATACAATCTGTGCACTTATCCCAAAAGTGAACAATTCTTAAAGATTGAAACTGGGGTATTACCACCAGTTCACATGGAGCAACGACGAAAGTGTCTTTGCACAGGTTGACCTTGCTTGGGAGAAACTGATTATGAAGGACCAAGAAAAAGGTTAGAGCACAAAAATTAGCTCACCTGCCACATTGCAACTCATGAAGAAAAGAAAAATGGCATGCAGCCATTGAGTGCTACAGCAGGGAAATTAAGAGTGTATTGAATATATAAATTATAGCATTTGGATGAATACTGAATATATGGAATGATATCCAGTTGAAGCTGATAGGCCACATAGGGGACAGAATATTAAGTGATACAATCACATGCATTATATTTGATCACTGATTGCAGGAGACTATTAGAAATAAAAACTACTCCGAATGTTTAGTCAGGCTCATAAAACAGAACAAAGAAGTTAGATTTTTTTTGTTATATTTGGTTAATAATTTGCTATTGCTGTAATGCAAAATGAAAAATCTCCATTTTGAGATTATGTTTACTTTTGATTAAAAGCAGTTCTATGGGAACTACAGAACCAAATACCTAAATATAAGTTGTTCCTGAGAGGACAAAAGACATTTTGGCAATTAAATTGTTTCTATAAATAATTACACCTTCTATTTTAGGACAACCCATTAGTAAGCACTTGTTTAATTTTTTTTGTTCAAAGCACTGTAGACATTGCAAATCCCTTTAGAGGTGGGTAAACATTGTTTCTAATCTCTTTGATGTCTAGTAATCTTAAAAGTTTCTTGTAAGAATAGTAGGTAAGTAAAAGTTCAAAGGTGCTGTCCCTTTAAGAGAATACACAAGTCTATACAAATTCATAGAGCATTTCAAAGATGCTATTTAACTTTTTTATTCCCCTTGAATTTTTGGGATCTGAATCCAACATATTAATTATTTCAGTGATTAATTTATGATTAATTAAAATGCCTCACACTGAGAAACACGGAGTGTCAGGAAGTCTTGAGATCTAACTCCATCTCTGCCACTTACTCATTTTGAGTAAGTCACTTCAGCTTCCAACTTCTGCTTCCCCATCTTTAAAATGGGGGTAATTATACTTTGCTATTTTTCCAGTTTGTTTACTCTGACTTTTTGACAGTCCTCTGTATATTGTTAGTTTCCCTGTTTAGTTAGGAAGCTCTCTGTTCTTCCTCACATTAATAGAAGAAAAGAAACAATTTTTAAAAATAAGAAAGAATTGGGTTTATTTAGTTTGGAAAAGAGAAGACTGAGAGGGGACATGATAGCAGTTTTCAGGTATCTAAAAGGGTGTCATCAGGAGGAGGGAGAAAACTTGTTCACCTTAGCCTCTAATGATAGAACAAGAAGCAATGGGCTTAAACTGTAGCAAGTGAGATTTAGGTTGTATTTTAGGAAAAAGTTCTTTACTGTCTGGTTTGTTAAATACTGGAATAAATTGCCTAGGGAGGTTGTGGAATCTCCATCTCTGGAGATATTTAAGAGTAGGTTAGATAAATGTTTATCAGGGATGGTCTAGACAGTATTTGGTCCTGCCATGAGCGCAGGTGACTGGACTCGATGACCTCTCGAGGTCCCTTCCAGTCCTAGTGTCTATGAATCTATGAAAATGTGATGGTAAACCCACAAAAACTGGTAAGGGGATTCAGGTGCTGGTGTATCACCTGAAACTACTGCCAACTTACATTTTAGTTGCTAAACTGGAAAACTCAAAGAAATTTTGAATAACTTTATAAAAAGTCAGCAGACTCCTGGAATACCAACCGAGGAAGCAAAATATCTACAGTAGTAATCAGATTAAAACACTAATAAACAATTAAGAAAAATGAACGAGTAATGAAAATGCTAAAGCATTTGCTGCATTTTGCCTAAACTTATATGCAGAAGACTCAGAAAAGAGTAATAACATTTCAAGACTTTTGAATATACTCAGAAGCATTCCAAAGTTAAATAAAGCACAAACAGAAAAGCTTAAATACCACCTACAAATTCTAGATTCTGTACAATAATTTAAAAATATCAAGGCATCATCCTCTGATGGGTAGAGTGGCAAACTCTATAACACGTTAAAAAGGATCTATCCCTCTGATTTTGGAATCAGCTGTGGCTATTACGCAAAGTAATAACCATCTACTACATGGAGGATGACTACCATCTAAGTGATCCCAAAGGAAGTCAATAACAAAAAAGCAACTGTGACTCTTATATATGCCAAATCTCCTTTTCTACTCATTTTAAAAAGCTGACTAGATTCAAGCTGATGGTGTCCCATTAAGCAAATATACAAGTTCACACAAATTCAAATCTTCCACTTTTAAGAAAATTGCAAACTTCCCTAGAGACACAATTCATATCTGCAGGCTGCCAGAGTTAGTTCACTACTGAGTAGGTAACTCTCGGCTCAGTCATTAATTACTTTTGACATATATCTGGGCATACAGGATGGGAGTGGAACAGAGGCACAGGCACAGGTCTAAAGGTTTGGCAACAGCTCAGAGCAGTGAAAGCCAAACACAAAGGTACAAACTGCACAAGTGAGAAAAGTTTTGATTCCAGATTCACATTCCGGTACCTCAGCAGTCAAACTGCCAAGAGTCTCAGAAGCTCTGTGACAATACATGGAGAAATGTGGAATTTCTGCTGAACAGAGACTTTTGATATACACCTCTACCCCGATATAACGTGACCTGATGTAACACGAATTTGGATATAATGTGGTAAAGCAGCGCTCAGGGGCAGGGGTTGGGAGTGCACATTCCGGTGGCTCAAAGCAAGTTTGCTATAACGCGGTAAGATTTTTGGCTCCCGAGGACAGCGCTGTATCGGGGTAGAGGTGTATGAAGAAAAAAATATTGTACTTACTCTGAGAATTTTAGAAAAGAATTAGATAAATACACTTTCCAAAATTTACATACACTTTAGAACTGATATTCTGTAGAAGCAATTTGAGACTACCTGCATCATTACCTATTAAAGCTAAATTAAACACTCATGGCCCCTTCCTGAAACTTGTTCCAGGTGAGCAGACCCTTGCACCTGAGCGGTGACCCTGTGAAGTTAATGGGACTCCATGCATACACAGGGATCCACTGGTGTGGAACAGTAAGTTTTAGGATCAGGGTCTCACTTGTTACACAAAATATATTTGATTATGGGAGTAATCCAATTTGAGAATAAAACCATTTACGTCCTAAGATTACCTTGCCTGTGAATCATTCCTCCATGCATAATTCTTGCAACAATGCAATGGTTCAGCTCATTCATTTTTAAAGTGATTCCCTAGTAAAAGAAATTGTTAAATCATTAAGAAAAAATTTTCAGCAACCTGCTTCTTCAACTACTAAGAATGGTTACTTCTGCTGCAAGCTTGAGATGAAGCTATGTTTTAGAGGGAAATCCTGGCCCTATTGAAATCAATGCGAGTTTTGCCATTGACTTCAAAGAGGTTAGAATTTCACCTTTAGTTTTGATTGATACACTGTTGCTCTTATGGAGATCAAGTAACCAACATAAAACTTATTATGGAAACACTCTACATGCGGAACTCCACAGTGTTTCCTCTTTTGCTATTTTTCAAACCCCATCAAAAATCAAAGTATACCATTTGTTTTCCAGAGATGTAATACTCTTTTTACGGGTCTTTCCATTTACTGTTTGAACTAATTTCAAAAACTGATAAAATTTGGTTATAACACAGATGCATTTTTAGCTATCAGTAAAGACAATAATTCTTTATAAGATGAATACATAGTCATTTAGTATGCAGGCTATTGCATAAAAGAATTGCATGGCCTGCTAAACCCAGGGTTGAGAGTTCAATCCTTGAGGGGGGGCGATTTAGGGATCTGGGGCAAAAATCTGTCTGGGAATTGGTCCTGCCTTGAGCAGGGGGTTGGACTATATGACCTCCTGAAGTCCCTTCCAACCCTGTTATCTATGATTTCAGTGAGAGGTGTGATTTGTTTTTATCATAATACGTATACCAGTACAGCATCTAACGTTTATGTAACTACACCAATACAGTTTATTTCATTTTCCATATGGGAATAAGCTATACCGGTATAAGCACTTTTCAACTGGTTTTACTGCATCAACATAATGTTGGTTGTACCACACTTCAACTATACTCAGACAGTTAAAGCAGAACAACTTTTGTGTATAAAGACTGTGGTTTGAAACTACTAAGATAGTTTGTCACCTCTTTCTCTTTACAGAGTTAAGAGAACAGTACTGTTGCCTACATACCATTGGTTCATCTGTGTTCTTCTGGAACTGTACCAATCGGACTCGTGTTACGTTCTCCATATCCATGTCACCGTTGGCGCTCTCTGGAGAATCTCCGTTTAAGTATGGAGAGGTGGGAGGAGGAGTAACTCTCAAAGCTTCGTCACTGTAAACTTCATGTGCCACTACATCATGAGTTTGAAGTAAGGCCTACAAGAGGTTACAGAAATAGTCAGATTTCCATAATCTCTGGTGCGTTTTCTCATTCCTGACAGAAGGTTTAATATTTCCCCCAGAAGCTAGAGCATGCCTATAATATTACTTTCTTACATTTATATACGACCTTTTACCCTGAAGGATTCCTAAACACAATATTCATTTTATAAAACTACAGTATGTGTGTGTAAATTTGGGTGCTTAAATTAGGCTCTTCACTCATCTACCTAAAGGTAAATGACTTGATTTTCAGTAGTCCTCAGCATCCAAAAGTCTCACTGAAATCGGTAGGAAGTGCAGGTGTTCAGCAAATTTTGAAATCAGCCTACTTTTATTTGGGCTTTTAATTCCATATGTGGGCACCTTACTTTAGGCACACAGTTCTGAAAAGCTTAGCCACACACATGTACAGGTATCACTTCTTCCAACACTGAAATGAAAGTGAGTTTCGGGATGGAAATAGGCAACCCTTGACTACAAACAGTAACACTATAAGACAATTACAATAGAAAGTGAATATGACCAATTGAAACTGAAAGAGAAAACTGCAAGGTATTTAGGATAATACTTCAAGATAGAATTTGGCTAAGACCCTCGAGTTTAGCACTCTTTCTCTTAAGGAAAAAAAACCTTGACTCCAAGTTTTTTCCATCTCTATTTTACATATATTCTGAGAACAACCCCTCCAACGTCTGGCACAGCGTCCTCTAACACTGTGCTGAGGAACTAGTTCTATACTGACTCAGAGGGCAAGACGCATGGCCTTACTCAACTGCTAACATAACTACTTTCTTAAATACCATGTTTTTTTATTCCTCTCCCATAGAGAACTGGTGCAGCACAATCCCGTTTAGTTTGTGACATCTGATAAAAATCACAGCCTGATACATTAAGCTCTTCAAGTACTAATTCATCAGTTTTTCTCTACATTTCCTGATATATTGTATAGTATCACATAGAGTTGATTAAACTTCTCAAAATGTACTTGATAAGTATATCAATTACCCTTCTAGTTATTTATAGAGGCAGCATCAAAGACAGTTAGAATATCTAACTGTGTAAAGTGTAATATGTTACCAGGAGATATAATCTAGATAAAATATAAAAATTTCTCAAGTACTTGAAGAACATTCAGTATCAGGTTTTTACACTGCATGACATCCCTCTTCTCTCTCTTTTTCCCGTGGGGATCTCTCAGGGCAGTGGTCCCCAACCTTTTCTGGGTGGCGGGCACCGGATAACGAGCCGCTGAGGACCGTGGCTGGTGGACAAGGATCCGCTGAAATGCCCCGAGAAGCGGCAACGTCAAGACGCGTCGCTGCCGAAATGCCGCTGAAAATCAGTAGCATTTCAGCAGCGACGCCTCTTAATGACGTCACTTTTCAGCGGCATTTCAGCGGCGAAGCCTCTTGATGACACTGCTCATCGGAGGCATTTCAGCGGATGCTTGTCCGCTGGCCAGTACGCGGGCGCACACAGATGCCCTGGCAGGCGCCATGGCGCCCACGGCACCGCGTTGGGGACCCCTGTTTCAGGGCCTCAAAGAGTCCCTCTATTTCATGTTTGCTTTTTTGACCTTACCATTCTTTAAGAACCTGTATTATAAACAACCTTCTGTCAAAAGCCTGGACAGGATTTACAGCTGAACCAATTGATGCTGCTCCTATATCATCCCAAAGGTTGTGCAAGATTGGAGAGAAGGATTTCTTTCCCACAGGGCTTGTGCCGCTGGAATCAGGGTTGAGAAAGCAAGCCTGCTCCTTACAGTGTCTGATACTCTATAGAACTCTGCATTAGACTGGCCACACTACTCTGTAGTTAAGCATGTAGTGCTACCACTAAATGTAGAGACCCATGACTTGCATGTTGAAAGACCCATGAATCACACAGCTTGAGTTTAGCATGTCTGATTTATTTTAACAGATGAATGAGTCCCTGTGGCTGTTTAGTTTTTGATTACAAAAGTTCATTTGAATATTCTGTATTTAAATAGGTTTTAGAAATACACCTATTTCTAAATGAATAGAATGAATTTTCAAGAGCATCCATGCGAAACTTGTTTCTCAGGAGTGACTCCAAGACTATAGATGGGATTTTATGGTTACCTACAAAATTCTGCACTTGTTTCTGAAAGGCCACACCACTTTTAACATTCACTATATACTATAAAAGAGGATTTATAAACTCTGAAGGCACCTTCCTTAATTTTAAAACTAATTTGAGGAATTTGGCTTTCAATGGAGCTGATGCTGTCCTGTTTAGAGTATCTCGAGAGATAGGGGCATGTAGCTCCTATCGCTCAAGATACTCAGAACAGGAAGATCCTAATTCTCAGATTTTTCTAACATTTCAAACCTACTGCCAGTCCAAACACTATTTTTAATTAAATATTTAATGACATCTGTTTCTGTTATTAACTTTTTAAACTCCAACAATGGGCTCATACTTCCAGATATTTCGTCAGTGCTCCATACCTGACGTGACTGTTCATTTTATCTAGATTTACAGAGCTCTTGAGTACACACAGAAGTTGAATCAATTTAACTAAAATTGGTTTTTAAATTGATTTAGTTAAATTGGTGCAAAGAGGGGTGTGGTTACTCTTAAGCTGCCTTGTATGTGACATATCTATTTAGCTTAATTTGGTAACTGACAAGACCAGATTCTCTTTTTCATTTTTATCCCCACAAACTCCTTGACTGTGTATCACAAGCAGCCCTGAATAGGAGCCAAAATGTATCTTATGTGCAAACTGGCATTTGTTTTGTCTGTCTTTCTAGAGCAGGGGTCGGCAACCTATGGCACGCATGCCAAAGACGGCACGCGAGCCAATTTTTAATGGCACGCTGGAGCCTGCCGGGACTCCAGCATGCCACTAAAAATCCTGCCCAACCCGGCGTGCTCTCCTCTGCCCTCTACTTCCCCCGTGGGGGCAGGGAGCAGAAGCATAGCCGTGCACATGGGGTGGGCAAATGGCCCCACTCTCCCGGCACGGCAAGCCGCGGGGTCCGCGCTCCCGGGCCGGAAAGCAGGGCCAAGCGCAGCAAGCTGCTGGCCCCTCCCCTGGAGCCCTGCCGCCATGCGCAGCGCTCTGGGGGTTGGGGCTGCGCGCTCCCACGGTGCAGCGTTTGGCTCCGCGGCGAGGCAGACACGCTCCCCGCTCAACCGGAGGGGCGGGGCGGTGTGCTCCCCCAGAGCAGCATATCTAGCTCTGTGTGGAGCCTCATGGTAAGGGGCCCAGGGCTGGGGGGGTTGGATAAGGGGTGGGGGCAGTTAGGGGACAGGGAGCAGGGTGGGTGGGATCCCAGGGGGGTGGTTAGGGGCAGCGGGGGGTTGGATGTGGCATGGGAGTCCCGGGGTTTATGAGGGGGCAAGGGGTGAATAGGGGTCAGGGCAGTCAGGGGACTGGGAGCAGGAAGGTCCTGGGGGGGAGGTTAGGGTGGAGGGTCCACGGGGGGAGGTTAGGGTGGGGAGTCTCTGGAGGGGGTGGTCAGGGGACAAGGAGCTGGGGGGGTTGTATGAGCTGGGAGTTCTGGGGGTCCTGTCAGGAGGAAGGGGTGTGGAAAGGGGCTGGGGCAGGCAGGGAGTGCGGGGAGTTGGATGGGTCGGGAGTTCTGGGGGTCCTGTCAGGGGGTGGGGAGTAGTTGGATAGGCACGGGAGTCCCGGCAGTCTGGCTGGGGATGGGAGTGTGGATGAGGGTCGGGGCAGTCAGGGGACAGGTAGGAGGTAGAGTCCAGTCTGGGGACAAGGAACAGGGAGGCTTAGATAGGGGGTGGCGTCCTGGGGGGCAGTTGGGGGTAGTCAGGGGACAAGGAGCAGCAGTGTTGAGAGTTTTTAGGGGTGCAGTCACCCAGCACTCTCCCCTGAGCCCTGATCCCCGACCCCCCCACCCACACCGCATCCTCTGCTCTGAGCCCCACACCCTCCCAGGCCCCTGCCCTGAGCCCTGTACCTCCCCCATACCCAGCCCTCTACTTGACTCCTTCATCCCCGCCACCCGGAACCCTAGCCCTGACTCTGGCACCCACACCCATACCCAGCGCCCCCTCTGCCCTGACACCTACACCCCCTCACATACCCAGCCCTGGCTCCAGCCCTCTGGGTCCTGGCTGCCAGCCCTGCACAGCCCACTGCTGGTCTGGGGTTCTGGCTGACGGATGCTTGCCAGCCGGAGTCCCGGCCTCAGGCCCCGCTCAGCCCGCTGCCGGCCTAGGTGAACAGAACCCCACACCAACAGTGGGCTGAGCGGGCCAGCAGCGTAAGATCAACATTTTAATTTCATTTTAAATGAAGCTTCTTAAACATTTTGAAAACCCTGTTTATTTTACAATACAACACTAGTTTAGCCATATAATATACAGACTTATAGAGAGAGACCTTCTAAAAACATTAAAAATGTATTACCGGCATGTGAAACCTTAAATTAGACTGAATAAATGAAGACTCGGCAACTGCTTCTGAAAGGTTGCTGACCCCTGTTCTAGAGTGTGTTTTTGGGTGTGTTCTTGACTTTGTGCATAGATGATCTTTAACAGAACAGTCTGCTATGGTTTCCTGAACCCAATTAGTAAAGGATTACTTTCTATCCTCTGTTCTCAGGGTGAAATATTTGTTCAGGCATATCAGTAAGCAGAGTCATCTCTCATCACATCTGACTGTGTCTATTATATGCCCTGCCCCTAACAATGTCTTTTCTTAACAAGATTCCAAGTGATATATTTCTGTTTTATAAAGCAACATTAAACCAAAACATCATAACATAATTGTATTTGATTTGAACAATTAGCTTTTAATGACTGGATTAATACAATACTTCTGTGTAGGCAAAATAAATGATGATAAATATTTGGAAGGTTTGTTACTATATATTTGATGATTTTCATCTGTGCCTCCATAAATATACATAGATAATACAATTGTGAGAACACCTATTTCTGTATTGCACTAAACTGAATTTCACCAAAATATTTAATATAAAGCATAGTTTCCCTTTAAACTACACAATTTCCTCTGTTATCGTTTATTGTTACAGTATGGTCATGTTTTCCTGGCTCTTTTCCCTTTGTGGACCATATGGGTCCTGAAAGAATTCTAAGTACTGCGGCAGAAGTTATAAATGCTGTTTCCCACTACATTTCTGTATCATTCACTGCAAGGAACAATGAAGGAAGATACATAGGATGCACTATAAATACCTAAATATATAAAATGCAAAACCCCCCTCTGCGAGAAAACATTTCAAATGTTGCCACATGAATAGATGCAAAAGAACAGTCCAGTTTGCAGATATCACCGATGTTCACATTTACTGTTATAGGGGTACAAAGAAAATAATCTCTTCGAAATGACTCTCCAGCAGGACAGACACTTGCTAATCCCTGAAATGATTCCTAAACTAATCACTTCCTAGAAAGCATACATTTAAAACCAACATTTATCTGGTTATATTTTAAAAAATTTATATCCACATTTTAAGAAAATTCAAACAGGGTCCAATTATGCAGTAGCTGAATTATCTCAGTTGTAATCATTGGGCAGGCAATGGTTAAACAAACATTTTAAAAACTTACAGAATGAGAAATATGAAAGGCTAACTTTGAGCCTGAACTTCCTGCAAGTAATAATGTACCATATTTAAAAACACACTAATGCATATACAGTAAAAAATACAACCGGATAAATGTAAGCATTCTAGGAAGTGATTAGTTTAGGAACCATTTCAGAGATTAGCAAGTGTCTGTCCTGCTGGAGAGCCATTTCAAAGAAATTATTTGTGAGTAGACCCACAAGAGTCCCTTGGCAATGAATGTGGAAATGTATTTGAATGAGTTTTAGACAATTTTTTTGTTAACTTTTGACAAAAGTTGGATAGAGTAGCCATCTACAGCCAGCTGCTTCTGTATTAGGTACATGAAATGATTTTGTTTTCTTAGAAAAACAAACAGAAAGTGATGTTCTGAAGAGCAGCAACTTCTGCCTGGGGACTTTTACTCTGCTGCAGTGGCTCTTGGTTGAAATAGAAGATTCTTTAAAATGAATGACCCACACAGAATGCTCAGTGTTAATAGTTAAGCATGAACATAAGTCTTTTCAGGATTGGGCCTTATTGAGCATTAAGTAAAAAAAGTTTACTGCGTGACTGATTGCCAGAAGTTAGAAAAATATTTGGTTTAACCAGGGGCACTCATGTTCAACACCATCTATGCTGTTTTGACTTGCCTTTGCTATCTTAATTTTTGGCCTCTATTAAAAATTATTGATTCTGGTATCACATTCCTCAGATAATGAAGCTTACAAGCCTAAACCTTACAACCTAAGTACACACTAGCTTAAGAAATGTGATCCTACTGACTAAACCATGTGTCCTAACTCTCAGTGCATTAGACTGCAATGATATAGCAACTAGAACACATTTTATTTTACTAAGTTTTCTAATGGCATGCTGAAAATAGGCTGTCAGTATAACACTTTGTACTGTTTTTTCTACTTACATTCCTTGCATACAGTGTTAATAATTAATATGTTTTCAAATATTTTGTCCTCTCACTCCACCATTACATAATGGAGTTTACAAGTGTCGGTGAAGCATGGCAGAGTGTCAATTATACGTCAAATGATTTCCTTTATAAGGTCAGTAGCCCCAAAATGATTCACTGGATTGCATTTTTTAGGATTAATAACTTGTCTTTATTAATATGTTTTAATATCATTAGTCAGAGAGTATACCATATTTGTTTACAGTAACTCTTTAAAATTCTCAGGAAATAGAGAATTATGTATAAATTAAAATCAAAAGGCAGGTACAAAAGCATAAAGCAGAGACTAAAATAACAGATTTTGGCTATCTAATTAATGAATTACATCTAGTTTAAACAATTTCTGCTCAGTCCCCTGTGAGGTCTACTGACTTATGTCCACTGGGACACAGATGAGGTGCCTAGGGGTTTAGCTCATTTATCTTGATGTCCTAAACTGCGGGAGAAGGATTCACATTTTTCACAAATAAAGAGTAAGTATTTCATTTTTGCAATGAAGATTTTTTACAGCTTCTTTTTGCTTACAAATAACCACCCATCAATATAATTTAAACACTTTAAAAGGGAAATCAGTCTTTTATTCCGCATCAAAAACATTTTAAAAAGAATTGTTGCAAGAGTTTTCTGACAGTTGGTCTTAAAAAAATGTCTATGAGCACTTTAGCTTAATTATTTTTTATGTAAAAGTAGTTTTCTGATGCATAACATTTTGCTTGTCATTTGACTCAATATGAAAATCTTTAATAGATTATTATTATTTGGAGATTACTTTGAAAACAGTATGCACATAAAAGCAGATCAGCTAGCCTTTCAAACTGCCATCTAATCACATACATTATTGACTTCTGTCTTCTTTTACTTCTGATGTCTTTGCAGTAAATCCAAGATACGTATTACATGGGGGAAAAAATGTTGAATCAGCATAACCCACTTAGCACAGAAGTTGGGCAATAGTCAGTACCATTCTTATTTTTACTGCTTCCTCCCCTTCCCACAATAAGCATGGCAGTCATAATGTCTCATTTTTTCTATTGTAAACAACTGTCTCTACTAAAGCAGAGCTAGTTCTGCTACCATTATCAGAGTGGGTCTCGCCATCAGGCAAATGGCACACCAAGCAGCTGAGGTACAGAACTACTCTGATCTTCGAAGAATCCAGGTGGAATGCTACATGCTGTAACCTGTAGCCTTTGCAGGCTTCATCTGCCCATTAAATTAAGGTGGTTGTAATTTGCTTTATTTTATGAAAATCTGGTACTGTTTTCTGGTTGGCTTTGTGATGGTGTTTTTTTTTTTTTTTTTGCAAATTGCCAATTCAGCCCTCAGCTGGGCAAAATCTTGGGAACGCTTTATATTCATTCTTTGGGTTAGAGACTCACACAATGATTTCAGAGAGAGTTTTGGGTGCTCAGACCACTGAACGTAAGGCCATCACTGCCCCCAAAATAAAAACATGTAAAATATACCAGATAGTTTATCTTAGGTACGAAACTCCAAATTCACTGAACTGTACCACCCGTCTGACTCACCCCAATCTAGATTTAAATATAGGAAACATTCTAAAAGTGAATAAACACATTTTTGCTCAACACTGGTTTGGAAGAAAGGAGGATCCTCACCATGTCTTCCTGGGATCCGCAGGTTCCTTTCTCCATTTTACATCCCTGTCAGCTCCCAGAACAAGTTCCTGGAACTGAGAATCTAACCTAGATTACTCATGTGGTAGTATGAAGGACAAACCACAGAGCTACTAGGCTGGGTGAAACAGTTTTAACAGGCTAATGAGCCAAAGAATGTAACTGTTAATAATATTAACTGATTTTGTTTAAAAAAGGATTCTATCCTACCCTATTTTTGTAAGATTTCGTAATGAACAGTTCCATTGCTTTGTGACTGTGTCACAAAGATTCACTCAATGCTACTATGTCTGTTAGATTTGAGTTACCTTTATTGTCAGTCTCTTTAGATTTTTCTTACTAGTTTCTCTTATTATTTTCTTTTAAAAAACAAACATTTTAAGGAATAACACCCTTATCTGATGAGCTCAAACCTGCAAAATAGCTCTGTGTGCAAGCTGCAATTCTCCTCATGACAAGCAGCAAACAAACAATGATCCCTCAGTGTAGCAAGCATTATGCATCAGCCCCATAACAATAACAGCTGCTGTGCTAGCTCAGCACATTAGAAATGCTGATTAAATATATATCTGTGTGCAGTTAACTATACTTTTGTTTTGTTGCTTATAAGCTTTAGGTAGTACATTCTTGACTGTTCCATGAGGAATGTGTTTAAGAACAGCCAAAGCAGTATTTGCTTACCATGAAATGAGGTTGTGTTAAAATACGTTTTAGCTCTTTTGCATCACTGTTCTCTGGGTAACATGAAATTTCTTCCAATACCTGCAAAACAAACAGCACAAATGTCAGTAAAGCTAACTGCTCTCTATTCTGTCACAGAAGTATAAAAACCATACTTTACTCAGGTTGGTCATAATCCCTGTAGCACCAACACGATCAATGGATTATGACAGTAAAGGGACTTTGAGAATGGGAACTTTTTTCAAAAAGAATAAAATATCACATGTTGATTTCTCTCTTTGCGAATGAAAGAACAGATTTCAAGAATGCAGTGTCTCTTCTCAATCTGAAAATATTCTTTAAAAGGTTATTATTGCAACTGCAAAAGTAAAGTGTTAACCAGCAACTATATAAGTCGCTCGTATCAACTTCTGTTTCCATGCCTGAATAGGGGCTAAGAAATATTAAAATAGAATTAAAAACACGTATAAAATCTTGAATTATCCAGATTAAAACACTGTTTCTGCAAATTAAATGGTTAAAAATATGAACCGTAGATGGTCCATCTGTTACACCACTACAAAACTCACGGTTCTATAAAAAGAAAAGAGCATTTCATCTCGTGACTGGGGCAAATAAGGAAATGTATTTTAACTCAGTCCCTTACAGTCTGATATTTTTAATTTTATTCTCAACAGTCAACTGTTTGGATGGCGGAAACAGAGCACTCTGCTTCTGGCAGCGGCTCCAGAGATTAACTGGTAGAAAATTCTGCAGAGCAGTGTGGTTGGCACAGATACTCCCTCCCATCACTCAGGATAGGATCTCCTCCTCAAATCACTCTCTCTCATCTTTCCACAGAAAGGTAAACAGGGTGCATTTTTAAACTCCAGCATTCTGCTAAAGCTGCATTTTAGCTCTCATGGTTGAACATGCAAGACATACAACTCAATTTTGTCACATGGGCATGAGTCACTACACTTATTGTGGGCTGAATAAATTATTCTGAGTATTTGCACATTTTTATATGTGCTTTCACTTACTGGTGGATTGTAGGTTGCAGGGCTGTCTGTAGGAAAATGGCGCCCTGGGTGAACTCGTATTTTGGCACCCTTTGTTTGAGTTTGAAACCAGCAGTATGGGGTGCACGGTGCAGCCCCAGAACCCAGCCGAGTGGGATGCAGCTCCTGGCCCCAGAGCCCAGCCGGGCTGCACAAGGAGGAGTTTCTGAGCCTGGAGCCCTGGCCATGCCTCCACAACTGTCTAACAGGAGGAGAGCCTGAGGGAAGGGGAGACCCAAGGGCTGGCCTGCTGGGTCTGCAGGGGCAAGCCCCACTGCCTGCGCCTCCCCACCAGGTTGGCGGCAACAGGTGGCCCTGCCCGCCCTCCTGGCCTGGCTGGCCAGGGCTTCCAGTCCCCTGGCTTGCCTGCACTCAGACCAGGCCTGCCAGCTGGTGGCACTTGGACGGCAGCCCTGACCAATCGATCGCCCATGTCGTGTATCCATAAGGCCGGCCCTGGTAGGTTGTAGTTACATGTATAAACCACACAGGACTTAAAAGGAGAACAGATTCCATACTCTCTAGAACCTTCTGACATGCACATTTAAGTCTTATTTCCACACTTGAGTTGCTGCCTTAACTCTCTCAGTATGTTTATTTTTCTGTGCTAAAAACAGAAGTGTGAACCATCCTGGAATTAACAATATTAAAGGAATTCAGATACTGACAAGCTTCCCATTCTTTTTTCTAAGTAAATTGCAAAATGATTAATTTGGTGCCTGCAAAGGTTCTTTTAGTGCCTGATAAGGGACAATTTGCTTGTTTTTAAGGTATATAAGATCAAAATTGGTAAAATATATCATGTAGGAAAGAAATACTGGATTGATTTCATGTGATATATTTTATATTGCACAGAAGCTTTTATCTTGTGGTAATTATCTATTTAAAAACGTTAACATTGGGCTAAACTTTCAGCCTCAACTTTACTGTGTCTGCAAAACTGCAAACACAAATAACTGAATGCAAAACTTTATTCCAATAGTTATCTGTGTATGCCAGGGTTTCTCAAACAGGGGTCGCCGCTTGTGTAGGGAAAGCCCCTGGCGGGCCGGGCCGAGTGTGTTTACCTGCCCTGTCCGCAGGTCCGGTGGATCACAGCTCCCACTGGCCGCGGATCACTGCTCCGGGCCAATGGAAGCTGCAGGAAACTGCAGCCAGTAAGTCCCTCGGCTCGTGCCACTTCCAGCAGCTCCCATTGGCCTGGAGCAGTGATCCGCAGCCAGTGGGAGCCGCGATCGGCCGGACCTGTGGACAGGGCAGGTAAACACACTGGCCTGGCCCGCCAGGGGCTTTCCCTACACAAGTGGCGACCCCTGTTTGAGAAATCCTGGCGTATGCAATTTAGAATACTTGACCATCTAAGAACTTAATTACACTTGCAAGTCAGTTATTTAGATATCCGGCTGACTGCAATTCTGCGCCAAAAAATAATTCACATAAAACTGCACCAACAAACTATACCGGAAAAAGGGAAGCCACCTTTTGAAAGTCTGTCCCTTTACAGTAAAATAGATCTGCCTTAATTCCTCCAATATCAATTATACTAACACTACAAAATCAAAAACCTAACACTATCTGGTATGGTATCTTATAAGCACAATAATTTTTATAGTACTCATGAGTTATTTGACAGTTTCGATATTAAATATTAGCTATCATTACTACCTACCAGTTGATTCTTTAATCCTCATTCTAATCTAGACCTGGGTCAAGACACTTCTACTTTTTGTGCCTCACTTTCAATAGTGGAAACCTGCTGTATTATTAATCTATCTATACTGAGGTATGTGTTTGGATCCCATCAACACAGAATCTGAGCACCTCACAAACACCAATGGATTCATTCTCACAATACCCCTGTGAGTTAGGGAAGTTATTATCCCCATTTTATAGATGGGGAACTGAGGCACAGAAAGATTAATTAGTTTGTCCAAAGTCATACAGCAAGTCTCTGGCAAAGCCAGGAACCGAATGCAGATCTCTTGAATCCCAGTCTAGCAACTTAACCTCAAGACTATTCTTCCTCCCTTAAGAAAGCGAGATGGAACACAGACCCTATGGGGAGTTGTCTGCTTCTTGGTATCTGAGAAAGCAAGAAAAGACTCTCTCTCCTTGCTCACAGAGGGACTGAAGAAGGGAAAAGAAAACCATCGTTCTCAGCAACTAGAAGGAAAGAGCACTCTTCCTCCCAGCAGCTGGTGAAAGGAAGAGATACGGTTTGGTAACAGAGAATGCAAGCAGACACTCTCCTACCCAGCAGATGGTGGATGGGGTGCAGTCGGCTGTAGGGGAGAGGGGATTCTCCTTGTTAGTAATCAGGAAAGACGATGATGGAAGACTTCCTCAGTCAAAAAAGCTAACAGAATGTTGGGAATCATTAGGAAAAGGATAGACAATAAGATAGAAAATATCATATTGTCTTTATATAAATCCATGGTATGCTCACATCTTGAATATTGTATGCAGATGTAGTCGCCCCATCTCAAAAAAAAAAAAAAAGATATACTAGAATTGGACAAGGTACAGAAAAGGACAACAAAAATGATTAGGGGTATGGAATAGCTTCCATATTAGGAGAGATTAATAAGACTGGGACTTTTCAGCTTGGAAAAGAGATGACTAAGGGGGGATATGATAGAGATTTATAAAATCATGACTAGTGTGGAGAAAATAAATAAGGAAGTGTTATTTACTCCTTCTCATAACACACGAACTAAGGGTCATCACATGAAATTAATAAGCAGCAAGTTTAAAACAAACAAAAGGAAGTATTTCTTCACACATCTACCTTTGACCAACTACTAGTAATTTCCCAACCCAGTCTGATTTTTGCACAGCATACTTTATTGTCCTCATGTATTGGTTGTGTAGGGGCATTTTTGCCAAGCTGTATTGCTTTTGTAGGGAAATACTGAGAACCCAAAATAAGATCACTAAAGGTATTTGAAAGCTGTGAGACATGGCCAGAAAGGGCTAAACAGCTTGCAGATTCCACCTTTAAAGACATATTAGAAAAGTATATAAATGGTAATTAGGACTATTCCTTAGAAATAGTTAACCTAGTTATGTTAAATAGACTAGAGTTTTGAAATGCAATCCTGTATTGTTAGAGAATTGGAGGTAATAATAATTATATGTGTTTACTTATATCTTGTTAGATGTTAACCATGTAAATAGACAGTTCCTGTGTACTATTTTAGCTATTGATTCAGAGGTCAAAAGGAAATATTAACATTTAGATGAAACGTAAGTGTGATAATATCATTGTCTATATATCACTTTAAGGTTTGTGGTTAATTGTCTATAAACTGCTTAATGGATAATTACCCTATGTTGATGAATGCAACTACACCTCTACCCCAATATAACACTGTCCTTGGGCGTCAAAAAATCACACTGTGTTATAGGTGAAACCGCGTTATATCGAACTTGCTTTGATCCGCTGGAGTGCGCAGCCCCTCCATCCCCCAAGCGCTGCTTTACTACATTTTATCCGAATTCATGTTACATTGGGTTGCGTTATATCGGGGTAGAGGTGTAGTTACTTGAGTATGCATAGAGACCAGGTAGTTCTACTTCAAAGATGCTATTCTTCACCCAAGGAACACCTGCTGTGAAGAGGCTATCATAACCTAGCAGAAAACTGTATAAAGGACTCTTGGGACCTGATCCTTTCATCTTGGATCTGCCTGAGCTTTATTTCAGGGGAAGTTTGAGTCGTAAGACTGAGATCTCCAGTCCCATCTGGATCACCCTGGATATGAAACACTGGACTGAAACTATGGACTAATTCTAAGATCTCTTTGCAACTTCAAAGCTCACCATCTCTACTCTGAAACTGATCTCAGAATTGCACTCATGTCTGTATGCATAATGATCTTTAGACCAATACACTCTCGCTCATTTTTTTAAATAAATTTTATTTTAGTTAATAAGAATTTGATGTAAGTCTGTAGCTGGGTAAGATCTGACATATTTATTACCCTGGGAGATAATGTGTCCGATCCTTTGGGATTGGTAGAACTTTTACATTTGACTTGGCTGTCTGGGAGGAAGCTCAAAGGATGGGTTGCTTTTAAGGGAACTGTGTTTTGGCTTCTCTGTAACCAGTAAGGTACTGTAGAAGTTGTTTAGTGCTGGCTTGGTAAATCTAAGTATTGGAACACCCACCAGTTTTGGGGATTGTCTTCCCCATTCTTTGCAGTTTTCCCTAATTGAGCAACCTCAGTGTGGCCCCCACCCCAGTCATAAAGGCATTCAGGTATAAAATGTGCTGCAGGGCTCATAGACATTTGTCAGTGGACCTGTCTGCTCTCTCTAACAAAGGGAGAACCCCTGTGCCTGCATTGTACTGTATGGCCAGCACCCCCTACACAGGCGCACTCTGTCTGAACCCCTGCAGGAAACAAGCTCACCACTTCTTCACTGCTGTAGGGAGGTTGAGTAATGCACTCTACAGAGTTGGTAGGGGTGCCTCTTTGTGGGCCCTCTACCTCCTTTTCTCTACCTGTAGCTACAAGCACAATCTCCTCTGAGAGGCTCCTGGCCCGTAGTGGCTCCAGGAGCAGGTAACCTTCCAGACTCGGTTGTGCCACACTAATATTTCTTGGGGCCAGGAACCAGCAGCCCCCAATCTACTCTATAGGGTTCCAGAGAAGCACGAGTGTGGCTGGATAAGAGTGATTTGATGGAAGGTATATAAGATGGATGTGGGGAAGTGGGAGAAGGGATTGATTTAGATGGACAAAGACATAAAAGACCGGGTAAAATTGTGAGAGCTGCCCAGAAGGTATGCTTGGGCTGTTAAAGTCTGCCAATCTGGCACAAAGACATGTTTCAATAAAAAGTAGTTAGGGAATCAGAAGAGAAACTTTCCAGGGAAATGTCAGTGTGACTTCAGTTATTATATATTGTGAGTCAAAATGTCTTTTCTCATTTGAATTTTAGCATTACTATAAGCAATGTTTTTCAGCCATCATATGCTAAACAACTAAATGCTTATTTTTGACTGGGACTATAGATCACAATTCTGGATTTAGAATTTGCCCTAAGTTCAATAGGCATGAAAGTGAAGTAACTCTGTTTTTATTGGTTTTGGCCATTTTGAGTCATATGTCCTACTGCTCTGATCTGACTTCCCTCCTCCCCCCTTTTTGGCATTAAACTAACTTTCTCCTGCAGATGCAATAAAAAGCAAGCAAATCTGGGTTAGATTAATAGACAATTCTAAAGAAAAGTGTTATTTGAGCAATTATACAAGCTTCAAACTTTTGCTGCATTCAAACCCATCAAATATAAAATATATGCAAATGATCACACTTGTCCAAGGACAAAGCTCCTCTTTTTTATATCCCTACTGACAAGTCAGAGATTATATGATGAGGCTTCATAATGAAAACATTCCTTACAGTCTGGGAAATGATACATTTACAAAGCATGCCATATAACCAAGTGTAAAAACATTTTCAGTCAGTCAAATTTAGGAGCCAGAGTAGAGCATCGGCACTACATTATGATGAAAGAATTTCACATTAAACAAACAAAATAAAAGTCTGAAAGTCTAAAATGCATTTCAAAATCACTTACCTCTTTGGCTCTCTGTACAGCATCACTTGGAGGATTCCTGATTTGCGGTGAAGATTTTGTGTTAATTTTGTCATAAAGCTGAAATCAAAAGGAAACAGAATACTGTAACTGTGTGCTACTACTTTGTTAGCGTTCAACATAATTGAATCCAACAGCCTATATACAATAACATGGTTAAAATATCTGTGCTAAACTGCAAGCCTCATGGTGCTTTATGTACAAGTTTAGCAAACAAACTATTTTTTTTTTTAAAAAAACATTTCCTGAACACAGTGCCATCCATTCAAAATGTACAGGATATCATGGGAAAGTTTAGAGAGGTTGTGGGATTTACTGTGCTTCCCATGCATTTTCAACAGGAGACTCTGGGAACCACAACACTTGTGCAAATATTTCTATGAACTTTGAATAAGTGGTACTATAACTCATGATAAATCATACATTCTGTGAAATATTTTCAATTAATCCAGAATTCTTACTTTTTCCAACAAATCAAATGTCAAGTACTCCAAATATTATATAAATTTTAATTAAAGTTCATAGCATGAGACAATGCAACTTCAGAAAGAAAAGTGTTTCAAATTAATTGCTACAGAAACCTAAGTCTTGGGAAAAGTGGAAAATTACTCCTTCCAGAAAGGAATGTTCACACAAAGGATTATCCTCTCTTTACCAGGATTTTCTATCAACAGCATCAATACCAGCATGTTTAAATATGAAATCAAAGGCTTTCACTTCTCATCTACTTTATTAAATATTTTTGAAAAACCTAAATAAATAAAATACAAAGACAAGAAAGAGCTGATTACCTATGTACAGCCCTCCCAAAGTGTGCCTGGTTTAAGGGAATAATCATATATTTCAGAAATGAGTAAGCCGTATATTTAATTCCTTCAACCTGAAGCATTCAGTATATTGTATTTGCTTTAAATATAGGTCCAGAGATCTTTTCTGAATAAACCCCAGATAAATCAGATTACTAGTACAGAATGTGACTTTGTAAATAGAAACAATCCAGCATATTTTAAATAGATTTTTAACGAAAAGTGCCTTCTTATAAATATAGGAAAGTACTTTACATTTACAAACCTACAAAATACATGAAGTCATGGTATTAGGCACAGGCACTGGCTTCTTTCTTGCTCCAGGGGGTGTTCAACCACTGCTCTGCCCCAAGCCCTAACTCCTCCCCCACCTCTTCCCACCCCTGCTTTGCCCCCCCCACCTCTCTTCCTGCCCAGTTCCACCCCCTCCCCCAAGCATGCCCTGTTCCCACTCCTCTCCCTCCCCCACAGCACCTCCTGCATAGCTGATCTTATAGCCCTGCTATCTGGCTGCTCAAAATTAGCAGACAGTCTATCTGCCTCCCTCCTGTGGAAACTTTGCCTCACAGATATTACTGAGCACACAGCAAGGAGCTAGAACCATGGGGATATTACTTTCAATGAGGTCTAATGAGCAAATTGTGCCAGCAACTCTTTAAAGGCCAAAAGACACATTCAACCACCATTCTGCACTTGTGGAGCCAATTGTTGAGCGATCCTTGCTGCTGTCCAGGTGTCTGGCTTTATGAACCATGGGAGTAAGTGGTAGGCAGGGTCTCCCAGGATCACTATTGGCATTTCAATGTCACCAATGGTTATTTTGTGTTCCAGAAAGAAAATCCCTGCTTGCAGCTTTCTGAACAGACGTGTGTTCTTAAAGATGTGTGTGCATGCCCCTTTCCGGACCATCCCACCTTGATGTTGGTAACACACCCCAGTGATCCACCAGTGCTTGCAGCACAATTGAAAAGTATCCCTTTTTGTTTATTTACTCTTTGGCAAGGTGGTCTGGTGCCAAGATAGAGATATGTGTGCCATCTATCGCCCCACCGCAGTTAGGGAACCCCATTACGGCCAAACCATCCAGTATCTCCTGCACATTGCTCAGAGTCACTACCCTTCTGAGCAAAAGGCAATTAATGGCCCTCCTTGGATCACAATAGGCCCTACAGTGGATTGATCAAATCCACACTGATTCCCCCACTGATCAGTAGCAATCTGGCATTGCAAGCTTCTCCACAGTGTTCACCACTTGCTTTTCCAGTGTCAGAGCAGGTCTCCTTTTAGCGCAGAGCTGGGGAGAGCTCTGCACACAGTTTCTGGGAAGCGGCCTTGAACATACAAAAGTTCTGCAGCCACTGGTTGTTGTCCCATAACTGGATAACAATGCGATCCCATCAGTCATTGCCTGGTTCCCAGGACCAGAAATGGCACTGCACTGCATTCAGCTGCTGCGCAACTGCCAACAGCAACTGGGAACTGTTTTGTTCTACCGTTTCCAGCAGGGCTGCTTGAAGGACATTGCCATGTTCCGTGCAGCAATTCCCCTCCTAGCTCTGGAAATACTGCAGGATAAGGCATGTGATTGTGCACAGGCACTACTGACTTAATTACTGCGGTGGCTGGACGTCGACTTAACTGATGTTGACTTAAGTTTGTAATATAGACATGCCTCTAGTCTTTGCAGGCTAGATAACATTCTTTGATCATAGTTTGTGTAATTCTATGCCTGTCACGTACTTAAAGAAAATACATTTGAGAAAAGTTTTTAGAGTGTTAAAAAAATGTCTGGGTGCTATTTTGCCCATACTTTTTCCCTTCGCTTTTCAAGTGTGGCTATCTTAATACCATGAGTTTGCTCTACAGACAGCTGAGTCAGAGAAAAAAGGTAAGCAATTTTTAGAGGTTTTAAAACCTAATATAGCTTTTTTTATGAATAAAAATGTCATGACTTAAAATTCTATTATCAGAGGGTTTTACAGGTCTAGAACCAAGTGCTGTGCGCTCCACTGAAAAGCTGCAAATATTCCCTTTGCCAGACTAACTTGATCAATATCTTTCTTTGATAATGTATATAATTCTCTAGACAAGGGAAATGTTGTAGACTGAATATATCTGGACTTCAGTAAAGCATCTGATACAGTGCTACATGGGAAATTATTAGTAAGGCTGGTTTCAGAGTAGCAGTCGTGTTAGTCTGTATCTGCAAAAAGAACAGAAGTACTTGTGGCACCTCAGAGACTAACAATTTATTTGAACATAAGCTGTCGTGGGCTGCGGCCCACTTCTTCTGATGCATGGAATGGAACATATATTGAGGAGATATATACACACATACAGAGAGCATGAAAAGTTGGGAGTTGTCTGTCTGTACTGGGCTATCTTGATTATCACTTCAAAAGTTTTTTTTCCTTACTTAATTGGCCTCTCAGAGTTGGTAAGACAACTCCCACCTTTTCATGCTCTCTGTATGTGTGTATATCTCCCCTCAATATATGTTCCATTCCATGCATCAGAAGAAGTGGGCTGCAGCCCATGAAAGCTTATGCTCAAACAAATTTATTAGTAAGACTGCGAGTCTGTCATGGAGGTCATGGATTCCGTGATTTTCCGTGACCTCCGTGACTTCTGCAGCAGCTGGTGCTGGTTCAAGGGCTGCTCGAGCCGGTTTGGATGTGTGGGAAGGGGCTCAGGGACAGGGGCAGAGGGTGAGCACTCACCTCGGGGGCGGAGGGAGGAGACTCTCCAGCTCCCGCTGGCATAGGTGGAAAAGGGGCCAGAGGGCTCCTCCATGTGCTGCCCGCACCCACAGGCCCTGCTCCCACAGCTCCCATTGGCTGCGGTTCCCAGTCAATGGGAGCTGCGCCTACCGAGCCTGTGCTTCTGGTAGGAACAGTGAGAGCCTCCCTGGCTGGAATTGTGGGGACCTAGTAAAGAACCTAGTAGGGAGCCTGTGAGCCCCTCCAACCTCCCCCCCACCCCAGCAACATGCCCCTTCCTCCCCCAAACACCAGACAGGGTCCTGGGCCATGCCCCCAGACCGCCACCCCATGACTCCTCACAAGTTTTAGTTAGGGGTAGTTAGTGAAAGTCATGGATAGGTCACAGAGAATTTTTGCTTACTGCCAGTGACCTGTCCTTGACTTTTACTAAAAATACCCATGGCTAAAACATAGCTTTAATTATTAGTTACGATGGAGAATATGGGGATTAGTACAAGAATTGTAAGGTGGGTAAGGAACTGGCCAGAAGGGAGAGGACAATGAGTAGTGCTGAAAGGGGAGCCATTGGGCTGGAGGGAGGTTACTAGTGGAGTTCCTCAGGGACTGATCTTATTTAATATTTTCAATAGTGACTCTGACACAAAAGAGTGTGCTAATTAAATTTGCTGATGACAGAAAGTTGGGAAGCACTGTCAACTTGGAGGAGGATCAGAATATCTTACAGGAAGAATTGGATGACCTTGAGGACTAGAGTAATGGAAATGGGATGAAATTTAATACACCTCTACCCCAATATAACGCAAATTAAGATATAACACGGAAAAGCAGCGTTCCAGGGGGCGGGGCGGACTGCACGCTCCAGCGGATCAAAGCAAATTCGATACAACGTGGTTTCGCCTAGAACGCGGTAAGATTTTTTGGCTCTCGAGGACAGCGTTATATCAGGGTAGAGGTGTAGTACAAAGTGTAAGGTCATGCATTTAGGGATTAATAAGAATTTCTGCTATAAGATGGGGGGGCTCTTTAGTTGGAAACAACAGCAGAGGAGAAAAACCTTGTGTATTAGCTGATCACAGGGTGAGTGAGTATGAACCACCAATGCGGTATAGCTGCAAAAAAGACAAATGCAGTCCTAGGATGTATCAGGTATTTCCACTAGAGATAGGGAAGTATTAATGCCATTGTCCAAGACACCGGTAAGACCATTCCTGGATTACTGTGTCTGATTCTGGTCACCCATGTTCAAGAAAGATGAATTCAAATTCGGAACAGAGGAACAGAAGGGCTACTAAGATGATCAAGAGAATGGAGGGCCTAGCTTATGAGACGAAAGTGAAAGAGATTGGTTTGTTTAGCCTAGCAAAATGAAAGCCGAGAGCAGGTATGACTGCTTTCTATAAACACATCACAGGGGCAAACTTCAGGGAAGGAGAAGAGCTATTTAAGCTAAAGGACAATGTTGAAACAAGAACAAATGGGTATACACTGACCAGGAGTAAATTTAGATTAGAAATTAGAAGACTAAGTTTCTAACCATTAGAGGAATGAGGTCCAATAGGAGTAGCGTGGGCAAGAAACTTTTCTGGTTTTAAGATGGTGCTTGATAAGTTTATAAGAGATCATATGACCTGGTTGCCTGTGATAGCAAGGGACTGGATTCAGTGAACCAGGAAGTCCCTTTGAGTCTATAAAAGCAGCAAAGAGTCCTGTGGCACCTTATAGACTAACAGACGTTTTGAAGCATGAGCTTTCGTGGGTGAATACCTACTTCGTCGGATGCACTACATGCACGAAAGCTCGTACTCCAAAACGTCTGTTAGCTTATAAGGTGCCACAGGACTCTCTGCTGCTTTTACAGATCCAGACTAACGCGGCTACCCCTCTGACCTTTGTGTTTATGTTCTTAGTTACAAAGTTATAAAGATTTGCACAACTGTGTATATTTACATTTTGAGGGTAAAATAACTTGATAAGACCTGGCTGTTTTTCAGTTTTATTTAAATATACATTAACATATGCATAACATAATTTATATTTAACAGTGTAAGACAAACACCCACCCATCACCTAACTTCAGCTGTCCTTACTTATACATTTTAGATTTATCTCCAACAAACATTAAACTAATGATTAGATATTTATACAAGAGATTAGTAGTGGATGTGTTCCTGTTTTAGATGCACTAAAAGATTTGATGATAAAGCCACAGCTAAACTAAGGGCATATAATGATATACATCTTTAAAAATATGAAATGAAGCAGCATTGGGAAAGGATGCTATTTTATTTCACAATAACCCTAACAGAAGAAGGCATCTGCTTCCTTTTTAATTAGTAATCTGTTGGGGATGAAATCCACTCCATCTACATAAAGCGACCAATGAGATGTTTTAAGGGTGGAGTACAAGAGTGTGTGAGATTTCTCAAATTCACACCAAAACCATGGCTATGGTGACAGGCTGCAACAAAGCCACAGCAGCTAATATTCCATCCACCTTATCGTCTGGAACAAGATCTGCGGCACCTTCATGATATTTGCATATGCTGTTGGATCAAGTGGATCAGTATGTATGATTTCATGGCTCTTGCTCTGGCCTACCCCTACCATGACCACTACAGCCTGGCCAATATCGGCTGGTGTGGTGACACATTCCATGGTGTGCAGTGTGCAATGACGCAGATAGCCTAGTGCTTTCATTCTGGATATACATAGACATTTAGATATGCTTCATTGCATTTCATTGTTACAGGTTTATTAATGTTATTTTTGAAAATTAAAACTATAATAGCTTAATCAAAATGTAAGCATCACTGCTAGTTATTTTTATTCCTTAATTTTTAAATACCTTAATTTTTTTTTTAATTTGTTTTACATATGCTCTTCCCTTTTACACATTATATTACACACACAAACAAGCATATACATGTAGACACTTCTACTTTCAGCTGTTATTTTTAGGACATGAAAAAAGTAACAGACTGGTTCTGAAGGTGGTCTCTAAATTTTCACGTGGCAATGCACACTCAGATATTTAGAGGGTGGAATCAAATCCTTTATTTGTTTCAGATCTCTGACTTTCAACTCTAATAGCCAGATCACTAGATTTGGGCAGAAATTTGTTGCATTTATGAAATTACATGTGGTCAGAAAAACACATTAAACCCCATTAACAATAATTATTCCATACTGGCCACAGAAATGGGAGGGAAGCTTTCAACCAGATAAGAACACGAGTCTGCAAGAGACAGCAGAGTCTACAGTATGCTGTAAAGCAGCAGGAGCCTGAGCCAGAGAACATTAAAGTAGTGCCCCATCCATATCTGAAGATATTTTCCAAGAAGCCTCCCACTACTGAATAAGGAAATGAGTAGACTAGCTACCCCTTTTACGAAGAGCTAATCAGAGGCCACGTCTACACTATGGGATATCGAATTAGCTAAAATCGGTTTTATAAAACTGATATTATAAATTCGATTTCATGCGGCCACACTAGGCACAGTAATTCGGCATTGTGCGTCCATGGTCGTCCATGTCCGAGGCTAAACGTTGATTTCTGAAGCGTTGCATTGTGGGTAGCTCTTCCGTAGCTATCCCATAGTTCCCGCAGTCTCCCCGCCCTTGGAATTCTGGTTGAATCATTATTGTCGCGGGTGGTTCTGGGTAAATGTCGTCAGTCATTCCTTCCTCCGGGAAAACACATCAGCTGACAATCCTTTCACCGCCATTTTTCCCTGGATTGCCCTGGCAGACGCCATAGCACGGCAACCATGGAGCCCGTTCAGCTTTTTTTTTTCCGGCACCGTATGTGTACTGGATGCCGCGGACAGAGAGGCGATACTCCAGCGCTACACAGCAGCATTCACTTTGCTTTTGCATGATAGCAGAGATGGTTACCAGTCTGTTCTGTACCGTCTACTGCCGGAGTAAACTGGCAATGAAATGACGGTTATCTCTCCCCCTCTGTACTGTCCGCTGCTATCATGAGTGCCCCTGGCTGAAATCGGCCGGGGGCGCAACGCAAAAAAGCAAAAATTGGGATTGACTCCACTACGACTGAAGTCAATCCCTCCCTTATGGTTTCTAAAAATAGAGTCAGTCCTGCCTAGAATAAGGGGCAAGTGTATTAGAGGACCAGTGTATCAGAGAGCACAGCTGCTCCGTGTCAGTATTCACAGGGGGTGCCCCTGCAACAACCCCCACCCGTTGCTTCCCTCCTCCCCCAACCTTCCTGGGCTACCGTGGCAGTGTCCTGCCATTTGTGTCATGAAGTAATAAAGAATGCAGGAATAAGAAACACTTGATTAGTGACATAAAATGAGGGGGAGGCAGCCTCCCGGGGCTATGACAGTCCAGGCAGGACATAAACCGGTGCGGGGGAGAGGAGCCCAGCATGCTGCTGCTATGACAGTCCAGGCAGTACAGAATCTTTTCTTTACACAGGAAAGGAGGGGGCTGATTGAAGCTCAGCCCCAGTTGCTATGAGGAAGACGGTTACCAGCCGTTCTGTACCTATCTACTGGGAATAACTGGAGTCATTTCCCATTTTACCCAGGCGCCCCCGGCCAGCCTCACCTAAGGCCAGCCAGGAGCACTCATCGGGCTGATGGCGACGATGGATATCAGTCATATTGTACCGTCTACCACCGGGAGGGGAGAGGGAGAGGAGCGGATACTGCTCTTCACTGCTGCAGCATCGCGTCTACCAGCAGCATTCAGTACACATAGGGTGACATTGAAAGAAGTCAAGAAATGATTTCTTTCTTTTCTTTCACGTGGTGGGGGGGGGGGGGAAGAAACTGAGGAGCTATTCCCTGAACCACGCCAGACACTGTGTTTGAACCTACAGACATTGGGAGCTCAGCCAAGAATGCAAATACTTTTCAGAGACTGCTGTGGACTGTGGGATAGCTGGAGTCCTCAGTACCCCCCTCCCTCCATGAGCGTCCATTAGTCTTGGCTTTCCGTTACACTTGTCATGCAGCGCTGTGTAGCCTGGAGATTTTTTTTTTCAAACGCTTTGGCATTTCGTGTTCTGTAACGGAGCTCTGATACAACAGATTTGTCTCCCCATACAGCGATCAGATCCAGTATCTCCCGTACGGTCCATGCTGGAGCTCTTTTTGGATTTGGGACTGCATCGCCACCCGTGCTGATCAGAGCTCCACGCTGGGCAAACAGGAAATGTAATTCAAAAGTTCGTTGGGGCTTTTCCTGTTTACCTGCCCGCTGCATCCGAGTTCAGATTGCTGTCCAGAAGCGGTCAGTGGTGACTGTGGGATACCGCCCGGAGGCCCAATAATGTCGATTTCCGTCCACACTAACTGTAGTAATCCGATATGTTAATATCGAATTTAGCGCTACTCCTCTCGTCGGGGAGGAGTACAGAAATCGATTTAAAGAGCCCTTTATATCAATATAAAGGGCTTTGTAGTGTGGACAGGTACAGCGTTAAATCGATTTAAACGCGTAGTGTAGACCGGGCCAGAGTAATGCATTGCAGTAGCTTCTGCTTTACAGTCCATTATTATCTAGCACTCACAAGTTTAGGAAGTATTTGCTGAAGTATTATTAAAAGTTAATCTGCAATAATGTTTCAGTAATGGTGAGCACCGAGTATTACAATGCAGATTAACTTCTAATGATACTTTGCAAATATGTTTATTGTGAATCAGTGTGTTCCAGCATCCACTTCAATTGCGGATGTTTCCTAACTAGCTCTTCACAGAAACATTAGCTTCCTGAAGCAGTGGCCACTTATAACCCACCTTATACTTTACAAATGTATGGTCAAATAATCTAATCTCAAAAGGTATGTGGGCAAATGGTCATGAACAAAGATATTGTTTCCTCGATTTAAATATAAAGAAATTACCCTCACATGAACAGTTTTATAATTTGCAAACTGTACAAGAAAATCTCTGTAGACTACTTTTGTAACACGTTATAGATGAACATTAATAAACTACTTCTTGACTTACACTGGCACAGAAAAGACTGTTTGCAGCTGTGCTACAGGGGATTCATCCACAGGGGAAGGCAGGTGTTTGCACCACCACCTTCTCTTGGAGGTTCTGCAATGGTTCAAACTGTGCCACAGGCTCCATAGAAATATCACCACTGGAGGCTCCCCAGGGAACGTACTGAATCAGCGCGTTCTTAGCTGCCTGATCACGACCCCTTCTTCAGCCAATGCCACCCACGATGAGGTGTGCTAATCACAGGTCTGGGCTCCCAGCAAAGGAGAAGTTATGGGTGCCCTTCCAGTGTGCTTTCCATCACTGGAACCTTTTGTTTTGGAATCTGCCAGGGAGTTTTTATACTACGTTTCACTAATTTTGCCTAGCTCTAGGGATAATATTTAACAAAACTCATGCATTCTAAACACTTCAAGACCTAATTGCATACAACATTTCAGCATTAGGCTTTTAAAACATGTTCAAGACTTAAAACTTAATGTTGTTTAAAGAAGGTGGGTCAGGCACTGCATTTCTAGATTACTGCCATGTCTCATGGATTACTTCTCAGTTTGTTGAAGCACCCTTTTGGCAATGTTCACTTTAACAAACTCTCTCTAGCCTTGATTCTTCCCTGTTAAGTTTCTGATTTAGATAATTATCAATTATTGACTAACAATTGTTTTCCTTAAGAGTATCTATTCCCACCCCCTCATCTACTATAAAACTGTTTTTCTTCCAAGTTTGTAATAAATGTGATTATATTAACTGCGTCAGATTTTTAAAGAACATTTCTGTATGTACACACATATACACACTTTCAAAACACATCCCACTCATTCAGAATGGTGTACTCATTTTATACACATTACTCAATTCCTGCTACACACTATCTTCTTGCTCCTATTCTATATATCATATGCTGACAACAAAACACATCTTGAAGTTGCAAAGAACTCCTTTTTCTCTTGGCAATAGAGTATCAACTCTTCCCACCTCTCAACTCTAGCTAACCTAAGTGGTCATGAACATGCAACTGAACTGGAGGTAGTTCTCTCTTATGGCAGCAACAGAGCTACCTGTCCTTGTGATGACAATCCCATTTACCCAATTTTTAAAAAACTTAGCCAAAAATATACAGTATCTATTTTGTCTTATTTTTATTTGTCCTTGTATAAAAAATCAGGCTCACAGAAGACTATAAAACAAATTGCACTAAAAACTGTTAAATTCCGCTAAAGCGGTAGCAAACCCTCTTTCACTGGATCATATTAATGTCAGTTACTTAGTGATCATAGCCACAAATGCAAAGGAATAGTACTGTTCTCTAACAGAGTAAGATATTAAAGTTAACATTCAAGTAAGTAGAGGGCACAGTAAATTTCAAAGTACAGGGTACCTGTTAATACCTGGAGCATGCTACAAATCCTGAACGTCCCAATTGGGATTAACATTTAATTCTGAGAAATCCTAAGAGAATACAAAGGCATAAATACATCAAACTATTTTGTATGCAAAATGTGGTTGAAGTGATACTGTCTGATCAAATTTAGCCCCAAATTTAGGTTCTGTAAAAATTACTACTTATCATTTGTATTGTGTTGGTGGCCTAAAGGCTCCACAGGTTGGGGGCTCATTTTGTTCTAGGTCCTTTATAAAACGTAACAGGCTTTCATAAAATTCAACACAACTAGAAAATGTTTCCATGAAATTATTGTTTATTAGAATTTCAACAGAGATATTTGTTTAAAAATGGAATAAATAAATAACTGCACTATTTTGATAGTGTACGAGAACCTGACCATAAACAAAAGCCTTATTCATGATTACTGAGGGAAATTCAAAAAGCAAACGTAGTTGTATGAAAATTAGTTTAAAATAATAATACAACCAGAGAGGGGAGATACATAGCATCATCCTATTTCTGCCCACACTCCTCTCTCACTCTTGTTCCCCTGGATAGACCAGGACCACAAGGAGAGGCCTCTGCAGAGTGAAGGGGAAGAACGTGCCATGCAGGCATGCAAACCCCCTCCCCTCCGTTCCACACAAAAGTGAGGAGATTCACAGACAGGTCCTTTTGGGGGTGGATCTTAGGGCATGATCTGGTCCATGATTTTGTTAATGTTCCTGAAACAAAATCTGATTGTGCACTTCCCCAATTTCCTTCAAAGGCTGTTGCAAAAGAAAAATCATATAAACCCAGAAGATTCCAGAAGAATAATAAGACTGACACTTTTTTCTGAAAGGCTGAGTAAAACCCCTTCAGCTGTTTTGGCGTTTACTAAAGATGATTCTTCCCTGCTCACCCCACACATACCAATGCCAATTTTGCTATTTTAAAATCTCAACTGCATGTTTATTTAAACAGGGCTACAGCAAAAATGACTGAAGACTGACATTTCATATAGGCACAGCCCCCACTGAGGAATTTTGCCTTTAATTGGTTGGAAAAAAAAATCTGTTTTAATTTAGCAATAGATACTGGTTTGACAATTTGAAAACTGCCTACTGATCACAGGCAGTAGATGTTCTTATCACACAATTCACTAAGGGATGAGGTTTTGCCACTCTTTACATTTAGTACTTTACTGCATGTACTACTTAATGTGAGTAAGGGTGATGGAAGTATTCCCTAAGTTTATTCTTGGTTCAAAGGACTTACAAGCTCCATCGAAGTCAGTGCAGACTGAAAGGTGCACTAGTTGACTACTTACTTTTTTCTCCATACGATCTATAATTTAACCCAGAGGTCGGCAACCTTTCAGAAGTGGTGTGCCGAGTCTTCATTTATTCACTCTAATTAAGGTTTCGTGTGCCAGGAATACATTTTAACCTTTTTAGAAGGTCTCTTTCTATAAGTCTGTAATATATAATTAAACTATTGTTGTATGTAAAGTAGATAAGGTTTTTTAAAATGTTTAAGAAGCTTAATTTAAAATTAAACTAAAATGCAGAGGCCACTGGACCGGTGGCCAGGACTCGGGCAGTGAGAGTGCCACTGGAAATTAGCTTGCATGCTGCCTTCGGCACCTGTGCCATAGGTTGCCTACCCCGATTTACCAATAATTAAAAGTCATAGGAAATTAAGTGAAACAAACCTAGCAATAATGTAATATGACCAAGAATTAGTGAGTCAGGAAATTTCAAAAATAAAGGCAACGTTAACTCAACCAAGTTGCACTTTTCCTATTCTTTTTTCCCTGGTTAAATGTTAAGAATACATTACTCTGTTATAAAATGTTCTGTCTACAACATATAGCACAGAATGCACAATATGGTTGTTTTAAAATGCCATGACAATTGCAATCTTAGGAATTCCCTAGATTTGAGTTCCTGACCTTACAATCTTAACGTTTAATATTGGGCTTCTGTATTTACTGTACAGAAAATCAAAATTTACAGGATGAATGAGTAGGTTCCCAAAAGGCTAGCAGCTGTAATTCATGCATTAGCAAAAAGCAGATATTTCAGGTAAACACAAAATTGTCATTATAGCAAGTTAACTGAAGGGTGAAGTTTCTTAAAAATGCAAGAATTATTTTAACAAATTGTGCCTCTTGGTGCACACAAATACAGTGAAGAGGGTACCCACAATAAATTAATCTGTCCATGTCTGATGACTAACTCTGTCTCCCAGAAGTTAAAGCTTCTGACTGCTTGTCCGCACAAAAGGAGCTTGCTTTTGGGGGACAAGGACACAGTTCACTTTCCACTTTCAAGCTAACAGTCTGAAATGGGAAGTTTGAACCTATCACTTCAAATTTTCAAAGATTCCTTTTAACTAGAAAAAAATTCCTTGCTCTACATAAAAGTTGTCATGTCATCTGGAGAAAACAAACATTTTAGTATCTTGAAAAAATGAAGTCCACCACAGAATATATGAATTTAGATTCACTGGCTGATCTAATCTCTAATGGAGTCATTAACAAGAGCAGAACCAGCTATCCTATCTCTAATCTGGCCAGTCTGGTTATTGGAGGGATAATTAATGAGAAATATGAAATGAGATTCTGACAGAACTGTGGTGGACAGTTCTGTGGTGGACAGGGGCAGTTTTGGACAATGAAATGCTACCACTTCTAGAACTAGAAGGCTAAAGTTGAAGTAGTAATCTTGGCATTTTTCTTCCTTTGTGACATCATAAAGCACATAAAACTGCAGAAACATACGACTGCAGAAGAATTACAGATATTGGACAAATTCCATTTTCTGTTATACCTGTGTAACTCTGCAGTTACACAGGTGAAATTAAGAGCATAATTTAACCATATGTTCATATAAAATTGGTTATGTTTGTTGTTTGATCCAGATTGGGTGCAGCATCCCACCCATATCTGTGCATGCTCCAATAAGGTACATAGTAACTATAGATAAAAACTAATGTTTAGAAATTACATGTAGCGACAGACTAAATATTAAAACAGTAATACACAATATTACTTGGAAGACCATTTCATAATTTAGGGCTTGGACAACAAGGCTTCTGCCAATTCAGAAGAATTATTTTAATAAAAAGGTATGAAAAGGCCAACTCAAACCGAATCCATTCTTTAGGACACAAATATCCTTGTGTCAGTTTAAAGTAGAAAAAAGACAGTTTAAAGTAGAAAAACAGTTTAAAGTAGAAAAAAGACATGAGAAAGTAATCAACTGGAGGAGAACTTCATAGCAAAGCCAATTCTCTAGGTAGCATTTAAATTAAGTAACCAAAATGGAGAAGAGGACATTTTCTTTTAAAATTATTAGGGCACTGAAATTACTTCTACATGAACAACTTGTTTTCTAATGTTTTTTGAGCTTCAAGCTAGTAAGGATAGTTTAATATATTGTTTACAAATTGCTAGAACTTTCACAACTATGCTAGTCCTACAGTACAACAATATTATAAGAATTTTAACTTCATTCATAGAAGCAGAATTTTTAATAGAATTCCTTTACAATTGTCTGTCTTCTTGTAAGTTTTTGTTCTTTATTCATTCTTCAAAATAATATGAAAAAGAAAAAAAATAAAACCCATTTCTTTACGTAGGAATGGGGAAAAACTTTTTTTTCTCCAAGGCCCAGTGAAAGTTTTTACCTCCCAAACTTTGGTGTATCAAGATGACAGCAGATAGTATCTTTTAATCAGCAGCATCACAAACTTCTCTCAAGATGATCCATCCAGGAAGAACAGTGAGAAATCTCTTTAAGCTGAACTTGGATCGCATTCTGAAATCAGTATTACCTTTCTGCAACATTCTAACTTATAAAAATCTTCCAGGACCTATTTCCTGATGCCAAATACCTGAGATCACATGGGGCTACAAAAAATATTTATCTAATTTACGTAGGAAAAAGTAGAAAATGAATGATTCTACTTTCTTCGATTGGAGAAGAAGTTAATGTAAAAGCAGGAAAACACACCTAAAGGCACATCTTATATGTAACAGTGGGGACTGATTAAAACTACTCGCTACTCCCATACTGCCCCGCCACACTGGAGGAAACAGGAGGCAGTCAATGTGGTTTAATTAAACCACAATTTTATTAACTTAAAAAATGTGGGGAAATCTGCCAATAAATTGTACAATGGAGGTCATGATCATTCTCTTATATCACATAATCCCCAACCTGATCCCAGCTATCCTGTTGCTGGGAGCTTGCTACCCACCGCACCTATAAGATGTAAGGAGATTTAAAAGGATGGGGGTTGGCTCTCCCTGTACCAGGTGCAGAAGCTCTGAACCCTCTTCCCTTCTGAAACTCCCTTAAGGGATGCTTTCCTTTAAATCCTTTTCCAGTACATTTTATCCAATGACTGTACCCTTTCATAACAGGTAAATACACTTCTTTTTTCATATTGCTGATGTAGAAAAACAACTACAATTTCACCTGAAGTTGACTGAGCCAGATGGCTACATCAAGAGTAGCAGAATTTATTTTAGCGATGCCTCCTCCTTCATATTTATAAATTGGGCAGTAGGTGATGATATGTTTGATGGCCTGTCATGGGGATCCACGCTCGAATGCTGGGGAGTCATTGATCTTCCATTTGTGCTTTAAATGCCCATATCTACCATGGTTGGTTTGGATTCGGTTCAGAGTTGACCAAGATGTCCGTGGAAGATTGAGCCCAGGAACTTTCTGTGTGGGATCCAGCACAAGGTGCTTATTTTTAAAGTCTTGTTAAGCCCAGTCTGCTTTCCAAGCCTCCTTCTGATCATTTAGCCTCATGCAATCAGGCTATGAATGTTCCCAGAAAGGCATGCGGGGCTTACGATGTTGGGGGAGTGTGTGTGTGGGGGAGTGTTGTCGAGGTCTTGGTGGATAGGAAGACATCTGTTTGTCTAAATTCACTGAGCTTTGCAGAGTGTTGCGGCAGTTTGGTGAATCAGGGGGGGAATGATTAGAACAGGTGACCATGGTGTTGGAGCTGACTTAAGTGGTGCAGTGATAGACTGCATCACTGTATTCAGCTGGGGGAGGTATAGCTCAGTGATTTGAGCATTGGCCTACTAAACCCAGGGTTGTGAGTTCAGTGCTTGAGGGGGCCATTTGGGGAACTGGGGTAAAGATCTGTCTGGGGATTGGTCCTGCTTTGAGCAGAGGGTTGAACTAGATGACCTCCTGAGGTCCCTTCCAACCCTGATATTCTATGACTCTTAAGTTGTGTGTGGCTGCATCTGCTCCATACCATTGCACAATATTCACACACTAAATATCTACTACTAATTTTACGTACTAAGTTGTGATATTATAATTTAATCACCTGTGGGGAAAGTGAAAAAACCCACATCATTTCAGCCAATCTTCCAGTGAAGGAAAAAAGGGGGTGACTAGAGTAATGCCCACAGTGGGCGATGAAGGAACCCAATCTTTTTTTCAGATTTCATGGGTGGGCAGGGGAGTGCTGCCAGCTTGATACTGGTTAAAGAGGGCTTCTTCAGGAGTGCATGAGATATAAATACCCCACTCTTTCTTCCTGTCAGTGGGAGGGGCCAATATGGTTCAGCCAACTATTTCCTACTCCTACCTGTTTTGTTCAGGTAAACTTTTCTCTTCCTCCCCCTCTACTAGTAGTTGCCCTGGGAGCCCTTAGAAAGGAGACAATCTCTCTTCTTCTGGCCAGCTGGACAATGACGAGCAGCATACAGTTGCGGTGAGCACACAGTAATGGAGTATGGTACAGGAGAAGTTTCAGATATAATATGTTTGTGGGTGGATGGTGATTTCCATCAGTTCTCTTTGCTCATCTCCACAACACAACCTGCCAGCTGAAGGCTATTCGTTGTTTTCAGATTTAGCAGAATGCTGATACGATAGTGAGGACTGCTATCACGATCCAGCTGCAGTACCTGTTCACCCACTGTAAAGAGGATTCTGCCTGGTTGCATTAAAACTACCAAAATTAAAAAAAAAAAAAAAAAAAAAAGGAAATCTAGAGGGAAGTGCAAAAGATGAATTCTGTATCATGTTTTAATTAACCCAAACAAACTATTATGCTGAACTTAGGTTCTAAGCTATAGCACATGCTTCTGCAGTTTGAGACCTGGAATGAATTACTTATTATTTGACCATTTCCCTCTTTTGGTCAAGAACTCTGATCTTCAGCCCCCTGGCCGCTTCCTTGGAGATTGATGCCTTCACAGAAGTACTTTCCCCTTCTAATCCTGAGGTTGGACGCACTAATTGTGCATCACAGTAACTGACAGCTGGCTCTTTATTTCTGTAAAAAGCAATTACTCCCTTTAAACCAGCCTTTTGTCTCACTGAGCAGTGCTCCTGCTTAGTCTATCATTTCAGCAGCCACGCTCTCATACTCCCATCCTAGTATGACTGTGCTGCACACTATAGCTGCACCATCGATTAGAGTCCCAGGTTTATTTTTTAGAACTCTACCTTCTGCTCCTCTACACAGATGGTAGGGGCCAATGCAGCTGATCAACGCCTCGCAAGGAGTTTTGTGCTTTTTCGCTATGGTACATGTGTCAATTTGGGAGGGAGAGCATACCTTATATTCATATCTCTTGCACAGTGAAGTACTGTGTTATTGCTACACCACAAAGCTGGTCATAAGCAAGGAATTTAATAGATAGAAGATACTTTGACTGGAAATATTTCTTTCTTTTTTTTTTTTTTAAAGTTAAAAGATACATTTTATCCAACATACGTGAAATTTTCTGCAAGAGACTCAACTCACAGTTAAAAACCATTGTTGGCTCTTGAAACAAGTGAAGATTATTAAGCCCTGCCCCAAAGCATCACAGTCATCTCCCAGATGATCCATCTAGGACAACTAGTGAGAAATCTCTTTTAGCTGCACTTGGATTACATTCTGAAATCAGTATTACATTGTAAATTCATACAAAGGCTTTTTCAACTGTGTGAGAGAAGGTAAACAAGTTTCCATTTTGAAAACAGGCGGAAAAAGAATGGTTTAAAACAATTTATCAGAGAAGACATACGTCAACGGTGGCAGTAGATTTACCAATAATGTGTGCAACTTAAAATGCATACGCTATTTGCAAATGTACTGGAGCTTTTTCTGTACAAGACTTGGGAATCTAAATTTGACATACATTTTAAATATAATTAATTGTTAAAGTGTTATACAATATATAAGAGAGTTGCAAAGAATAAAAATCAACAAATATGACCATCATAACACATTTAAAAAAACAAGATTTCTATATCATTCTACCACAACATGCCTCTAGTGATTTCATGTAACTGTTTACACATCTACATTATCTTTTATGTAAAAAAACCTCCTCCGCTAGCATACACATTTCCACAAATTCATCATTAATCTTGTAAATTAGATGCTCATATGATGGAATTCTTGTTATTTCAAAGTTCTTACATTTTACAGCTGGAGTGCATATACTCTTATACTTTTTCAGGATTTTCTCTATGCACAGACAAGACCAGCTACAATTTATTTTTAGAAACCATTTGTACTCCCAAATATTTGAAATGTGTTATTTTTTAAACAGAACAATACATGTGTTAAAAGAATTCTTGGCTCAGAAATAGCAGAGGCAGAGGTATTGTTTATGTATTCAACAACCACTATTTGTGTAAGAGAAAATAGCACCCTGTTAATTAAATGAACTCTAAGGAGTTTCAACTTCCATTTTATACCTCTCCCTTTTTTCAGTTGTTCATAATCTTTTCAAACACATTCCTTTGGAGCTGAAACTTGAAACGTTCCATAGGTTGGTCTCAGTCCAAAGGTGAACTTTTCTGGGGAGAGGAAGTTTAAGCAAACTGACTAAAAATTGATTTTCTTACTTCAAACCTCCCAAAAACCAAACAAACAAAACAGGAACAGCTGCTCTGGCCTCTCTCTCGACCAGGTTACACACATGTAGTATTTTCTATTCCTTTCTCTCAAGTTTAATGTATTAATGTGTTGTCAGTGTATATCCTTGGATATATAGGATATGCAATTTAGCCAAGTTTCCAAAACTACCCTAACTTTTGAAACTTTCTGACTTGCAATCTTGCTCTTATAGCCTTAACTTGTATTCATGCCACATTTGTACATCAAAACACCCCACAAATACACCTATTTCTCTTAATTTCCTTCTATGTTGCTGTAATGGGGTATCTGAGCCACACACTGGTGCCTTAAAGGTTAAAAACAGCTCTGGGTCCAGCTGGCCTCACCTAGCCGCACCTGCTAGGCATGCTCACATTGGAGGCTGGGCTCAAAAGGGAGAAGCTCACCTCAGTCTAGGAGAACAGCCTAGGGAAACAGATGCGTGCTGCAAGCTCCTGCAGGGGAACTGACAGGACTCCATAAGGCTAAGACCAGGCCCCACTGGCAAATCACCATACAACTTTCACTCCTCAGATGCTAGGAATAATGGGCTGTGGCTGACAGATAGGGCCCTACCAAATTCATGGTTCATTTTGGTCAATTTCACGGTCAGAGGATTTAAAAAAAATCATAAATTTCATGATTTCAGCTATTTAAATCTGAAATTGCACAGTGTTGTAATTGTAGGAATCCTGACCCAAACAGGAGCTATGTGTGTTTATCTGTGGGGGTTGCAAGGTTATTGTAGTGGGGGTTATGGTACTGCTACCCTTACTTCTGCGCTGCTGATGGTGGTGGCGCTGCCTTCAGAGCTAGGCAGCTAGAGAGTGATGGCTGCTGGATGGGAGTCCAGCTCTGAAGGCAGCGCCACTGCCAGCAGCAGCAGCGCAGAAGTAAGGATAGCGTGGTATGGTATTGCCACCCTTACTTCTGTGCTGCTGCCTTCAGTCAACAGCCGCAACTCTCCGGACACCCAACTCTGAAGGCAGCAGCACAGAAGTAAGGATAGCATGGTATGGTATTGCTAACCTTACTTCTGCGCTGCTGCTTGTGGGGCACTCCCTTCAGAGCTGGGCACCTGGCCAACAGCCACCATTCTCTGGCCGCCTAGCTCTGAAGGCAGCTCAGAAGTAAGGGTGGCAATGCCACAACCCCACTAAAATAACCATGCAATCCCCCTTTAACTCTCTTTTGGGTCAGGACTCCCAATTTCAGAAACACTGGTCTCCCCCATGAAATATGTATAGCATAGAGTAAAAGCACACAAAAGACCAGATTTCACAGGATTTCATGGTCTGTGATGTGTTTGTCATGGCTGTGAATTTTGTAAGGCCCTACTGACGGAGGAAGACGCTCTGGAGCATGATCAGAAAGGACTCCTGGGGGAATGCAGAAAGAGACCAGTGGTGCGGATGGAGGAACCGAAGCTGGGGTAAGAATTGGCCATGGAACAGGCATAAGGGCACTGGCCCCTAGGCCACATATTTGAACTATTATACAAAGGCTCCTGGGTTGGAACATAGTGGAGCAGAGAGGGCCCAGGTTCCCCCACACCCAACTACTAACTCTCACCACTACATGTTACAGACAAAATCACTGCCACTAGGCGATGCTGCCAGATTTGGACTTCAACTTCCCGAAAGTAGGACAAAAGTCACTGGTAGAGAGGAAGAGGTAGCAAGCCAGCTTATAAAATTCATTATTTTCTACTTCCTTTCTACTGTGAACTTACAACTTAATGAAAGGTTAACTTAAAGAAGTGTGTGTGTGTGTGTGTGTATGCACTCCAGATGGGGTTTAGCAAGTTCCATTAATACAAGTGCTCTTGTGCCTCCAATTACACAAAGAGTGTATTAATGACCCACTTAAAACATGCCCTGTTTATGACACCTAACACAAACAACATTCAAATTAGTGAAAGCAAACGCTGAACAAATGACTTTGAACCACACAAAGTGATTACATGGAGAATAAGAGTGTGGTTCCAATACAGAACATACAAGTTAATGTCAAGTTAATGAGAACAGATTCAAACATTGCCATTCAAGGTTAACCAGAATATACCAGTTTCTATTTTCTGTATTGTTTAGGAAATCCATTAGTAAAATGGTATTGAGGGATAGTCTCTCTCTGTTTCTTTTAAACTCAGGGATGAACACTAAGAACTCCTCTCTGGAAACAGAACTGATTGCCGCCACTTTATTTTCCACCAAAATGCACAATTTGGTAATATAGTATGCTCTGTTCAGAAAACGTAATAATGTTGGTGATAAACGTAAGCAGGGTTAAAAGCATTTTTAAATGCATAAATAGATTATAAAGTAAGAATGATGAATGCTAAACGACTACTGTTTCTGGAAGAGACTTTCAAATTTATTAGTGCTAACATCAGGCTGTGATTAGGGAAAAATAAACAAACAAAAAACCTAACAGTAAAAGACCAAACATAGTATTCAAAAGTATACATTTATCAAAGGAACTCTGTAAATGTGCGGTGTTAGTTTTCCTTTGAAATATTACCATTAACTACATAGAAGAAGAGATACAGGAGCAAGAATCCTTAAAATAAATGTACTTCATATATGTATTATTTATGCATATAAATGAAAAAACTCTGAAAGCAATAAAATGGCTACAACTTACAGACCAACCTCAAGTACACACAGATACTCAGTAACACTACAGTATATACATCAAGGCTATTCAATCTCTCACAAACTAATTTTTTATGTGATATACTAGCAAATAGGTTAATAAAGTTCCATTGAAGTTTATAGCAGTTTTCTCTATCACAGATATAAGTACAGAAACATAACACCACTTACCTTAAAGTTTGAAGATAGAACACAAACTTCTTAGGTAGGTAAGTAATAAACTTGCCTAGAACTATCTGGCTTAGGACAGACAGAAAGAGACACATACACAGACAAAGCTAGCAGCACAGACTGGTCCCAGACACACAAAAGCTGGTATTGTTCTCCTGCTGAGTGAAAATTTCACTTGTAAATTGAATGACATCTGTATTCAGAATCACCCACAAAGGCTGTCCCTGAGAGGTGACCAAACTGCTTGACTCAACAAGAGACAGATTTTACTGGTAGCCTTCTGTGCAGGCAGCTGTGTAATAGCAGCTTCTGGTTTTACCTTCTAGCAAACCTGCCTTCTTTTCAGCTAGCCATATAGATGGAACATGTTCTGCTAAGATCCTCCTCTAGGCAAAGCAATCATGCTCAAAGTATTCTTTAAAACAACTAATCATTAGGGTAAAATCTGTGTCATGCTGATGTAAAAAACAGCCATTCACGGATGTCTCCAAAATCAGTAACTAAATTCATGCTGTGCCAATACTGCTGACATACATAATGCACAATGCTTTGTGGTATCTACCTCATGAAAGTCAATAAAATACTTTAATCAAAGTATTTGATAAGGTATCTAAAATCTGCTGGTAGAAATAAAAACTTGTTCCACTACATTAAATTGTGCCATGCTTTTTCATTAAATAACTTGTATTCTTTACTTATCTGTGTTATTATTTTATTAATAATGTTACATTCATTATGACCTAAACTGGACATCAGAACCAGTCCACAAAGCTTTATATAGGCATAAAAATAGGAATAGCTGCTTGAATTGGATGCAGGAATGTGCTGCATGATTCATTAGAATTTTTAACATCACATTTCCAAAAGAGAGGAAGGGACATGTTTCCCCGTGTAATACAAGTGACAATGTCCAATCTAAAACCACTCTTATCTTTAAAAAAAAAAAAAATTCAAGTATTAAATTTGATTGTATTTTTGTATGTTTCCCAAAATGGATGTTCCCCTCTCTTTATTATAAACACATCTAATACTTTTGTAATTAATCATTTGGGTTTTTTGGAATTATCAAACTATTTCTGAAGAAATTAGTTTTGATTCTGTATGATTACTGACAACCATAAAAGAGGAACTATTTTGAAAGACACTTCCAGGAGATGCTTTGCAAACTGGGCCCAAAATGAGTGCAGGATCCTGATCTTTACATAAAGAGAACTGTTCCCTAGCAGGGACAAAAACCACATTAAAAAATACATCCAGTAGCTTTCCTGTTTTACACTTGTCATTTACTATCTGCAGGAAACAAGAGCTGAATTATACACTTTGTCACATGCATCTAAATTGGTCACTACCAAAAACACCTATTTAAGAATTTTTTCCCTCTGAACTGTACACAAAAGTTTAGACATAAAAACTTAACTGGAATAGATCTATGTTGCTGTGGCATAGCAAATGTTGCACACACTATTTGAATTTGTATTTGATATTTTAGCTCACAAATGATATATACATGTCAGAGTTCCACAGATATTTACTTTGCAATGAAAAAAAAGTTGGATTTCCACTCTCCACATTAGTGCTTCTGCTTATATCATAACATACTAGTCTATAGTTTATGTTCTGAACTTATAAAACTATTGGAGAAAAAGAAATAATATTAAAAATACACAGAAATATGCTACCGTAATTAGACTTGTTGGTGATCTTTAAAGAGTAGGTAATCCAACAAAGAGTAGGTACCGTATACAGTTTAGGTTCTAGGAAAAATATGATCATAATCAAAAGGCTACAGTTACAATTCAGTCATCTCAGTTCATAGATACATATTTTATGTTGCACAGATTATCCTGTAAATTAAAAGGAATAAAAAGGCATTTTTGTTTTTGAACTCCTTCACCACTGGAATAAGCCTAAACAGATGAGTTGCTTAACCCTGCAAGAAAAGCTTTTTCTTAATATAGCTTTTAAAATAGACATATATAAATGAACTCAAACAGTGAAATAGCAGAACATACACTTTTTCGCTGCCCTGCCCATGAGTAACTTTATAAAGAAAGAATCCCTGCTTGATGTGTAAACTAAACTAGGGAAACTAAAAGGGAAGGGATAATTTTCATCCGTTTGCACAGAGATCCTTCCTCTCTTTTGCCTTTAGAGAAGATTCAGTTTAGAAGTCAGGGAAGAGATTCCAATAGATAAATCACATGCTTAGTCTAAAAATAAGAATAACTCTTGAGAAAGAGGAGGAACATGTAAACAAATTTAACATATGGAAAAAGGCCAAGAAGTGGGGAGCACAGTTTTTCATGCAACTGACATTTTGATTTGACAGTAAAAACTCCAAGATAATGGGTCAGAGAGTTTGTTCTGGTAGTCTCACTGACCCAAATTGTTCCAAGGAGAACAAACTCTTCCTCACAGACTGTCACTGAAACATAGAACACCACGTTCCCAGAGGCAAAATAACATCATATCAATGTGTACAAACTGCCTAACCTGCCTTACTGAAATAAAAATCTTACTTAATTTTTTAAAAAAGATTTTGTTCTGTGTTGTTTCAAGATTTTAAATTTTAATTAAAATTTTTGTTTTGTATGACTTATGTCACCATGTCTCCCCAAAGATTCAGTAATGGGCAAGGTCTTTTTCTCCCGTATTCAACATATTCTAGTCAAATATTAAACATCCCTTGGCCCGCGCCGCTTCCCATAGCCGCCATTGGCCTGGGATGGCGAACGGCGGCCAGTGGGAGCCATGATCAGCTGAATCTGCTGACGCAGCAGGTAAACAAACTGGCCTGGACCGTCAAGGACCTTACCCTGGCAAGCTGCATGCCAGAGGTTGCCGAGCCCTTTTTTAATGTATCCTTTATACCTCAGAGAAAAGTGGTTCATGAAAAAGCATGTTTTCACCAGAAAAATCAAGAACGAGGGGGAAATGTTGAATGTTTTGTAAGTGCTTTGCATACAATGGCTGAAAACTGTGATTATGGGAATGCAAAACACGAACATATCAGAGATAGAGTGGTTATTGGCTTAACAGATAAAAGCCTTTCACAGCAACTACAAATGAAGAGAGATGTTACCCTAGCCACCATAGCTTTACAGGTAGCAAAGCTGTCAGAATTAGTCGAACCACAGAACAAAAGACAGGAGCAACTTGAAAAACCTGAAGCTAGCTTAGAAGCTATAAACAGACATTTGAGTACTAAAAGTTGGGGACAAACTCCAGCCTACATGCACAAGTTGTGGAAAATGTCATATCTATAGGGATGATGCACATTCAGCCAGAGGTGCATGGTGTAATAAATGCTTGAAATATGGATGTTTCGCGGCTGTTCACCACACAAAAACAGTCAGAGAGTTGACTAATATTAAAAACAATCCAGAACCATTGTTTCTCTGATTTATCACTTGCAATGACATAGAGCCTGCCTCGAGAGTGAAACTGAATATTCATGGCAAGACTATTGACTTTAAAATTGACTCAGGAGCTGACATTTCACATTCATGCCAGAAGGGACTTTCAATCACTTTCAACCCCTCCCAGAGTTAAAGTCACCTGACACAGGTCTGACTAGCCCTGGAGGTATTCTGAACTGCACAGACCAGTTCACCACAGAAATAGCTTACAAAGATTAAAACCATGCATTCAGAGTGCATGTGTTCAAAGGATCAACGACCAACAATCTTTTCAGCCACAGTGTGGCAGCCATGATGGGCCTAATGAGAAAGGAGAAAGAACTTGATGGAGGATTCGATTATACTGAACTTTTGAAAGGAGATCCAGTATAGATCAACTTAAGAGACAATGGTTGATCATGAAATGCACAAGCACTTCTATCAGAGACACACTGGAAAAGATAGTTGCAAATGTATATGAATCCAGAGGACATCACTACCTGGTCATTGGGAACTATTTTTCCAAGTATACAGAAACAACATACTTTAAAGACATAATATGTTGCCCACTTTGATATTCCAGAACAATTAATGATGGACAATGAACCACAATTCACTGCAGCAAAATTTAACTCATTCCAAACGTTACCCGGTAGTGAATGGAGAGGCTGAGAGAGCTGTACAGATAGCCAAGGAAATCCTACAGCAGGAAGATGCATTCCTTGCTCTTCTGACGTAAAAATCAACACCAATAGCAGCTACTTGATATAGTTCAGCATAGTCCCTGATGGGAAGACAATTGAGAACTACCACTTCAACTTTTAAACAGAATCTATCTCCAAAGTGGCCCAATGTGAAGAGAGTAGTCAAATCAGATAAAAAGGCAAAAAGAGCCTATAAACACTTCTACAACAGATAACACTCAGAGAACTGCCAGCTCTCAACACTGGTGACCATGTTCATGTCAAACTAGATGGAGAAAAAGGAGGGACAACTTCAGCTGTTGTAAAGAAAAAGACTTCGCTGCCCAGATCATATGTGATCGAGACCAACAATGGAGAGTTCAACAGAAACTGCTGACATTTACAATTTGTTCCTCAGAAAAAACAATCAGCAGAAAAAAAAAATCTACAGATGGTGGATGCAGAACAAGACAACGACCCAGAGATTCCAAACTGACCACAGCTAGTTGTTGCAACTAATGGACAGCCAGGTGACGCAAGTTGTTACATGTTAGAGTTGTGTAATCAGAAAACCAGTATGATTCCAAGACCTTTGAGAGATTGATTCATACTGAACCTCAAAGACAGCATGATAGCATAAATATTGTAAATGGTAGGGATGTAGAGCTTAAAGGAGGAGGTGTAATGGAATGCTAAACTGTATTACCTTGTTCAGCCACTACATGGCACTGTATAAAATATCTTAGTTAAATGAACCTCAGCCATACCAGGCAGAGCATTAAAGGATCTTATGATGAACACACCTGGCATGTATAAGCAAGTCCATATCTGGTACATTAGAACATGAGACCTGACATCCAATGACCTGCAGAAGTTTCATTTAAAGTATTGAGGCTACCATCTGGCTTGTGCAAGCAAGTCTAATTCAAAGACTGTAGGACTGGAAGGGACCTCGAGAGGTCATCAAGTCCAGTCCCCTGTCCTCATGGCAGGACCAAAATACTGTCTAAACCATCCCTGATAGACATTTATCTAACCTACTCTTAAATATCTCCAGAGATGGAGATTCCACAACCTCCCGAGGCAATTTATTCCAGTGTTTAACTACCCTAGACACTTAGAACTTTTTTCGTCATGTCCCATCTAATCTCCTTGCTGCAGTTTAAAGCTACTTGGCTTCATTGTGATTCTAATATTAGATAAAGCTAAGGTGGAAACGAAGTTTCCCCTCCTCCTTGATAAGACACACCTCTTTTAGATACCTGAAAACTGCTATCATGTCCCCTCTAGTCTTCTCTTATTCCAAACTAAATAAACCCAATTCTTTCAGGCCTACCTTCACCAGGTATGTTCTCAAAGAACCTTTAATCATTCTTGTTGCAACTTATCTGGACCATTACTCAATACTCTAATTTCCACAATCTTTCTTTAGAAAATGAGGGTGCCAGAAACTTGGGGAAAACAACATAAACTCCTCCAGTTGAGGCCTAACCAGCAACAGAGTAGGGCGGAAGATACTTTCCCTGTTCTTGTTACAATACACCTGTTAATGCATCCCAGAATCACATTTGCTTTTTTTGCAACAATGTATTACACTGTTGACTCATATTTAGCTTGTGGTCCACATATGACCCCTAGATCCTTTCTGCCATACTCCTTCCTAGAACAGTCTCTTACTTCCCATTTGTATGTGTGAAACTGTGTTCCTTCCTAAGTGGAGCACTTATGTATTATGTCTTATTGCACTTCACCCGGTTTAACCTCAGACCATTTCTCAATTTGATCCAGATCATTTTCAATTTTGACCCTGTCCTCCAAAGCAGTTAGCAATCCCTCCAGTTAGTATCAGTCTGCTAAACTATAATGCAGTACTATTCTAATGCAACATCTAAGTCGTTGATCACGATAATGGACCAGAGCCGGTCCCAAAACCAGGCCCTAAGCGGAACCCCCTTGTTAAATAACCTTTTCCACAGAGATTGGGAGTCCATTAAATAACTACTCTCTGAGGTGCGTATATACCCAGCAGTCTAGTAACCCACTCTATAGAAGCCCCATCTAAATTGTATATGCCAATAGTTTAATTGATAAGGATATCATGTGAAGAAAACCGTATCAAAAAGCATTAACTAAAGTCTAGGTATAACACAATCTAGCCGCATTCCTCCCTTATCCACAAAGGACTCGTATCACTATCAAAAGAAAAGCTTCAGATTGGTTTGACATGATTTGTTCATTTACAAATCCATGCTGGCTAATTCCCTAATCACCTACCATCTTCCAAGTGTTTGCAGGAATGATTCTTTAATTATTGCTTACATTATCATTCCCTGGCACAGAAGTATATACTAATGGTCTGTAGTTTCTGGGTGTTTTATATTTCCACTTTTTATAAGATGAGCACTATATTTGCCCTTTTCCCAGTCTTTCCGGAATCATCTCTCCCGTCTCCCATAAGACTTTCCCAAAGATAACAGCTAGAGGCTCAGATACCTCCCTTTAACTCCTTGAGTATTCTAGGGATGCCATCTCATCAGGCCCTGGTACTTGCAGGCATCTGCTTTCTAACAGTGAATTTTTAACTTTGGCTCTTTTTTTATTTTATCTTCTAAAACCTAACCCCCTTCCCCTTAGCAATATCACTAATGTTAAGACATTCCTTCAGACTATCTCAGTAAAGACCGAACAAAGAAGTCATTAAACATCTCTGCCTTTCCAACTTCGTGTTACTCGTTTTACTCCTCCTAACTGAGCAAGTGGGCCCTACCCGTACCTTGGTCTTCTACTTGCTTCAATGTATTGATAAAGGTCTTCTTGTTCTCCTTTATTCCATAGCTAGTTTGAAGCCTCATTTTTCGTGCCTTTGCCTTTCTAATCTTGCCCGCGTTGCAATCCTGTGTTATTGCCCATTATATCATCCTTGTATAATCTGACCTCGTTACCATTTTTTATAGACTCCTTTATTATTTTGTAGGTCATGCCAAATCTCGTGGTTAAGCCCCGGTGATCTTTTGACGACATATTATCTATCTTTCCTACCCTCGAAAAAGCTTGCTTTTGGGCCCTTAACAGTGTCCCTTTGAAGAACTGCCAACTCTCCTCAGTTGTTTTTCTCTCAGTCTTGAATCTTCTTATGCATGAAAAGGCTTTGCTCCACTTCCTCATCTGTTAGGGAATCATTGTCCTAAGCAACTACTGAGACTTTGGTAAAAAGGTCTCAGAATACATCACTTTAAAAAGGAGTATAAATCTGCATAATTCAAATTTTGAATACAAAATAGAAGTCAGATATCAACAAAAGAGCCACATTCTGTGAATCAGAATATTTTTAACACTATATCCATTAATTCAATGTGTAAACTCACAAACCAAGTCATTAATCACGCATGCAAAAATTGCATTTTTAAAACTCACACTATGCAGTATGATAAACTATATTAGTTGTATTTTAATATCAAGTTTTCCTTGAGTGATTTCTTACATTTACCACTTAGTAAATTCATATATTTTCTTGTTTATAACAAAGTCAAAAGTAAGCAGGATACACAAAAAAAGCAAATACTACACAGCGAATTTAAAATTCTGTCAAAAATGAAGAGAAATATTTAGCTATTAAAGAAGAAAATATATTCAAATTTCTACTGTAAAAATACTTACATCTAGTAGTGTGTGAAGATGCTGATCCTGAAAAACACTGTGTAGAAAATCTAAATCTTTTTCACTGCAGTCTGTAAGCGCATGAATTTCCTCCAGGCTGTCCAGCACCTGTGAGACTGCTCCTGCAGGCAAACAAGCAGAAAATAAACCAATAGAGCAAAGACTCATGGCAAACTGACCTTTGGAACAGGAATCTTTCACTTCATTCATTGTGACTATCTAAAACAGGCTTTTAAAAAGGCTAGAACCTTTATTGAAGAACACACTGAATGAACTAAATGTTATTTAACTGTACAGTATACATCTTCATTTATTCACAAGCAACAGTTTAAGAGAGCTTTAAGAATGTCTCTGTATTTTTAAAAATCAGATAACAATAGGGGTGGATGTTTAGGTGAATTACCAGAATGCTCACACTGCATTTGCTTCGTCTTATAACCTACAGTTCGTCTTGAATTTTTCTATAATTAGCTGAAAATATCTGAAGATTTGACACTTTATCCAGCTGTTTATCTAGAAAAAAAGTGTATGAACATAAACTGTGAACCAGGAAATGAGGAACAGCTGAATAATCACTGTACATCTCTAAATCCCAATCACTTGCATTCTCATTCTATATATGCTGCTTGCTTTTATAGTCTTATTTGCCAATATACAGTAGTGAACATATAGAATGTGTAAAAAGTCTGAATTTTTAAAATGTATATTCAATTAAAAAAGGGTTGTCTTAAAAATTTCTCTTCTTCAGTAATGTTAAAAATAAATTAGCTCAGCTTTTTTCCCCTAAAAATATCCTTGAAAAACTGGCATCATTCATATTACAACATGCAAAAGCCTACTATCAGAATTTCTGGCTCAATGGACAAAGAGTGGCAAAAGTAAAGGTATAAGGAACCTCCTATCACAGTAAGTGCAATTCTTAACATAAGATTTTTCCTTACAGTTTTCCATGCAAGAGAATAGTGAGAGGATTACATTGTTCACTTTTTTAAATAAATGGAAGATATTACTTTGTAGATTTCCAGTAATGGCTTAACAACAGTTAAGTTCCAGACCTCCTTACCCTATCCAACAATACTTGCATCCTCCATCCATCCATCCTTCTGAACAATTGATTTTTTGTTTTTTTTTGATTTTTTATTTATTTATTGGGGGGGGGGGGAGAAGAGGGAAATCCACAACCCCCACAGTAAATCTGGAAAGTGAGCGATTAAAGATGTGCAGATGGCTTCTCTGACACCTCGAATCACTGCATGTGTGTTCTATTCTACTTAGGCTTTTAAACTATGCCATCTTGCCATGCTACTGAATATGTGCTCCCCCTATACTTGCCTGCAAAAGAGTTGAGGCAGTAGAGCAGCATGGTTGCAGGCATGAGAAAACTATTTCTGCATCTTCTACATCAGAGAAAATGGTGGGTTTACCACAAAAAGATGCATCTATAAACATGGCTAAATCTCTATATTGTTTGGAAATTGGGGCTCAATCTCTTTATAGTTTGGAATGGGGTCAGAAGTCTTATGACATTCAAGATCTCTCATTAGAATACCTGGTTTCCCAAGAGCCAGAAATACTGTGAAAGCAGCACCTCTCATAATATTTCCACTTTTCCCCAAAACTAGAAAATGGCGAGATGAACAAAAATTAGAAGCACACAGTGTTAACTTGGCTTTATCAGACCCTAAAAAATGATTGAGGTTTGAGAGAGTTATTGAGGAACTGTAACAGGGTCTACAAATCCCATACTGAGCATAGACAGTCTCCTGTTCACAAGCAAGCAGCTTGATCACACCCCTATGCAGCTGCTAGAGCTGCCAATCATAGAGCTGCAGCCAACAGAAGAAACAAGGCCTGCTATAAAGGGGAGAGAACAGACAAGGAAAAGGAGACAGAAGTGCCTGGGATAACAAGGTCGTGACAGCTTTATATGAGGCTGCCTCCAGGAGACCAAAGGGTGACTACAAGCCCAAAAAGTGAAGGGCTGACAGGGTTAATTAGAGATGAGAGTCCAGGAACTAACTTGACAGAGCAAACTAAGGAGGGCCAGTCAGGAGAAACTGAGGACCATCGAGAGATCACCCCAAAAGGCGGTGAAAGGAAGGTTCAGGTGGATTTTTATTTTATCTGAATTAGTTCACCCATCCCTAGAAAGAGTGTCTTTTGTTTTACCATATGCAAAGCACCCTTAAACATTTTAAAACAATTGTTATCAAGGTGGTGAAGCAGGACCCAGCCCATGTATCCCAAGGCCTATTTACACTAGGAAAAAAAGGACTGTTACCACTCCACTAGCGCAGCTCCACCGATAGTAGAAACAGCACAGGGGTAGAGCAGACAGGGTTCAGGTATTTTCACCACCATTTTATCTAACCAGTTATATCTGGCTTTTTGGAGAAGGTTAAGATTATGGAGTGGAAAGGAACTTTCTGTAGTTGATTCACTGGGAGGCTGAGTTGAGTTAATTTTAGTTTGTGTTTGAATGTTTTTTTGTTTTTTTAACGCTGCTGGCTTATGCTATTGTAAGATGTAATTATCAGGGGATCTAAATCTTTTTATAGATCTGTTTTTACTATTACTTAAATTTAAAGAAATAAATAAAACAGATAAATATCGCTAGAACCTGAATCCTATTTACAATACAATTTCCATAATTACTACATCCAGTGGAGTTACACTAGTGGAGAAATACAGGGCCCAGTTTTCCTAGTGTAGATGTAACCTGAGTGCTACAGCTATCCTCCATCAACAAACTTGGAACTACATTGTCACTAGAGCACTGTAGGACAGGAATTTCTGTCATGTGGAAAATGTCTCATGTCTGAAATTCTTGTCATTCAGAATTAGAGCAAAAGTTGGACATGTGCAATTTTCCATGGAAGGGTCTGTAATGGGGCATACAAGCCTCTACCCAAGGCAGGATGGGGTTAATGGGCTACAGAAGGCCAGTTAGCCCCACTTAAAACACCCGTAGCAGGAAGCAGGCCTCCAGGAAAGGGCTTAAAAAGAAAAGCCCTGCTCATTTGGAAGGGGCAAGCAAAGAGAGCAGATGGAAAGTGCTGTGGAAGAAAAGGCAAGGTAGGCCCAGGGACTGGGGAAGACTTATGTTAGCAGAGCTACCAAAGGCATTTAGTTTACGTTGCTTTACACTCATTTTGGACTTTGAACGCCCTGGAAAGGGTAGAACTGTTAGAGACCTAGCCTGAAGGCTGAGTCTTTGTAACCCAGAAGGCAGAGGGTAGGCAGAGCAGGACCAGCTGGGAAACTGCAGCAAGTGCTTGCTGTACCACACAATGCCAGAAGGGGGTGCTCTGGTAAAGACATGCAGTAACACATGGTGGAGAATGCAAGTAGTTCATCAGCCCCTGAAATTGAGGGGAAATTGAAGCTTGTGAGTACTGACTGACACTCCTCCCAACCTAGGTAACTGGGAAAGATGTAGGAGGTGGTACCACTGGTAACTGCAGCAGCAATAGACAGCCAGGCTACAGTGGCAGCAGTAGCACAAAAAGACACAGATGCTGCTCCTGCAATTGATGGAGAGCCTGCAGAAAAAGCAAGAGGTACCATTTACCACGCAACAGCCGTTGCAGGAGGCCCACTTCCAACAACAAGAGTGGTTGCAGAAGCAGCTTGGCCAAGTTGCTCCGGGGGCTTTGGCTGGTACTGGAGAGAGTGGCTTGGGCAAACTGGTCCCTCGCCTGTCAACAACGGTGGGGCCAGAGCCTGACCAGGAGGATCTTTCTCTGTACCTTTGAACAAGTGGCCAACGCAGTGGGCTGGGAAAAGTCTACCTGGAAGGCCCCAAGAGCACCATTCTGGATGTATGAGATGCAAGCAGCCTACTGCATGGTGACTGACAAACAGGCAGGCTCCTATCCTGTGGTAAAGGCTGTTCTCTTGGATAGATGGGGACTGACAATGGAAGTGTACCAACTTGTTTCTGGGTTGAACCATTCCTGCAGAGAGCACGACCAAGGGTGCTGGCTCAGAGGTTATGGGCATAATCATCATGCAGCGAAATCCCAGAGACCTGTTCCACAGGGAAAATTGTGGACCAAGTGGTCCTAGGACAGTTCTTGAAGGTTCTATCCATGGGAGCCCAAAACTAGGTAAGGCAATTCTAGCTTGCCTCAGCAGGTGTGGCCCCCAAGTGGAAAGAAATCTCTTTTGGGTCTAAAGGAATCAAGTGGCCTGAATAGTATGGCAGACTAGGAGTGGACCCTAGGGGAAACCAGAAGAGGAGATATCCCAGTCTGGGGAATTGCAGGGTAGACCTCAATGGGAGAAGTCCCTGAGTAGCCCAAAATGGGTGGATGCACAGGAGCTACCAAGGCTTCAGTCACTCCTACAATCTAGCAGAAGCACATCTGGGTGTAGTCAAGGAAGTCGAGTGGTGTGCTTCAGATGCTCACGTATAGGAATATCAGACAAGAATGTGATTACCTGGGATGTTTTTACAGGCATGTTTGTGCCCTTAGGTCCTCGCTGAATGGCAATGGGACTCAGCAATATGTGGTACCAGTTTGGCTGCAGGCACGTCTGTGGAATATCTCATGAACTCAGCCACACTCTTGTTTGCAGAAAATGGAGTTTTGGTAAAGAGGATGGACTGGCATCTGCTCATGCATGTTGCTTGTAGCACATGGTGAGACAAATGTCTACTACCACCCATGGCAGAGGTTGAGCTTTGAGTACAGGGCTGGAGAGGTTAGCTATGTATCGGGGTAGAAAAGGATCTTCCCTGGCTTGAGAGCTTTGGAAGTGACTGGAAAGGTTTCCCAACCCTGATGTAGAGAAAAGTAGCACCCAACCTGGCAGAGGGGAAAAGTGACATGAATCCAGAGCAACAGCTTAGAAAATCAGTGGCCCATCGGAAGAGTGGAGGAAGTGGGAAGTTCAAGTTGAGACAGCTGATAGGGGCAGAGAGAAAACCCTTCATCATCTTAAAAATGTACAGAAACAGCTGAAAGATTATCAACATGAGCTGGAGTACATAAGCACCTCCCAGTAGAAGGTCACTACACAGATGACAAAACTGAAACAATCTAGAGTCTAGACTGGGGTGGGCAAACTATGGCCCGCAAACTCCCACTGGGGAACTGGGTTGGGGGCGAGAACATGAGGCTCGGCCCCGCTCCAGCCGGGGCGCTGGGTCTGGGCCAGAGCCAGACCACAAGGCTCAGCCCTACTTCCGCTCTCAAAACCCTTCGATCCCAGCCCAAAGCACCCTCCTGCAGCCCAAACCTCTCATCTCCAGCCCCACCTCAGAGCCCCCACCCCCAGACGGAACCTGCACTCCTTCCCATACACCAGTCCCAGACCTGATCCCTCTCCCGCCCTCCGAACCCCTCAGTCCCAGGCTACAGCACCCTCCTAACACCCCAAACTCCTCATCCCCAGTCCCACCCCAGAGCCCACACTTCCAACCAGAGCCCTCATCCCCTCCTGCATCCCAATCCCAATTTTGTGAGCACTCAGACTCATAGACTTTAAGGTCAAAAGGGACCATTATGATCATCTAGTCTGACCTCCTGCACAATGCAGGCCACAGAATCTCACCCATCCACTCCTGTAACAAACCCCTAACCTATGTCTGAGTTACTGAAGTCCTCAAATTGTGGTTTGAAGACCTCAAGCTGC
>NC_133769.1:213835864-213857519 GCF_003597395.2 Chelonoidis abingdonii | reverse complement strand
ATAGAATCCGTCCAGAATGTGACCTGCCCATGGCTGCTTAGTGTGTGTATAAAAATTCGCAGTGCTTTATCATAAGCGGTGTCCCAATCTGGACCTTGCATCCTAAATCTGGGTGCTTGCATGATCCATCAGGCTTAATTCTCTAGCTGGAATCTTTCTCGGCTGCACTCAACTAGGATCGCAGTGCTGGTCATTGGGCCCCCAAACCTTCCCTGGAGACCTGCCAAGACTCAGATATGCTTATGAGTATCAGCAAAGGGGAAATAACCACTTCCCTTCCTCCTCCCCTCCCACTCAGACTTTCTTCTCTGGTACTGTAAGTTGAGTGCAATTCTTTACATTCACAATACCTTAAGAAGCATGTCCTTTATTCCACACAATGAGAACAAACCCAAATACAAGGAACATGAGATGATCTTCTCTTCCCCTCCCACCACTGCACTGGTGTGCAGAGCTTACGCTCCGTAGATCTAACACAAAGAGAATTCCCCTTGTTCCTTAACCTACACAGAGAGAAAATACTAAACAGTCTTAACACAAGACAAGCTTTATTAAAAAAAAGAAGAAAAGACTAAGAAATAAACCTGATAAGATGACATACAGGGCTATTGCTTATAAGAATCTGAAATAGTCCATGATCTCAACCAAAGAGTGAGTATCCTCTGAACCATATCTCCCTCCATAAATTTATCAAGTTTAGTCTTGAAGCCAGATATGTCTTTTGCCCCCACTACTCCCCTTGGAAGGCTGTTCCAGAACTTCATTTCTCTAATGGTTAGAAACCTTCTTCTAATTTCAAGTCTAAACTTCCTACTGTCCAGTTTATATCTATTTGTTCTTGTGTCCACATTGGTACTAAGCTTAAATAATCCCTCTCCCTCCCTAATATTTATCTCTCTGATATATTTATAAAGAACATTCATATCCCCCCTCAACCTTCTTTTGGTTAGGCTAAACAAGCCAAGCTCTTTGAGTCTCCTTTCATAAGACAGGTTTTCCATTCCTTGGATCATCCTAGTAGCCTGTCTCTGAACCTGTTCCTGTTTGAATTCATCCTTCTTAAACATAGGAGACCAGAATTGCACACAGTATTCCAGATGAGGTCTCACCAGTGCCTTGTATAACTGTACTAACACCTCCTTATCTTTGCTGGAAATACCTCGCCTGATGCATCCTAAAACTGCATTAGCTTTTTTTAACGGCCATATCACATTGGCGGCTCACAGTCATCCTGTGATCAACCAATACTCCAAGGTCCTTCTCCTCTTCTGTTACTTCCAGCTGATGTGTCCCCAATCTATGGCCCACCATACAATTCCTATTCCCCAATGTGGCCCTCCAGCCAAAAAGTTTGCCCATCCCTGGTCTAGGAAGAGCATGGGAAACAGTACTGCTTGATGCTGGAGCAAGAATTAGCCAGGCTCCTGGCAGGGAAGAATGCCAAGGAGTGGAATCTTATGACAGAGACTGAACAGTGTACAATACCTCATACAGAAGCAGGAGCTATGTGGGTCACTACAGCCCCTCATAAGCAGGCTAGAGCCTATGTGGGTGGCCAGGGTGAAAGTAGTGTTCCCTTGTGGAAGGGGAGTCAGGGGACAGCCCCTCTGCAAGAACAACTCATGGCCACAGAACACGCTCTACAAGCAACCATGAGAGAAAAAGAATAGCTGACTATGGAACATCAGACAACTCACGGAGTGGTCATCTGCCCATGATGGTTAATTAACCTGAAGGAGATTTGGAGACTGAGTGTGGAAATCTCAAAACCCCAGGGAAAGAAACCTATAGAGCCTGTTAGGTACACTCTTAAGAGGGTGGGTGTGTAACGGGGCACACAAGCCTCCATGGAAGCAAGAAGGGGTGAATGGACTACTGAAGGCCCTATTAGTTCAACTTAAGGTATTTGGAACAGGAAGGAGCTTAAAAAGCAAAGCCCCGCTCAGTTGAAGAAAGCAGCAAGTGAGAGTACACATGGAGCGCTCATTGTGGGAGATATGCTTGGCTAGGGTCAGGCGCTGAGGAAGACTGGTGTCTAGCAGATCTTCCAGAAGACTTTATGTTGCTCGATACCTGTTTTGGACTTTGAGTGCCATGGAAGGAGTACAACTGTAAGAGACCTAGCCCTCAGGCCAAGTCTCTGTAACCCAGAAGATGTTGGAGCGTGGACAGAGCAGCACAAGACCTTGTGGAAAATTAAAGCAGGTGGTTGCTGCACCAGACAAGGAATGAAGGGGTGCTTTGGTAAGGACATGAAGCAACATGGACCTTTCCAAAAAACATCTGTTGGGAATTTTTTGAAAATTTCTGTCTCAGCTCCCTGGCAGCCAACAGGGGGTTGTCCAGGAGCCTAAGGAGATGGGTGGGCAAGCTGGCAGGAAAGGAGGCAGGCAGGCTAGGAATTAGGTCTCTAACAAGTGAGCAAGTATTCAGAAGGCCCTTGAGGAATCCCAATACTGACTAATGCCATTCTTGCCACAAGGGTGCCTGAGCCCTATTGGGAGGGCTGGCAGGCGTTTCAGCCATGTCAACCTTGGTCCTCAGAGGAAAGGTTTTTTGCTTGAAGACAGTGAGAACGTACAGCCTGGCGATGGAGAGAACAGCTAGACCTCCCCATAGGCAGTGCTGAGGAATACCATGCTCTCAGTAGCAGGATCTGTATCAGTACTGATAGCTGTCTTGTTACCGGTGGTCATGTTTTCCTGGTGGCTTATCTTCAGTTATAGGTAGATGCCAAGGTGTGCATCGCCGGAGTCAATGCAGGCTCACCAGCCCTCAGTGTCATGGGGGGCTTGGTGGCTTGGTCCCCTGCGGCTTTAGGTGGTCTATCTTTATGGGGAGGGTACTGAAATGTGCCTGGTGTGTCTGCCTCTTTGTTTGGAGCAGACCGTTTGGTGTCAGACTTCAATGTCAGAGGTGTCTGTGGCATTGGTATGGTCTGATTTGGTGCCGGGGTATCAGTGCTGATGTTCATGTTTGTGCTAGGTCTTCCTTGGCATCATCTTCTCTGCACTTGTCTTCAGAGTTGCTTGTCTGTGAGATGGTGTGCTGGATGAGCCTGGCTTTTCTGCTACCTGGACCATGGAGCTCGTCTCCGCAGGATCTGAAGATATCTTTACAGATTGGACCAAGAAATGAAGATTCCACTGTGTGTCTTGCAATTTGTGGGTTCTCATGGAGAAAGAAAGGCACACTTACCATCTACTCAGTAAATGGGATTCTCCTAAGCAGAAGAGCTGCTGCTGTATCCATCTTTCAATGGAATTAGCCCATTGCAGGACAGGCAGGACTTGAAACCAAAAGGTTTTGAATCTGCCACTTTGAGAAATCTCATGTGTGTGTCTGCACGCACGCTGTACTGGGGGTCTGAGTATCAATCTTCAGTCTAGATGCATTGATATTGTTCATGGTAGGTGCATGTCCAAGAATCAGAAGACTTCTGAGGGTTTAAAGAAATTTAGCTAAAGCTAAGACCTAGTGCATCAGATGTGCCAGCTTGTGTCCCCCTCTGCCCTTTATGCCCTCGTACAGGAGCATGAGTTGGCACAGAGTTCATGAGTGGCCCCAACAGTCATGGCTATTAAAAAAATTTGATCTCATGCACAAGATGCACATGCACCTAAAGTAGGATCCATATTGATGCATACTTGAAGAAAAAATGATTAACATTTATTTGAATTATTTGATCAACATTTATTTTACCAACTTTTCTGTTCAATAGCGAGAGGATAAACATTTTACTATAGAAAAGTGAATAGTGTTTTCTTCATTAACCCAATTATTTATTTCACCTTTTACATCCAGTTCAGCAATATATTTAAGCATATGCTTAAGTCAATCCCTACTTAATAAAACACTTAAACACATGCTTAATGTTAAACATGTGTTTAAGTTTAATAGAATTTCACATTCTTAAGTGATTTGCTGGATTTGGGCCTGAATGGAGTAGGCAGAGAAGGATATGCCATACTTGTACTTCTGCTGCTAGAAGAGGATATAAATATTTTAATAAAGAGGCTGATAAGGAGAACATTCATTTCTAGTCATCCAGGTCAGGAACTCTACTTCCAATAATTTTATTTAAAAAAGTAGACCCTTCCAACCATGCACTTGGGTGGTATCCTTATGATAGCTGTGACACTCTGCCCCATATTCACCATAGTGGTATAATCATGATATGATTATGACATAATTATGATGCATTTTGTACAAATGTGTCATGTGAAATGTCTATAAAAAGGTATGATTTGCTGAATATGATTATCCTATTTGTATGAATGTATCATTTGTGTATTTCGAGTTAAGAATATTGACTATGTATTTCTATATCTAATGCGTTTACTCCTTAGTAACACTCAAAGATTCATTTGCATTCAGGCTAGTTGGCACATCATGAATGGCCTACTCAAGTAGAATGACCCATCAGGAAAGAAAGTGGGCCACAGAAGGCTTGTCCTCACTTGGCAATGCTTCAGCCAGCCTATGAATAATGGCTGCTATGACTCAGCGATGCATGCAAGGGCATGTGAAAAGACCATATGATACTGAACTTCCTTTTGGTACCTGTATTTTTCCACAAACTGAGCTGGGAACCCAGCTTAGAACAAAGGGGTTCCCGACATATGGAAAAACTATAAAAGAAGGAAGTGACATCACCAAGGGTCCTCACTTTCTCCACAACTCAATACCTGAAGATACCTTGGAGGAATAAAGACTTTGAACTGGGGAACTGCTGGTCCCAGGCAGGCAGGAAAGAAGGAAACCCTGCCTGTATATGAAACATCAACAAACTGCTTGCACTATCTAACTGGGTGCAACTCTGATTCAAATCCTGTGTGGTATATTAGGTTTAGATTGCATTTTTGTTTATTTGCTAAGTAATCTACACCTCTACCTCGATATAACGCTGTCCTCGGGAGCCAAAAAATCTTACTGCGTTGTAGGTGAAACTGTGTTATATTGAACTTGCTTTGATCGACTGGAGTGCGCAGCCCTGCCCGCCCGAAGCACTGCTTTACCGTGTTATATCCGGTCGCATTACATCAGGGTAGAGGTGTACTTTGTTCTGTTTACTATCACTTAAAATCATTTAAATATATCTTTCTGTAGTTAATAAACTTGTTTTATGTTTTATCTTAACCAGTGTGTTTTTGAGTGAAGTGCTAGGAAATCTTATCTCTGTTAACACACGTGAGTTCATACTTCCCCGTATTGGGTGGGGGGAGGGAGGGAGTGGATTAATTGAGCTTGCGTTGTACAGATCCCTGTGCAGTGCAAGACAGTATAATTCTGGGTTTATACTCCAGTCGGGGTGCAAGGCTGGGGAGCTGGGAAATTGGCTGGTGCCTCCATTGTTGGTTCATGAGTAGCTTAAATAAAGCATTCAGATGACTCAGCTGGGTGTGTGAAGCCACCTGCTGTCGTACTGGGTGATAATAGGGCCCAGAGGGGCTGGTTATGTGTCACCAGCAGAGCAGAGGGAGAAGCCAATCCACCTGAATAGCTAGGGGGCCCAGCAGTTCCAACAGCTTCCAGGCTTCACCCCGGGGTACAGCCTGTCACATTAATCTATAAGGTCCTGATCCTACCAATGCAACTTGATGGGCAAAACCTAGCACCTGTACGGAGCACCACTGACTCCAAAATCTTCACTGGGGTTCTGAGTGCAGGGATAAGCCAATACGATTCCCTTGCAGGACTGTTGACACAAAATATCTTTTGCAGTCAGAATGCTGCATGAATGTTCCACCTTAAAACAGCCTTCTATATTTGTTGGTCATCAAGTTTATTGTTTTACACTGTTCTAATTAAAGTACTTTTCTCATTTACTAGTTTATGCACTTAAAAGCATCTAAATTGAGTTGCAATTCTTTACTATTTGAAGAAATCCAAATTTGGTATTAGCAGAGGAAATTTGACATTTTCTGTTGTTCAAATAATTCACTTATTTCTGAATATAAGGGGTTTCAAAACCTAGTGCTTGCACTAACCGACTGCTAATCGTTACTAGTTGGAATATTTTTTTCTTTGAAAAACAAAAAAGTACTTTTTGCCTCTTGTTATAATTCTATCCTGATTCTACCTATGGATAGTAAGTCTACAAAAACTTTACTTCCTATAAGTTTGATTTTTCAAAAGCTTTCAGCTATTTCTCCCATCACTTTTACAGCTTATTCACATGGTATCTTTTGTCCTTTACCCTACTTGTGAAAAGGAATTTCAATTGCAACTTGGTCATTGATTTCTTCATAGTTGTTACTGTGTATTTCCTATATATTACATAATTATATACAAAAAGCTAATGGAATGAGAAATATTTTAAGTACAGAAACAATCACACGTCTAACTTAGGCTTCCACAACTTTAACTCTGTCCCCTTGCATTACAATGGGTACTTTCATTATTCGGTTATGTAATATATATGAATATAGTGCTACAAAATAATATATATAAAAGCCTCGAATTACAGAAAAGCATGTAGTTTAAATATACACAAATACCCATATCCTAGACCCCAGCATGCAGCCCGAGTGGCTGGGCTGTACATCATAGGTAGAAGAAAAAGTCCTTCAAAATTAACAGTGCAGTCATAGTGGAAATACTGACCCTAACTCTGCCTCTAAAGAGTCACTTTTCTTAAAGCCAATACTTTTCTATTGCTCTGGCAAGTCTCAACCCTTGCATATTTCAGATTTAATGATATTGTGACCAAATACAAGGCCTGAAAGAAGCAATACAAATCCCAGAGGGAAGCTAATCCCAGAGTCCTCAGGTAGGGGAAAGCAGGGGAGAAACTTGCTGGTGAACTGGGGTGGGGAGTAAAGAGGGAGGCAGACATAGGAGTGTAACCCAGAGTTCACACCAGAATTGGAGGAGAAGACTGTCCAAGTAACTTTTGGCCTAAGAATCTTTTTGGCCATTTAAAAATACAAGCGCTTCCAGGTGCTTAGAGGACCCTGGACCGCTGCTAAAAGTTGCTCCCCCTCCCACACTGAAATCTGAAATAGCACCTCTGTGCTGCTGTGGAGTAAGCGCAGGGCAGGCTTTGCAAAAACCACACAGGGACTCCGTCCTACCACTGGAGGGCAGGGCCCCGACTCCCCCAGCCTTCTGGGTCTATTTACTGGATCACAACATCTCATCAAAGTCTAAAAATTGGTTCTGAGCCCAAAAGGTTTGGGACTTTTGGACTGGACTAAACGATTTATCTAATAGTCCCTTCTGGCCTTAAAATTGACAGAAAAAAATCAGTTCTACTGATGCATAAGCAGGAACAGAATCCAGCTCGTTATCTCTTACCTATGCTGACTCTGCAGGGCTAACAAATAAAAAGCAGTATCAACATACTCTTCTCATTAAAGGCAGCCGATGGATTGGCAAGCGCTAAAGAGGATCCATCCCCAATCCACTTACACTGCTACATCCCTTTGAACTAAGAGAAAGCTAGCTGGGGGACAGCTGAGTCCCCATCTGGATTTTCAGCATCACTATCTTCTCCCCTTCTTCATTGTAAGTCTGGCCCCTGAACTTCACAGGAGTTCAGAAAGACAGTGTGGAGCATCACCTCACTATGTGGCACTATGAGGGATCTTCATTCTACAGCAGCTGTGTGTGTAAGTGCACGGAGTGACTCTACGGTAGGCACATTGTGGCCAGGGGATGAGGTATCATGAATGTGTATTACACAGCACATAGTTGTGCAGATGCTGTTGAGAAAGTGTCACAGAATGAAATGACAAGTTCAGCATGGGGAGAGACCTAAAGGGGTAGACAGAGGGTGAATGTATGTGAAGAATGTTACACGGGGAGTGTAGACAAAAAGTTGAAAAGGTGGAGAGGTGAGAAATAAGGGGTGTTGAGAAGCAGCATGGGGTTGAAATTAAAAAAGGGGATGAAAAATAATGATTACAGGTGGAAACAAGGGGAGCAGCAGGCCGAGGGGGAAAAGTGAATGAGGAAGAGAAAACACATGTTGGGGAAGATGGAGAGAACTCAGGAAGGGAAACAGAAAGATGAGCATGGACAATGTAAGGAAAGAGATGAGGGAGGAAATGAAGGAAAGGGAGAAGAAAATAGGTAGCGGTAGCAATACAGGAAGAGCTGAGTATGAAAATAGAAAGGAGGAGAATGAAATTTAATGATCATAGGAACACAGAAATGAGAAAGAGGAGAAGGGAGAAAAGAAATGGATAAAGAAACATGAAGAAAGTAATTAAAGCAACAAAAAGAAAAAAATTATCTTAAAGATATAAAAATATATTAATTTTAAAAAAATCTTTGGCATTCCTCCGCTCTGTGACACCCATGCAGGGCCTCTTCACTAAGTCTTGCTAGCCTTTTTTTTTTTTTTTAAACTTAAATCTGCCCCTAGATGATGACTCACCCGTGGATAGCATGAGACACAGAGGAAGCAGATATGTTGGGTAAGAAGGTGCAACATTTTACACAATTACTTTTCACAGCAGTGCCACACATGAACAAGCAGCACAGCCACAAGCAGCAAAGTTATTTATAAAATGTTAATTTAACTATTCTAACCAAGTCCCTCCTACCACATCCCCAGTATGAAGCCATGCCTCTTTCTTCCTACTGCAACCACAAATGAGCTCCCCCATTCTGGCTGCTGGGAGGGCAGCCTTGCTCTCAATCCTGTTAGCTTGCTGGAGGGAAGGCCACTCTCCCAGCTGTTTGGCTGCTGAGGGAGGGATCTCTACCAGCCTTCCCACTCAAAATATGTGGTGATGGTGGGGTACCAAGAGATTTCTTCTCTTCCTTCCTGCATTGTGTGTAGGTGGTGTTTGGAAGCTAACAGAGGTCTGGGAACTCTGAAGTAGTGTGACAGGTCAGTTCAGGGGGAAAAAAATCCACAATGAGAGAGTGGGCTTCGAGAAACTGGGACATAACACCATGATCTAAATCTGGTTAGGTGGCAAAAATAATTGATCACCCCAAAATTTTAATACTGTGCTGACACCAACATTTTTAACTGCAATTTGAGATTTGGAATTTGTTCTCTCTGAATTTGCTGTGGTTTGGGTTGGAACCACTCTCTCAGTGACTCAGAGGAACTAGAACTTCACTCCCTCATCCTTGCAAAACTTATTTGTTCTGACCAGTATCATCTATTTGCAGGTTCTGGAGGCACTTGGGTTTCAGCCTCTCTCAAAGCGTGCAGTTAATTCCTAACACAAAAAACCCTCCCTGTTGTTTGATATGATTTTTTTAAACATATATGGCATATAGGCAGATTAGTTTTATACATAAACACAAATGTATCTACATATACTACATAACACACCAACATAAAACAAAACAAAAAATTCTATCATGCAAAGTTAGTAAAAAATGTCATTTAAAAATATATGTCCAATACTATAAAAAAAATAAGTGCTATTCAGGGAAAAATCCAGTATTCCCTGATAATTTGGGAATCAAGCTACAAAAGTTAGTCCTTTTCTTAATAACACTTGCCGGCATTTTTATGTGGGTTGTAAACTAGAGTTCAGATTTTATAATATTATAAATACTAAAAACAAAAAATACTAACAATTTTTAATACTGCCTCTAAATTAGTATATCACATTTTACTGGAATAAATTTTAATATTGATTGCTCAGCTTTGAAAAGTTATGGGCAGAGTTACTACCATATGCATGGGCTGTTCTAATTTTCTTCTGCAGGCAGTATTAAAACTGAAGCATGACAAGCTAAGGAGAAAAAACCTGAGTTTTAAACATGCACAGCCACACACAATGTGATAAGAATAAACAGAATGATAAGCCTTAGAGGAAAACAAAGGGATACCTACTTTCTGCTGCTAGAAGTCCTAGTAGGAAGGCAGCATTTGGACAAACAACAACAGTATGAAGATTTCAGAACAAACAAGTTATAAAGCTGCAACTAGGCACATTAATTTAGCCACAAATAGTATGAACAAACTCAAGACTTTTTTTTTTTTTTTTTAAACTTTGTATGTGAGACAAATGGCACTTGAAAAAAAAACATTTGGGATTGGGGCAGGTTGCACATTTGCACACTGTCAGGTATCTGAAATTCCTATATTAGGACACTGGTTGAAAATGAAAATCCTAACCGACATTTATACTGTACGGGAACATCAGAAAAAAGATCAAGTAAAATCCTCAATGAGTGGAGAACTGTTACACTTTCTCCTTCAATTTCTAGGATTTCCTTCCTCTTTCAAAACTTTATATGGTACACAGAAGCAAGTAAGGCAAGAAAAGACAGTCAGACTTTGTAATTGTATTAATATTATATTTACTACTATCACTTGAATTTTTCAAACATTGATGATTAAAAAATTGTTAACTAAAGAATTTGAAAAATTGGTTATGATGATTTAGCATTGCTAACTATATTATACTGTACCTGGTAATGACGGAGACCACTAGTATTTGAGCTGCAGACTAAGACCTTAGCCTAGAAACACTTATGCAATGAATAGTTCCATAGAGGTCCCCGGGACTACTCGAGTGCATAAAATTACTCACATGCATGTCTGCAGCACTGGAGCCTAAATCTAACCATTTATCCTTTTCTCCCACAGAGACAGGCTGGAAGGTTTGGCTTTCTTTCTTTTTTCCTTTCAGTTTTAATTATCAAGAATTTAATCATCAAGAGTTAATATTGCTAAATTTCTATAATTTATTATGACATAATAGATTCTAAAAGAACAAATATTTACCCACAATAATCTTGAGGCAAACGTCATTTTCAAATTGCATTTATAAATAGAAGCCTATATGAAGCCATTGTCATGCCATTTACCCGAAGGATCCAAAAACACTGACGTGGTCTTAAAATGTCAGCTTTATGTTCTGTGAGAAACTGCTGCTTGCATTAAGTTAAACATTTACCACAGACCTCAGAAAGCAAATACTCAGGAAATACTGCAAAATTTTAGATACATGCTGCTGTACCTTTTTTGGGGTTTAAAAGCAACGTTTATAAATTGTCTTGCAAGAAAATCCAGAACTATTTGAAATGGACAAAATAACTAATAATGAAATGTGAAGTCATTAGTGTGTCTCTCTCTCACCAACAGAAGTTAGTCCAATTAAAGATATTACCTCACCTGCCCTGTCTCTCTAATATCCTGGGGCCAACACAACTGCAAAGTATGAAGTCACTGTGAAATGACAAAATGACCCTCACAATGCGTGAGCACTACAACTGAATAGCTCAAATGTGTATTTATAAATCCTCCACAATAAAAGATGAAGTATGTTTTTCTTTAAAAGTCAATTACCTGATTTTCAAAGTTGGTGAGCACCCATTGATTTCAGTGGGTTATGCAGTTGCTCAACAGTTCTGAAAGTCAGGCTACAAAAAGGTGTTTGGAAGTGAAAAAGTTACAGTTGACAATGTTATCTTTATGGGTTTTTCTATTTATTGGCTAAGCACATGGGCTTATTGTGGGACATAAACCCTGAAATTTTGAATTCAGGTAAAAAACTTAAGTATCCAGCATCAGCAAAATCTCTTTCCAGTCAGCTTCCAAAGCTAACAGTTATTCAAGCAATTCCATGACCTTTCTATGGTCTGCCACCTAACAGATGACCGAGGAAGTTAACTCAGCAGAAATGAACTGCTTCTTTTTACAGCAACATCATGTGAAAAGAAAAACAAGGTTTTAATGTTTGTTAGTGCAAGAGTCTTTTATTTTTGGAACACTGACTCTCACATAACATCTTGTAGGTGCTAAGTACTAGAAATATATGTGATCCTTAACTTTGAATAAGAAACAGTCATAAAATGTCTTATTTTAAAACTTGCTTTATTTCTAGTAGGACTTACTGAATGTAAATATTCACTGTTAAGGAGGCATTTTAGTTTAACATGTATCCCAGAAAAATCCATAAAGCCACTATTTTATTATTCGCCTTCAAATTCGTCAAGACTCACTTCTGCAATTTTATCTACAGAACACTATCAGTTGATAACAGCTAGGCAAGTGGCAAGCTGCAGATAACCTACAAAGCTGCATGACTTTTGTATTGTTGTCTCATCCTCTCTCTTCTGCACCTTCTCCCTGTATGTTTGGTTCATCCACCTGTTGCATCTTGTCATTAGAGGAGACGTGCTGATGAAGGAGAGAACAAGTCATCCCAAACAGGACAGGACATTAGGGAAATGATTATGTATTCACCAGTGGGCTGTCTGGACCAAGACCCAGTGCAACTTCCAGTAAGCAGGAAAGAAAGGGAGATTTAAAGTGGGGGGAAATAAGCCATATAAAATTATCAGCATCTCTCTTTTCATTTCTGTTTGATTCACTTATATGTTTTGCTGCTGATCACTTGACAGCACCCAGGGTATCTAGCATCTACTGGAGAATTGCCTATTTGCTGAATACAGTGCCCTAAACTCTGAGGCTGTTACTCCATCAGGATAGGCTGGAGGTTCAAAGTGCTCCCTCACCCGTGTAGCAGGGCCCACCTTCACGGAAGGGAGAGCAGTGTGACAGATTGAAGTGGATGAAGCATGGCGTTGAAATAGGGTGACTAATTTTTCAAACGGCAGAAGTGGGACACATGCAGGGGCCCTGCTCCCTGGCTCCACCTCTTCACTCTGAGGCCCTGGCCAGGCCAGAAGTCAGAGCCCCCCAAGGTCACTGTGGGGAGCCCCAGACCCTTCACCTGCTCTGGGTGGGGTGCTGGGGTGCCTGAGAGTAGCCCCAAGCCCGTGTCCCCACCCCCGAGGGTGCACTGCCCCAGGCAGATGGAGGGACAGGAACTCCCCATAGTGGCCCAGTCTCCCCAGAGAGCTCTTACTACTGCCCAGCTCCAGTCCCCCTCCCCTTCTGGCAGAACAGGCTGGCACTGCTCCTAAGCCTCAGGCAGGCGTGGAGTGGTACCATAGGGAATCCAAGACAAATGCTGTCCCAGAATCATTCAGCCTACTTCATCATTTATTTTTAACGACAAACTTCTCAAATCATGGGATTTTATCAAAGAGGTAAACAAACAGGGAAACGGCATTTTAAATACTAAATCTTCAGCTTGGAGTTTCTTATCTGAAATCCCATTATTGCAAAATGTAAAGGCATAACCATTTAGGCCGAGAATTACAGAGGAGCCCAAAGGAGTTAGATGTTCACCAGGGCCGGCTTTAGGCACTGCGGGGCCTGATTCAAAAGAGCTGCCTCTGAAGACAGCAGCAGGACTTTGGCGGCAGCTCAACTGGCTTCTGGTGCCTTCGGCAGCACACTGGCAGAGGGTCCTTAAGGATGTTGCGGGGCCCTCTTCAGGGCACGGGACCCGATTTGGGGGAATCAGGGGAATTGCCCTAAAGCCAGCCCTGATGTCCACCTCCCACTGAAATTCAGTGGAAGTTGGGTGCTATCATAGAGAAGCCCTGCTTGGAACACACTCAGGATACACATGACAGACATGCCTGCTCAGTTTCCCTCCTTTGGAGTGCCCAGAAGTAGTTTAACTAGTTGTGGGGTTCATTTATTGCAAGAGCCCCAAGCACGTAAAACAAAAGTCCCACAACTATAGTCCAGATTCCCCCCATTATAGTCCAGAGAGTACATGTAACATACCGCCCCAGCATCTATCACCAGGTCCTGGCTCTTCAGCACAGTCCTCTCTTGCCTTTGTACCAGGACAGCCTCTCCAGCACTTCCAAGTGGAATGCAGCCTTGCTGTTCCCAGCAGGAACCCCACATCCTCTCTACTGGGAGCATCCTTGCCAGGGAAGCATCCCTTACTCCCCAAAGGCCTTCTCAGTTCCTGTGGGTCCAGCTCTCGGAAAACACGGTTACTCACCTTTGTAACTGTTGTTCTTCGAGATGTGTTGCTCATATCCATTCCAGTAGGTGTACGCGCCGCGCGTGCACGTTTGTCGGAGAACTTTTACCCTAGCAACTCCAGCGGGCCGGCAGGCCGCCCCCTAGAGTGGCGCCGCCATACTGAGAACACAGCGGCCCTGGATCTGACGACGAAACGCGAACAAGCCAGGCGGACAGCTCTCAACTCCGGACGTTGATATGCAGGCGAGCTCGGGAGGAGACCAGCGCCCTGGGTCCGGAGGGTCCCCAGGTGAGCCCCCATCCCAAATCGGACGCGTCTGTCGTCAGGGACAGCGAGGCTGGGCTGACTGAAATGGAAGCCCCGCACATACACGGACTGATCTAACCACCATTGGAGAGAAGGGGACCGCTTGTGAATCGTGACCACCTTGTCCAAGGTGCGCCTCGCCAAACAGAGCTGAGGGATGAAGCCAGATTGTAGGGGCGAAGGCGGCAGTCGGGCGTGCGCCGTGACGAAAGTGCAGCTGCCCTTGCCCAACAGTGTCAGGCAAGTGCCGCAGGGAGGCAGAGGTGCCGACTGTAGCCGGATGATGGCTGACAGCGTCTGGAACCGTGCTGGGAGGAAGGACCGCCGGGCTATGGTGGAGTCCAGAACGGGCTCGATGAACTCTATCCTCTGAGTAGGTATAGAGTGGACTTCTCCACATTGAGTCGTAGCCGAGGTGGGAGAAAAGGTGGCTGACCACCCGGACGTGTTCCTGGACTCGATCCTGCGAAGGCCCCGATAAGCCAGTCGTCGAGGTAGGGGAAGTACGTGCACCAGACTGCGACGGAGAGGCGACGACTACGGCCATGCACTTGCGAACACTCTCGGGGCCGTGAGGTCTGAACGGAAGGCCGGTGAATTGATAGTGCCTGCCGCGCGACCAATGAGCGGAGGAATCTGCGATGGGGGAAAGATGGAGATATGGAAATAGCGTCCTGCATGTCGAGGGCGGCGTACGTCTCGGATCAAGGAAGGATAATGGTCCTCAAGGAAACCATGCGGAACTTCAACTTGAGTAGGTATCTGTTGAGTCCGCGGAGATCGAGATGGGCCGGAGACCTCCCTTGGCTTGGGGATCAGAAAGTAACGAAGTAGAACCCCTTCCCGTCTCGTCCTCCGGCACCCCCTCCACGGCTCCCTTGTCGAGAGTGTTGCAACCTTTGCAGGAGATTTGTCGTGAGACGGGTCCCTGAAGGGACGAGGAAGGAGGGCGGAGGCGGCACGAAGCAAACTGCAGGTGGTACCCAAGCCGCAGCGTGCGGAGGCCCAACGGTCCGTAGTAGCTGGTGCCACGCGGGAGGAAGAACGAGAGACGGGGAAAGGGAGGGGATGGATCCATGGAAAGAACTGTACAGCGCCCCGGGCGCACCTTCAAAAGGACGGCTTCGGACGGAGGATGGCTTGGAGGGACCTTGAGTTTGGCCCCCATGGTTGCCAGAATGTCGTCGCCTGCTGCTTCTGTTACGTCTCCTGGCAAAGTCCTGCCTTTGTCTGGGCTGCGGGAAGGGCCTGCGCTGTAGTTTGCGTCTGAACGGACGACGCTGTGTTACAGGCGTGTGCATCCCGAGGGCACGCATAATGACCTGTTGTCCTTAAGACTTTGCAGCGCGCGGTCTGTCTTTTCAGAAAATAGGCCTGGCCCTCGAACAGAGGTCCTGTATGTGCTCTGGAGTTCCAGAGGGAGACCAAGAACTGTAGCCAGGAGAATCGGCGCATAGTGACTCCGGAGGCGATGGTCTGAGCGGCCGAGTCAGCGGCGTCTAAGACGCCTGCAGTTGCAGTGCGTGCGACCCTTCTGCTTCGTCCAAGGAGGGCGGTGAACTCTTGCCGAACGTCTTGTGGGAGAAGCCCCTAAATTTAACAGCCGCCTCCCAGGATTATATGCGTACGCGCGGCTGAGTAAGGCTTGTGGTTTGAAACCGCAGCTGCAACGCCTCCGGCGAATAGACCTTACGGCCGCAGGTCCAGACGCGCGCCTCCTGGAGCATTCGGAGCCGAGAGCTTCTTGTCCATGTCGCTCCCTTCTGTTTAAGATTGGTCAGAGAGGGAACATGGGGGGCGGATGGACGTATGATACTCATCAATCCCTTCGAGGGAACCATATACTTGCGCTCCACACCCGAGCAGGGGGGGAATGGAGGCCGGAGACTGCCAGATGGTAGTGGCGTTCGCCTGTTATGGTTTTTATGAAGGGCAGGGCGCGCGAGCGGGCGCATCCGCCAGAGTATCGTGACGACCGGGTCAGCAACCTCGAGACCTCCTCGGCTTGGATGCTCAGTTTTGCGCAAGCGTCTGAGGAGGTCCTGGTGAGCTCCGTAGTCCAATGGGGGGGACCGTGGTCGTCGTCCGCCACTGCTTCATCCGGCGAGGATGACGAGGAGACACCTGCAGAAGTGGGTCAGGTGGCGGTTCAGAGTGGACCGCTGTCTCTGGCACCTGTGGGGGCTCTGGTCTCGGGCAGGTAGGGAGCCGTTTCTCTGCAGGGATGGCGGTGGGCGAGAAACCGTAGCCTCTGGAGCCCTGCGCTCTGAACCGGCCGGACACGCGGAAATTGCTGAGACCCCTGGGCTTGTTGGTATGCCCAGGGCGTCCAGAAGCCCCACTGCTGCGGGCGTGTTCCTGGTGACCCTCAGGAAGAGGCGCGGACCTGTCAACGTCCAGGTAGACGCTATCTGTCCTGGAAGAGACTGACCTGTCGAGAGGGCAACGGGGGGGCGAAGCGGTAGTGCGAATCCAGCGCCCTCGATGGCGACGGCCCTCCTCGGGCCGGGGAGCGGTGCCGTAGAGTATGCCGGTGCCGAGATCTGGACCGGGACTGCCACCAGCGCCGGTGCAGGACGTCGACCGGGATCTGGACCTTCGCTGCCGTGACCGGCTTCTCGAGTCACGGTGCCAGTAGCGATGGGCCGGAGCCGGAACGGTGCCGGGAGTACGGGACCGACGTGAAGATGATCGGCACCGCGAGTGCGACTGGTGCCGCGGGAGAGCGGTGCCGGGACTGCGAGCGGCGCCTCGAAGCAGACCTCCCTCTGGACCGGGATCGTTGCCGTGACCTGGAGCGGTGCGGGAGCGAGATCGGTGCCGGACCGGTGAATCTGGGACGGTGCTCTCATCGGTGTCGGGCTTGCCCTAGAAAGTACAACCCGCACCGGCGGGCCGGGGTTGGGCAGCCCAGGCTCTGTCAGGCGATAAGTCCCTTGCTGAAGAATGTCTCGGGCGTAGACGGGACTACGAGCTCAACCCAGATCTTGCGGGGAGCTAAGAGGGATCGGACTCGATGACCTGCCGGCCGGAGTCAACGAGCCCTGGCGCGGCCGGCGTTGCATCGGGTGCTCTTCCGGGGCTGCTTAGCGGGGTAGAGGACGAGGAGGACCTCTTTCCAGGAGCTGGTGCCGTAAGACGGGTGGTGCCGCTGCGCTTTCGCTGGTGCCGGAGGGATCCGGTGCCTGAGCCGCGCTCGTACCGACGGCGCGGGGTGAAGTGCCGCTTCCATAAGGAGCGTCGGAGCGTTGGCTCGCTCCCTCTTAGTACGCGGCGGAAGCTTTGCAAATGCGGCACTTCTGGGATGTGTGATTCCCCCAGGCACTTAAGCAGGCTCGGGGGGATCACTGGTGGGATCGGCTTTTACAAGCCGAGCACGCTTTGAATCCGGCGAACCAGGCATCCGCCGGTGCCGGGCGTGGGAGGGCTACAGCCCCGAACCGCTACTATAATACACATACTATAAACTACAAATTATAACGAAACTATATAATACTAAATAAACTACAATTAACTGTTAACTATAACGAACAGAGAAGCTAGGGACGTGAGGTCAGCTATATCCGCGCCCACAGTCCAACGACCGACACGTGGTAAGAAGAACTGAGGAGTGGGCAGGCCGGCAGGTAATATCACCCGCCATGGCGGCGCCACTCTAGGGAGCGGCCTGCCGGCCGCTGGAGTTGCTAGGGTAAAAGTCTCCGACGAACGTGCACGCGCGCACGTACACTACTGGATGGATATGAGCAAGCACTCGAAGAAGAACCGGAGATGTTCAGTGGGTAAAATCCCCTCCACTGCTCCCGTGCTCAGAACTCTCCACTCTCAGCTCTGGCTCTCCAGGTTCGGCTGGAAGCAACTTCCCCTGCTTCTCCTGCCTTCAAGCCCTGGCTCTCTGGCTGTGGATGACAGTCAGCAAATCGATCTTTGCTGCTCTCCTGCCTTCATTCTTCTCCTAGGAACCACTTTCTACTTCTTTCTGGACTCTTCCAATCCCTGGTCTCAGGCAACCTCTCACCTGCCCCTGACTAACCCAGTCAGCTATCGGGTTGCTCACAAACCCTTTAAACAGGCACCTGCTTTGGCCTTGAGGAGCTAGTACATTCATTACTGGCTACCCACCCTGTGACAGGTTGCTTAATTCCTTTAGGATCTTTTGAAAAAATCCATCTTAAGAACTGGTATAGTCTTACAAGCAGCTTCAAGATTTACAACACAGCAAAATATATAAGTAGCACCTTTTTGAAGGGGAGAGGGAGATCAAGTTTTTTTATTGGCCTATTATTTCAGGAAGCTGAAAGCTGCACATTGGTTCTTTCCTGAAAGCTCAGGACTTTTTCTAGTTAATTTCTGAGCGAGAAGTCTTGCAACTAAACCATTTTAAATAGTCAGTCAGGCATCAATAAAATATTCCCTGGGAGCAGTTTTCTCAACCTTGCATTACAACCTCCAAGAGATCAACAACTGTGTCTGGACCAGGAGCCGTTCAGCTTGCTCTCCAGGAGGAACTCAACTACTGCATCAGACTCTACAAGCTATAAGAGGTTCCAAAGGATCCAGCACAAAAGGCTGAGCACATATGAAACATCTGGCTGCATGTTCGAGAAAAAAAGTTGAGAACTTGAACTTATGATGTTATTGCACCCCAAACCCAATGAGAAGAGACACATCCGTTGATGCAGCCTGAATCTGAAACAAGAACCTTGCTATTCCTGCAACAGAAAAATTGCAGACATGTATGTGACCTACTCTGTGACCATGACTGAGGAAGCAGCAGGAAACAAAAGTATCTTTTAAAACTCCAAATACCAACTGATGTTCAATCAAACACACTGAAAGATCTCTCTGTAAAACGGTACATCAGATACCCTTCTTACAATACATAAAATGTTCAAATCTGAGTGCCTAAGAGTGCCTACTCCATATTTAGGCAGCTAAATGAGTGGTGTGAATTCCTACTGACTTCACTGAAAGCTGTGAGTGCTAAAAACATCTGACAATCAATCTTTATTTGGCACGTACATTTATATTCCAACTCTATGTAAATAAAATTAAATATAATTTAAAAAAAATTTACTTTTCCACGTTTTTCTTGCCATATTACATTTGCAAGCCCCTTTCTACATCCTTCCTTATAGAAATACTTAGGACAGAGAATGAGAACTACCCTTCCCCAGCAATCCAAAATACATAATTATTCCCTGAGACATTTTTCTAGTATTAGTAGTTTTCAGGCTGTCACATTGACACAGCTGCACATTTGAATTGCAACATTTTATTTGTTAAAAACTTTTTAGATGTTAATTTACAAAAGCAGAATAATCTATTGGTATCAGTTTCAAAAGCGTATTTATACAAAACCATTCTGGAACATCTTTGAAATGTCAATAACCTGTAACAGGATTAAAAAAAAAAATAAAATCCAGTTCCAGAAAAGGAGACCAACAAGCTCTAATATACAAGATACAATAAAAAACATTCGCAGGGAAGAAGACACCCTCAATCCCACTAAGGGTAACAGGGCTCATTAATTTGAAAACTATCAGATCCCAAGTCATGTAAATAGATAGATTGATTTTATGACAGCCTTTGTAATGAAACACTGTTCAGGTTTGAATACAAACCAGGAAGCTCTATATCATTCTGAAGAAGCATTCTCTGGACACCCTTGTAGAACCACTGTAAATAAATGGCACTGAATATGCTCACACAATCTAATGTAATGTGTCTGACATATGGAAATCAGAAACATATACGGACTAAAGCCCGTAAAGATTTAAAACTCAATGTGAAAAGTAAATACGTCTTCAATGAAATTACCTGAGGAGGTAGGGTCTTCAGAGAAGTCTGGCAGTCTTCAGGGGGATCCCCATAGAAGGAATTGAATTTGTGCTTGATACTGCTGCATATACTGCCCCCGATAAACAACACAAAGTCTCAGTCATAAGCAAATAGAGTTCAACAAAACATGTTACAAACACTGATGGATCAGTCAGGCCTGAAGGCCCCAAGCCTCCCAGAATATTCTTCTTGTTTGCAGTTCACGAGAGAGATTTCATGCACTCCATCTATACCTGACTGCTGCAGTGAAACAAATCTCATAGTACAGCCAGCTATGCACTATTTCAAAGGATGTGGATATGCAGCCTGCCTCTCTGTGATGGATATGGCAAAAGTGCAGCATTTATTTTAATATTGGGCTGCTGCTGCTTCCCCATAGTCCTCAGATTAATGAGGCAGCGGAGAAAAAGACAAAATGCTCAAAGCACAGCTTTCACATAGGCACAAGTAGAGAACAATGGAAACCAGCCCCCTGATTGTAACAGGAACTTGCAAGCCCTAGTTGACAAAGATAATTCACCCTCCAATGGGCTGTTTAATTTTTTTTTTTTTTTTTTTCAAGAGCCTGAATGGACAGATCTAGTCTTGAGGATCAGAAGAGAAGAAAATGTTCAGAAAAACAGTACATTGACGAGTTATGAGGAAGCAGGAAGCCTGCTGGCAAGGCAATGACAGTCACCTCAGGAACTCATTCACTTTACATGGCAAAAAGAACTGGCACGTAGAGCATTAGAGTCAACTATATTCCACCGCAGAAGCAGATTTGAACTTTGAGAAGTTTCTGCCTTTCATAAGCACAGAACAAAACCTTTAGAGTAGGCTCTTCCAAACTGTATCTTTTGGAAGTGTGTTAAATGCTCTCTCGAGTTTATCTTATTCACCCACACAATCAATGGTTTTTGGGTATGCTGCTGTCTAGCAATGGAGGACTTTTTCAGCCAACCCTACTTTTAATCTACAAATTAGCAGGCACAGGAGTATAGCTAGCATACAGTGGCTCTGCATTATTCCTTCTGATACTACATGGTGTTCTTCACCAGGAAATTTTTTTTTTTTTTTACTGACACTGACTTAGCCTCCTCCCACAAACTTTAAAGCTTATCACTTAAGTATGTCAGGACATTATACAGAAAACTGTACATAGTGGCCTTAAAATAACATCAGAACCAGAGAGGAGAGCATGATGATGATAGTAGCCCTTGTTTATTTCTTTACTCCCTAAAACGTCTTGCGTGTTTAGACTGAAATAAATTAGGCACCTTACTGTCTTATTTGGAAAAGAAAACATTTAATAGTTTTTGGGGTGTTCCACTCAAATCACATGTAACCTACTGCTCATGTGTTACTGAGGTTACCAGTATGTTTCTTAATTATGTGACATCTCTCTCTCTTTCTCACACTCACACAACAAATATTAATCAGTAAACAAATTACTTTAATATAATTGTGGTCCAGATATATGTAGTTTACTGCTCAAGTAGCGTCTTTTTTAATTTATAGGCATTTATTTTTTGACTCCTACATTCTACTTAAAAATGCTGGTACACATGAAATAAAAATCAGGCTTTTAAAATAGGGCTAACCTCATTATGTGGACATGTTTAACAATTAAACAGAATTATTAATATTCAAGGATGATCAATGAAGATCAACGCATAACACATTATTAACACATAAATAGACTGTGAAGCTGTACACTGCGAGAAAGAGAAAAAAGATGCATTGCTGCT
>NC_133769.1:213722113-213835839 GCF_003597395.2 Chelonoidis abingdonii | reverse complement strand
AGAGTGGTGCCGCATGGCGGGTGATATATAAGCCCTGCGACCCGCCCAGCTCCCAGTCCTATCTTCCGGCGCTCCGACAGTGGGGAAGGAGGCGGGTGTGGAATGATTGAGCAACACATCTCGAAGAACAACAGTTACAAAGGTCAGTAACCGTGTTTTCTTCTTCGAGTGCTTGCTCATATCCAATTACAGTAGGTGATTCCCAAGCCTTACTAGGCGGTGGCGGATCGGAGTCAGACGTCATGTGCGCAAACAGCAGACGCCGAGCCGCATCATCCCTGGACTGTGGACGAGGGCATAATGGGTAGCAAAGTGTGCACTGAGACCAGGTGGCCCTGCAGAATCTCCTGGATAGGCACTCGTGCGAGGAACACTGCCGATGAGCCTGGGCTCTGGTAGATTGTGCCGTTACTCTGCCCGGAGGAAAGATGGGCCAGGTCGTAACAGGTCCGTATACAGGACGTTACCATGAGGAAATCCTCTGAGAGGAAACTGGTAACCCTCTAACTCATTCCGCGACGGCAACAAAGAGTTGGGCGGACTTACGGAATGGTTTGGTTCGCTGTATGTAAAAGCGAGCGCTCTGCGCACGTCTAAGGAGTGTAACTGCTGTCCTTATGAGACAAGTGTGGTTTTGGGAAGAAGACAGCAGGAATATGTCTATGGTTGACATGAAAGCCGAGAGACCTTGGGAGAAATGCGGTGCAGCCTCAGTTGCACCTTGTCCGATGGAACACCGTATACGGGGATCCACAACGAGGGCGCGCAGCTCCGACACGCGCAACGAGCAAGTGATCGCCACTAGGAATGCCGTCTTCCAAGACAAGTAAAGAAGGAGACACGTAGCAGTGGCTCACGGGAGACATGACGGGATGCACCAGGTTGAGATCCCAGGGAGGGGCTGGGGGGCGGACCTGCGGGTAAAGCGTTCCAACCCTTTGAGAATCTGGAAACCATTGGGTTGTGAGAAGAACCGAGCTGTCTTCACTCCCTGGGTGAAAAGTGGAGATGGCCGCTAATGAACAGCAGAGAGAGGACAGTGCAGCCCTGCTCCTTGAGCGACCAAAGTATCTAGAATGACCGGTATGGAGACATCGGTGGGATGAAAGCGCTTTTCCGCGCACCAGCACGTAACCGCTTCCACTTGCTACGTATGTCGCCCTGGTGGATGGTTTTTACTTCCCAGAAGGACCTGTCTCACTGGGGGAATGAATGTAATTCGGACCGAGTCAGCCACTCAGGAGTCACGCCGAGGATGCAGCGACTGGAAGGTCCGGGTGACAAAAGGCGGCCGTGGTCCTGTGAGATCAGTTCCAGGTGAAGAGGCAGGGGAACGGTGACCACCGACAGGTCCAGCAACAGAGGTACCAATGCTGGCGGGCCATGCCGGAGCGATCAAAATCAAGTGGGCCCTGTCCCTGCGCGCCTTCAGAATATAACGACAACTATATAATACTAAATAAACTACAATAACTGTAACTATAACGAACAAGAGAAGCTAGGGACGTGGAGGTCAGCTATGCCGCGCTCCACAGTTCCAACGACCGACACGGTGGTAAGAAGGAACTGAGGAGTGGGCAGGCCGGCAGGGGTATATATCACCCGCCATGGCGGCGCCACTCTAGGGGGCGGCCTGCCGGCCCGCTGGAGTTGCTAGGGTAAAAGTTCTCCGACGAACGTGCACGCGCGGCACGTACACCTACTGGATTGGATATGAGCAAGCACTCGAAGAAGAACCCGGAGATGTCAGTGGGTAAAAGCTCCTCCACTGCTCCCGTGCCTTCAGAACTCTCCAGCTCTCAGCTCTGGCTCTCCAGGTTCGAGCTGGAAGGCAACTTCCCCTGCTTCTCCTGCCTTCAGCCCTGGCTCTCTGGCTTGTGGATGACAGTCAGCAAATCGATCTTTGCTGCTCTCCTGCCTTCAAGTCTTCTCCTAGGAACCACTTTCTACTTCTTTCTGGGACTCTTCCAATCCCCTGGTCTCAGGCAACTCTCACCTGCCCCTGACTAACCCAGTCAGCTCATCGGGTTGCTCAAACCCTCTTAAAAACAGGAGCACCTGCTTTGGCCTTGAGGAGCTAGACCTACTTCATTTACTGGGGCTACCCACCCTGTGACAGGTGCTTAATTCCTTTAGGATCTTTTGAAAAATCCCATCTTTAAGAACTGGTATAGTCTTTACAAGCAGGCTTCAAAGATTTGACAACACAGCAAATATATAATTGAAGCACCTTTTTGAAGGGGGAGAGGGAGATCAAGTTTTTTATTGGCCTAGTTATTTCAGGAAGCTGAAAGCTGCACTATGGTTCTTTTCCTGAAAGCCTCAGGACTTTTTCTAAGTTAATTATCTGAGCGAGAAGCTCTCTGAACTAAACCATTTAAATTAGTCAGTCAGGCATCAATAAAAATATCCCCTGGGAGCAGTTTCTCAACCTTTGCATTACAACCTCCAAGGAGATCAACAACTGTTGTCTTGGACCAGGAGCCTGTTCCAGCTTCCTCCCAGAGGAACTCAAACTACTGCATCAGTTACTCTACAAGCTAATAAGAGGTTCCAAAGGATCCAGCACAAAAGGGCTGAGCACATATGTAAACATCTGGCTGCATGGTTCCTGGAAGAAAAAAAGTTGAGAACTTGTACTTATGATGTTATTTGCAACCCCAAACCCAAATGAGGAAGAGACACATCCCGTTGATGCAAGCCTGAATCTGAAACAAGGAACCTTGCTATTCCTGCAACAGAAAAATTGCAGACATGTATGTGACCTACTTCTGTGACCATGACTGAGGAAGCAGCAGGAAACAAAAAGTATCTTTTAAAACACTCCAAATAATCCTAACTGATGTTCAATCAAACACACTGGAAAGATCTCTCTGTAAAACGGTACATCAGATACCCTTCTGTACAATACATAAAATGTTCAAATCTGAGTGCCTAGAGTGCCTACGTCCATATTTAGGCAGCTAAATGAGTGGTGTGAAGTTCCTACTGACTTCACTGAAAGCTGTGAGTGCTAAAAACATCTGACAATCAATCTTTTTATTTGGGCACGTACATTTGAATATTCCAACTCTATGTAAATAAAATTAAATAATATTTAAAAAAATTTACTTTTCCACTGTTTTTTCTCTGCCATAGTTAACATTTGCAAGCCCCTTCTACCTCCTTCCTTATAGAAATATTAGGACAGAGAATGAGAACTTACCCTTCCCCAGCAATCCAAAATACATAATTAATTCCCTGAGACATTTTCTAGTATAGTAAGTTTCAGGCTGTCACATTGACACATGCTGCAACATTTGAATTGCAACATTTTTATTTGTTAAGAAAACTTGTTTAGATGATAATTTACAAAAAGCAGAAGTAATTCTATTGGTCTCATGTTTTCTAAAAGCGTATTTATACAAAACCTAAATTCTGGAACATCTTTGAAATGTCAATAACCCTGTAACAGGAGATTAAAAAAAAAATAAAATCCAGTTCCAGAAAAGGAGACCAACAAGCTCCTAATATACAAAGATACAATAAAAAACATTCGCAGGGAAGAAGAACCCTAATCCCACTAAGGGCACAGGGCATAATTTGAAAAAACTCTCAGACTCAAGTCATGTAAATAGATAGATATGATGTTATGACAGCCTTTGTAATGAAACACTGTCAGGTTGAATACAAATCCAGGAAGATCTATATCATTCTGAAGAAGCATTCTCTGGACACTCCCTTGTAGAACCACTGTAAATAAATAGCACTGAAATGCTCACACAAACTCTAATGTACATGCTGCTCTATGACAGTATGGGAAATCAGCAAACAATATAGGACTAAAGCCCGTAAAGATTTAAAACTCAATGTGAAAAGTAAATACGCTTTCAATGAAATTACCTGAGGAGGTAGGGTCTTCAGAGAAGTCTGGCAGCTCTTCAGGGGGATCCCCATAGAAGGAATTGAATTTGTGGCTTGATACTGCTGCTAGTACTGCCCCCTGAATAAACAACACAAAGTCTCAGTCATAAGCAATAGGTCAACAAAACATGTTTACAAACACTGTGGATCAGTCAGGCCTGAAGGCCCCAAGCCCTCCCAGACTATTCTTCTTGTTGCAGTTACGAGAGAGATTTCATGCACTCCATCTATGACCTGACTGCTGCAGTGAAACAAATCTCATAGTACAGCCAGCTATGCACTATTTCAAAGGATTGGATATGGCAGCCTGCCTCTCTGTGATGGATATGGCAAAAGTGCAGCATTTATTTTTAAATTATTGGGCTGCTGCTGCTTCCCCATAGTCCTCAGATTAATGAAGAGCAGCGGAGAAAAAGACAAAATGCTCCAAAGCACAGCTTTCACTAGTGCACAAGTAGAGAACAATGGAAACCAAAGCCCCCTGATGTAACAGGAACTGCAAGCCCTAGTTGACAAAGATAATGTCACCCTCCAATGGAGCTGGTTTACATTTTTTTTTTTTTTTTTAAAGAGCCTGAATGGACAGATCTAGTCTTGAAGGATCAGAAGAGAAGAAAGGATGTTCAGAAAAACAGTACATTGGACGAGTTGATGAGGAAAGCAGGGAAGCCTGAGCTGGCAAGGCAATGACGTCACCTCAGGAACTCATTCACTTTACATGGGCAAAAGGAACTGGCAGCTAGAGCATTAAGAGTCAATATATTTCCACCGCAGAGCAGATTTGAAACTTTGAGATGTTTCTGCTTATCATAAGCACAGAACAAACCTTAAGAGTAGGCTCTTCACAACTGTATCTTTGGAATGTGTTAAATGCTCTCTCTGAGTTTTCATCTTTTTACCCCACACAATCAATGGTTATTTGGGTATGCTGCTGCTTTAGCAATGGAGGACTTTTTTCAGCCAACCCTACTTTTAATCTACAATTAGCAGGCAGGAGTATAGTCTAGCATACAGTGGGCTGCATTATTCCTTCTGATACTAATGTGTGTTTTCACCAGGAATTGTTTTTTTTTTTTTTTACTGACACTGACTAGCCTCCTCCCACAAACTTTAAAAAAGCTTATCACTTAAGTATGTCAGGACATTATACAGAAATACTGTACATAGTGGCCTTAAAATAACAGTCAGAACCAGAGAGAATGAGCTATGATGATGATAAAGTAGCCCTTGTTTATTTTCTACTCCCTAAAACGTCTTGCTGTGTTTAGACTGAAATAAATTAGGCACCTTACTGTCTTATTTGGAAAAAGAAAACATTTAATAGTTTTTGGGGTGTTCCACTCAAATCACATGGTAACCTACTGCTCATGTGTTACTGAGGTTACCAGTATGTTTCTTAATTATGTGACATCTCTCTCTCTTTCTCACACTCACACACAAATAATAATTTCAGTAAACAAATTACTTTAATATAATTGTGGTCCAGATATATGTAGTTTACTGCTCAAAGTAGCAGTCATTTTTAAATTTATAGGCATTTATTTTTTGGACTCCTTACACTACTTAAAAATGCTGGTACACATGAAATAAAAATCAGGCTTTTAAAATAGGCTAACCTCATTATGTGGACATGTTAACAATTAACAGAATTATTAATATCAAGGGATGATCAATGAAGAATCAACGCATAACACATTATTAACACATAACATAGAACTGTGAAGCTGTACACTGCGAGAAAGAGAAAAAGGATGCATTGCTGCTTCTTTTTGGTTTGCAATTGTGATTCACAGGTATTGCTCAAGAAAGTAAAGCCAGCTGACAGTTTTCTTAAATTGGTGGCATTTTGCATTATGCCTTTAGAAACTTTCCAACAGCTTAAGAAAACATGAAGCCTTTTATGTAGTTATTACTTGAAATATTACTGATAAAAATATTGCTTCATCTAAGACAGTTATAGTGGAAAATTTAAAAACAGTTTCAAGTGAATTAAGCAGGAAACCTGTGGTTTGTAGTTCTGTATGTTTATGAAAGTTAAAGATCTGATCCTTAACTAAATCAAGGAAGAAGGGCAGAGCTTGGCTGTGGAAATGAGAAACATTAGTTTACCCTATTTATTTTTGGAACCCCATTGTGTCAAAGAAGAATTGCAATATTCTTGGACTTCAGCTCTAAAATGCCAAAAGGTAACATTAAAGATTCACAGACAGCAAAGACTCATTTTTGTTTAAAGCAGATCTCGTGCAGTAACAAGTATGAACATAGCTGTCGTCCCAAAACCACATTGATACCACAATTTTTTACTTAATGTCAAGTGATACTAACGAAGGACTAATTTTTGTTTTAAGTCACGTTTTTAGTGTCTGATTGGTTTCAGTGGTGCTAAATGACTCTTATCAACTAACCTCTGATATAAAAAAATCCCATAAGCTCTCATAGAATGCAGAAGATATTTTAATTTATGCAATGAGGACTAAAACTGTACAACCTAAACTTGTAAAAAACTAAAATATAGTCATTTTCCCAGAAGAAGTGCCAGATACTGCTTTAAAGCACAGGGCTGTGCCGAGGAAAGAGCTGAACTCCAGCATCCCAGGTACCTCTGATAGTGGCAATGTGCCTCAGGGAGCAACCTGGTGCATAAGAGGGAATTTGCTGCTGTTTTACCCATTAAGAGACTGTAGTGTACACTCCTCTTTGAGGCTAGTCAGCAGTAGTGATCGCTACTCCCATTTGGAGTGGCTTGGAGGCCATAAAAGGGAGAAGTCTCTGTGCTCAGGAGAGTTTAGGGCCTGTAACTGTGACTGGTGTCTCCATGGGGGAAAGGGACGGTATTTTTAAGCTTCCATACGTTCTTGTGCACCTGCACATAGGCAGTCACAGTATGACCTTATGTATAAAGCATTAAAAAAACCAAACCAAAAAACATCACACCTGGGGGGAATTACGTAGGTGAAGGGAATTTGGCAGATTTTCTATTCAGATAAATGGTTATGACAGGTAAACACTTCAGAGTATATACAGATTTGGAACAATTATACCAGAACAATTTTATTTGAAATAAAGTGCAGAAAAAGAGACATAAAGAATAAATTCCTGAGCTCTTTGGTTGGCAAGGTAGTTCTGATAAAAATGATCATTCTAAGATGCAAACATGCTCTATAAGTTTGCGAGTCTCGCATAATGTCCCCAATAGTCTGGACAAAAGATCAAATACCATGGTATATAAACCAGTATATAAGGAAAAATAATCAGGGATAGACAGTGGTATTAAGCCACATCAATGATAGTATGGAAAAGTCCCATCCTAATACAGATGTCCCAAATGCATCAAGTTGAGACAGGTACAGTGCCTCTTTACTCTGTGCTCAAACAAAGCAGCTGCTATCATAGCCTCTTTTCTCCTTACTCTGTTTGGGCAGGCTAGCATCTCTAGAGATGGCAGCCTGAAACATTTGTTACATTGAGCACAAGGATTGCAAGGAGTGGGAAAGAAACCTCTGAATTCTCTCACTTGTGCAGGGTTGGGCACGATCTGGTCCCTAGAGAGAAAATTAACACTTTAATGGATCAATACAAGGAAGATAGTACAGCTGTCCCAGTTTTTTTAACAACTCCTTGAATTCTGAAACAAGCAGTGGTTCCAATGATTGTTTCTGGTTACAAAGGTTACAGCACATTATATGGTAACCAAATAACTGTAAAACTAACATTTTCAGTTAGGAGATGTGCTGCAATTCTGGCAAAATTCAGAAAATAACACTCGAATCTCTCTAGTAGTTGACTCAGACATATCAATATGAAGATATGATAATCTCAGACCCCCCCGGTAATTGTTATGTGAGGAATTTCAAAGTTAGAAAAAATAATGAAATACTAAGAGTATCTGATCCAGTGTTAAAAGAACAATTTTTTGTTCGCTCATTACAGGAAAATAGGGTCCAACGTACAAGTTTTACAGTGTTTCAGGTGTGGGGTGCATTGCAATGAACAATTAGTACTTTCAGAACACCTCCTGAAGAACAGTAGCATGGATAAAGTAAAGTGGCAGGGAAAAGGTTAGTATAGTATAATATGGTGTTGAATGTATATAAACACAAGATGTTAAGAGTGGAGAATTGCTTATAAAGTAAAGATTGAAGCCTTTGTGTAGACCATAAAAATAGATTGTTTTAAAAAATCTTACCTAAATTCTTTAACTAATGCAATTTTAAATAGGACTTTGTGCCTCATGTAGGCAAGCTGTATTTAATAATGTGTTATCCGATCATAGTTAAACACAGGGTGAAGCTGCTAACTTGTTCAGAAGCATGAGGATTATTCCAATCCTACATGTTAAACATGGTTAGAATTATGAAAAACTTCCATGAAACAACTAGTTAAAATTAATCTGATTTTGCATTTTGTTACAAACCCTACAATTGGCAAAGATTTGCCAAAAGCATGCCTGAATCTTTTGATGAACCTAGACCAAGTTTCAAGTAAAATCCCTCCAGAGAGGCCATGAATTTATGATTCTGAGTGGAAACCACACAATGTTTCAGCTGGATCTCAACATTCTTTTCCCTATAGTTGGAAACTGCTCCTATATATATATTATATATTATATATAGTGACAAAGTTCCTCCTCTACCTTGGTGGGTCCTGCGCTTATTGGCGGATTTGTTCACCTCAGTGATCTTCCCCTCTTGTGGAACCCACAGTCTAGGTCAGCTCCTCCTGTGTCTTATCAGGATTGGGATGGCGTTTGGGGGGGGACCCAGGCCCCCCCTACTACACGGGGTTCCAGCCAGCCGCCTGTGGGTCTCGCGTCTATATTGTGCACCGTAACAGCTGCATGACAGCTACAAACTCCCTGGACTAACTCCCATCGGCCCTCTACCCACAACTTTCTTAGATCCTCACACAGGAACTCCTCCTGGTTGTCTGATTAACGTTCGCCTCTCAATCCTCACAGAGATCGCTTCTCACTCATCAGCTCCTTGCCTTCTCTGCTCCAGCCTTCTCACACATGCTCCTTTCCTCTGTGGCTCCTCTCTGCCTGACGCGTGTGACCTTTTTTCAACCCAGTGTCCTATGCTGCCCCTTATTGGTCTGCAAGTGTTCTAATTAAGTAGGCAATCTCCCATGCTTCTAGAACGATGCTAATTGCTCCAGTGCTGATTAACCTGGACAAAACGCCATTGGTCCAAGGTACTAGGGATTTGTTTAGCCTGGGGCTAACATACCTGTTTCTCAGTACTTTACTGTAGCCATCTGGCCTTGCCCCATCACAATATATATAACTAAAGGCTGAATGAACATTCTTAAGAATACCCCTTTGCAAAGAGCTATAACCTACTCCACCCCCGAAAAGAAAAGAAAATCATAATTGTCCTTTTTGAAAATCTTACGGTGGCCCTTCATATATGACGACTGGTGAAGCTAGTGGAATGTTTATCCTTTGTTGATATACCTGATTACAACACAGATGAAACTAAGCAATAGGAATTAAATTATGCTGCAACACAGGAGTGACTCAAAAATGTACAAACTGGCCACTCTCTAAAGAAGCAAAAACAGGCTGCAAGAATATTTTTCACATTTTAGAAATTATATTTAGAACCTGTTAGGAAAAAAACCAGTAGTCTCCCTCCCACCAAATCACACAAAAGACACACTTTCTCCAATTGCGAAGAATAAAGAACAGATAGTTGCAGACTTTGGCTCAGTAAATAAGTGCTCCACCCCAAATGCTTATAGTCACAACCTCAAAGGATGTATTCTAGAAGTGTCTGCAGCATGCTAGTCTGACGCCAAGTGCATTCACCACAGGAACCGCAATTATAGGGGGGATCTAATATAGACAGCAGTATTAGGGGCGATGGAGGGGGAATGTTGCTAGGTTACCATAACCATACAGAGTGGAAACAATGCAATTTTCTAGCAATGAAAAAAGACAGGCACCTGTTCCGTAACTGGTGTTCTTCGAGATGCATTGCTCATGTCTATTCCACAGTAGGTGCGCGTGCTCACCACATGCACTGGTGCCAGAAGTTCTTCTGTTAGCAGTACCCGTGGAGAGGAGCACCGCTGCAACCCCTGGTGTGGCGCGTCTATATCGTGCTATAAGGGGGAGCCACGTGCTCCCCGCACCCTTGGTTCCTTCTTGCCAGATAACTCTGACAGAGGGGAAGAAGGGCAGGATGTGGAATAGACATGAGCAACACATTTCGAAGAACACGAGTTATGGAAAAGGTAACTGTCTTTTCTTCTTGAGTGCTTGCTCGTGTATTCCACAGGTGATTCCAAGCAATATCTGTTGGAGGTGGGTAGGAGTTCCTGAGTTCCTGGGATGCAGTACTGCTCGGCCGAATCCAGCATCATCCCTAGTTTGGGAGATGATCACATAATGCGCAGTGAACGTGTGAACTAAAGACCATGTGGCAGCTCTACAGATGTCCTGGATAGGGACATGGGCTACACAGGCAGCTGACAAGGCCTGAGCTCTCGTTGAGTGCGCCCCGATGATCGGTGGCGGGGGAACCCCTGCCAGATCACAGCATGTGAGTATGCACGCAGTGATCCAGCAAGAAAGACACTGGGTGGAAATAGGCTGCCCCTTCATACAACTGGCCAAGGCAATGAAGAGTTGCGAGGATTTCCGAAACGGTATAGTCTGATCCAGGTAGAAGGCCAGAGCCCTATGCACATCGAGTGTGTGAAGACAGCATTCCTCATTGGAGGAATGGGGCTTGGGACAGGGAACAGGAAGAAAGATGTCCTGTTCCATATGGAAGGTGGAGACCACCTTCGGGAGGAATGCAGGGTGTCGGCAAAGTTGGACCTTATCCTTGTGGAAGACTGTATATGGATGTTCCGAGGTCAAAGCCCTGAGCTCTGAGACATGTCGGGCCGACGTGATTGCTACAAGGAAGGCTACCTTCCATGAGAGGTGAGACAAGGAACATGTGGCCAAGGATTCAAAGGGAGGCCCCGTGAGGCGGGACAACATCAGGTTTAGGTCTCATTGTGGTACAGGGGATCTAGCATACAGGAATGAACGGTCAAGGCCTCTAAGGAAGTGGGAGGTCATAGTATGGGAGAAGACAGAATGCCCTTGCACGGGTGGGTGGAAGACTGATATAGCCACCAAGTGTACCCTGACAGAGGCGGGTACCAGCCCTTGGGTCCTAAGGGACAGGAGGTACTCGAGGATAAGCTGGAGCGGTGCGGACGATTGGGAGACTCCTTGCTCACCTGGAAAGTCGAGACCACTTCGCCAGGTACGTCTGGTGTGTGGAAGGCTTCCTACTTTCCAGGAGGACCTGCCTGACTTCCTCAGAACACTTCCTCATCTAGCCACTGAGCAGCCATGCTGTCAGGTGCAGAGCCGACAGATTGGGATGGAGGAGGTGGCCCCCATCCTGGGAGAGGAGGTCTGGGCGTAGTGGCAACCTCCTCGGAGGGGCTGTCAATAAGCCTGGAAGAATCCCGTAACAGTGTTGACGGGGCCAGACTGGGGCGATAAGGATGATATGTGCTTTGTCTCTTTTCACTTTTTCTAGGACTTTTCCTATAAGGGGAAATGGTGGAAAAGCATAGACTAGCTGGTCCGACCACTAAAGGAAGAAGGCATCTGAGATCGCATCCTTCCCCCCCGGAACAAAACCAGGGGCAACGCTGGTTCTGGCAGGTCGTGAACAGGTCCACCTGGGGAATTCCCCACTCTTGGAAGAACCGTTGAGTGACCTCCGAGTGAAGCGACCACTTGTAATGGGGGGAGAAAACCCTGCTGAGGCAATTGGCCTGTGTATTGCGGGCTCACGGTAGGTGGAAAGCCCTTAGGGAGATGTCGTGGGCTATTCAGAATTCCCTCAGGCTAAGAGGTCCTGGAAGAGGGCCGAGCGCTGTGCCCCTCCTTGCCTGTTGACGTACAACATCGCGGCACTGTTGTTCGTAAGGACTCTGACCACCTTGCTGCGAAGCTGCATGATGAAATCTATGCACGCCAACCGTATCGCCCAGAGCTCCCTGACATTTATGTGGAGGTACAGGTCCGAGGCTGACCACATCCCTTGAGTTTGCATGTTCCCTATGTGGACTCCCCAGCCCAAGTTCGATGCATCGGACACCAGGGCTATTGACGGGACCAGGTCCTGGAAAAGAACCCGTTGGAGCATATTGTCCGGGGAGGACGACCATTGTAGGGAGGCGATTAACGGGCTCGGTACCTTGAGGACCTTGTCCAGGCCGTCCCAGGCCTGGGAGAACTGGGAGTCTAGCCATAGCTGGCGGGGCCTCATTTGGAACCTGGCATGGTGGACCACATACGTGCACGCCGCCATGTGTCCTAGGATCTGACGGCACACCCTTGCTGTTGTCACCGGAAAAGTGGTGACCGAGGCGATGAGACCTTTGAGGGTTTCGAACCTGCCCACACGGAGAGAAGCTGTGGCCCTTAAGGGAGTCCAGTAGTGCCCCTATGAATTCTATGCGCTGCATGGAAACTAGCATTGATTTGGTCTCATTTACCAACATGCGGAGATTGGCACATGTGGACAGGAGCAGGTCCACATGGGCCCTCACCTGAGACTGTGAGTTGCCCTTGATAAGCCAATAGTACAGATATGGGAACATCTGGACCCCTTCTTGTCTGAGCCAAGCCACTGCCACTACCACCACACACTTTGTGGATACCCTGGGCACTGTGGATAGGCCAAACGGGAGAACCATAAACTGGCAGTGGTTGGGCCCCATGAGGAAATGGAGGAAGTGCCTGTGCCCTTCGAAAATACATATGTGGAAATACGCGTCCTGAAGGTCCAGGGCTGCGTACCAGTCCTCAGGATCCAGGGAGGGGATAATAGAAGCCAGGGACATCACGCGGAACTTGGAGCGGACCATAAACCGATTGAGATTCCGCAGATGTAGGATGGGCCTGAGACCCCCTTTCACTTTTGGGACCAGGAAATATCAGGAGAAGAAGCCCCTGCCCTGGAATTCTACTGGCATTCTCTCTACTGCCCCCAGGTGTAGTAGTCATTCCACTTCCTGATCTAGGAGATGAACGTGTTCCAGGTACCCCGAGCCCTCCAGAGACCGGAGGTGGTTGGGCAGGGGTGAACTGAACTGCAACATGTAGCCCTTGGAAATGGTGTTGAGGACCCAGCGGTCCGAGGTTATTCGCGACCATTTCCCACAGAAGACAGACAAATGGTTGCCTAACACAAACTTTATTAGCAGGGGGGTTTCCATGGCAACTGCCTTGGTGCCCCTCTGCAAATAGTCAAAACTGCCTCTTTCCCTGCCTCTTACCCTTAGAGGGCCCAGGCTGTGAGGCAGAGTGGGACTGTCATTGAGGCCGGTGCTTTTGGTCTCTCGGCCTCTTGTAAGGGGGCTCATATCTGCTCTGCGCAGGGTGAGCTGACGTCTGAGGTTTGGCCTTGTCCTTGGCCGGAGGGACATAGAGGCCCAAGGTTTGCAGGGTAGTACAAGAGTCTTTCATCCCGTGCAGCCTGGCGTCCATCTGCTCGGCGAACAGGGCCTTCCTGTTGAACGGCAGGTCCTGCATGAGGGACTGGATCGCCACCGAAAGCCCTGACAGGAGGAGCCACGATGCCCGGCGCATGGAGATCACGGAGGCCATTGACCGAGCCACCGTATCCACCACGTCCAATGCTGCCTGCAGGGCTGCTTTGGCTGCCTTCATACACCAATGTCTTAAAGTCCTTCCTATCTGGCTCTGGGGGGGGACAGACCGAAGGCTGCCCAACATGGGACCAGCCTCTTCCCCACTCTTCTCTCGGCACCGTTGCGAAGTCGAGCTCTTCCTTTGCTTCTTGGAAGGGGTGTGGTGCCGACTAGGAGAAGGCGGCTATGCTGCGCACCGACGATGCGGTGCCTCACACTGAGTCCGCTCAGTGTACCGGGGTTGGAGCCAATGCCGATTCTGTGAGGAGAGTGCACAGTCTGATATCCCTCTCCTTCGTAGTTCACAGCTTAAAAGACCTGCAGATCTTGCAGCGTTCACTCACGTGAGTTTCGCCCAAGCAGCAGAGACACTCAGCATGCAGATCATTCCTGGGCATGGAATGGCGATAGGAGTCGCACAACTTGAAGCCTGGGGCCCGGGGCATGCCCCGGGGCCCACTCTAACAACTGAAAAACTACTTCCTACAAGCTACTAACAACTAGCTAAAGGTACCACTAAGATCAACTGGAAAGGCTGCAGCAGAGCTGGAGCAAGAAGTTCTGACGCATCTTCACTGGCGGCAAGAAGGAACTGAGGGTGGGGGAAGTGTGTGGCTCCCCTTATAGCGCAATATAGAGGTGCCACTCCAGGGGTCGCAGTGGTGTTCCCCCTCTACGGGTACTGCTAAGGGAAAAACTTCCGGCACCAGTGCATGTGGCACGCATGCATGACTACTGTGGAATACACATGAGCAAGCACTCGAAGAAGACGACTTTCATAAAGAAATCCTATTTCTGCGGCTTGAGATATTTGCCTCATATTTCAACTAATAGTACATTTGGTTTGAGGTTGTCCCAAAATCTCATTTAGGTCAATGCATGACAAGACAATCTAAATAAGACATCTTATATTCAAGATAATTAATCAATGATCATTAGGTTAATTAAGATTCCTGACCTCATAATTCTAGATATTTCAGACTATAAACACACACTTTTTAAATGAAACCAAGAGACTAAAATGGAGAGGACTAGTGTCTGCAGCATGACAGCAGCAAACTAATCCACTCTAAATATCTATTTCAACTTTAAATCTTTAATATTTTAAAAAATACACAGAACTCTTGACTCGTATTAAAAGAAGTCTATATGGTAATGCAGACCAGAAGGGTGTAAATAGTATAGCACTCTATAGTGTGGTGCTCTAACTGCCCTGTGCAGATCCCACTGATGGGCTCTAAAAGGTTTCTAGTGCACGTGTTTGGGACTAGGTATCTTGTAGACCATGTCAGCAGAGTCTATAAGTGGCAGTTAGTAGAGCGCTCTAAAGTGTTGCGCTCTATTTACACCTTCCTGGTGTGCCCTGTCGCACCATATAAACAAGCCCTATGACACTCAATATGAAAGTTCTTTCACATAGAATTAAGTACTAAAGAAAACCATACAAAATTTAAGGTAATGCAATTATATCTGTCTTAATGTCAGATTCCTTTTACCTTTAGTTTCCTTCTTGCATTGAATTTCCTCAGTTGCTCTACTGTTTCTGGAAGATGAATCTTGTATGCATAGCGATCCCTCTCCTACAATTAAAAAAAAAAAACACTCAAACTTCACTCTGACAAAAAACATTAAAAATTGGCCAGGATATGCATTAGATACTAAATTATCACACAGCAAGTTAAGATTTGATTACATTCATGTAAACCAGGGGTCGGCAACCTTCGGCACGCAGCCCATCAGGATAATCCGCTGGTGGGCTGCGAGACATTTTGTTCACTCCTGTGCCGCTTCCTGCAGCTCCCACTGGCTGGGAATGGCGAAGTGTGGCCACTGGGAGCTGCACAGGGCCGTGTCTGCAAATGATCAACGTAAACAAAATCTTTTGCGGCCCGACTGCGGATTACCCTGATGGGCCATTTGCCAAAGGTTGCTGACCCCGGATGTAAACATCAAGGAAATTTCTTATAGAAATCAAGACGGTTGGATTGGGAGAAAGATAGGTGATGTGTTGTCACTTCCTGTGGCTGAAATCTTTTGTCAGTTGGTAGAACATTAATGGAACAACTCTGTAAATTGCTGGGTAAGAGTTTTTCCTAAATTGGCAAATTACAAAAGAAGTTGAGTTAAATAACATGGAACCCCCAATGTGAGCTGCTTCACTTAAGCTGCAACAAAGAGAAAACACACAATATGAAAAAATTATGCAGTCTATTCAATACTGGAGATTATAACTCCTAAAAGGCAGTGTCTTAAAAATACATATCTGATGCAAAGTCAGAAATAATGCAATTATTGGAGGTATGTTTGCTGCTCCCCATTCTTGTTAACAACATTCTTAAACACATATCACAATTTGTATACTTGAGTATCTAATCAATTTAAAGCCATTAAATTGTATTTATTACTGATAGGAGAGGAGAGACAATCTTATCGATCTCTTTCAGTTTTAAGATTAATTGGTTAAAATTTTAGTACACTACAGTAGCTTTAAGATGTTGGTCATTTCAACATTTAAATACACAAATAACTATATCAGTATTAACTGATCATATTAAAATGGCTTGTGTAACTGCAGACTCTTCTTCATTACTATTAAGTTATCAAAGAATATTTGAATATATCACCATATGATATTACACTTCAGCATTAATATAAGGAAAACAGATGTAGTGGCTCTGTAAAACATTAATTAAAAAATATACTCTGGAGAGCCATATGATAGACAGCATCATCTACCACAAATGACATTCACTACCACATCCATATTAATAATCTGCGTATATCGCATGCTGTCAATGACTCATGGCTGTGTGGGGTTAATGAAATTTTGACTCAGGAAAGGAAGGCTGAGTTTAGCTTAGCAAGGCAGATATATGAGAAGACTGAATTAGGGAATGCCAATAGCTACTTCAGGATTATGCTGACAAGTATCTATTACAAACTCAATTTTGCTGCTTCTCACCTGGCCAACCCTCCCACCTGACTTTAAGTTCACAAAATAAAGTTATATCAGCCTCAAAATGCACAGGTTAGCACTAAGTAGGGCCAAGGATACATTTTTCTGCCAAATTTGCAGGGATTTGGACAATAAAGCTCCTCAGTTATGACACCCTAATGACAGAGGCATTCACTAGAGTTAAAAAAGTCTAGCTTTCCTTTGGCCACACTACAGAAAACAAAACACAAAATAGAAAGCAAGAGAGAAATAAAACTTTGTTAACCAGATTCTAACTAATATCAATGTCCAGAACCAGAATTTATTAACTTCTGAATGCGGAATACTACTTTGGACCTCCAGCTCTGGCAAGTTTAACATAGGACATCCTAGGGACTACTGGAGAGCTCTGCTTACATTCTCCCCAAGCTCCCACCTTCCTTTTTAGAAATAGGCTTCAAAATGTAACCCCTATCACTAGCAAGGTTTCTCAGTAGAAAAACATCTATTTTTATATCAGACGGTTGATAAAAGCAGCTGCTGAGCCTTCTCAGGTCACCTGCAGGGGAAGGAGGAAGGGAAGGAAGATAAAGCTTCTAAAATTCACATGGGATTCTATTATCTGGACTCCAGGAGGGCCATAGGAAGAAGTGGGAATACTCCCCAAATCATCTTCTACACAGCACTACTCTACATTCTACAGTCCTGTTGAGGCACATATGGGGGTTCAATTCTGCAAGGTGTCGAACACTCGGACCCCAATCCAGTAAAGCTCTTAAGCACATCTAAATATGTTTGTAACTTGATGGCTAATCTAAAGAGCAAAAAACCAACTTCACGTTTTTAAGGATATGAACTTTTGAGATGTTATGTTGTTGGCTTTATTTACCTTCAGCCAAGGATGATTCAGGGCCTCATAAACTGTTATCCTTTCAGCTGGGTCCAGCATAAGCATGCGGCGTACCAGATCTTTGGCACTTTCAGAGATATGGCTCCATTGCCTGGGATTCATCTGATTGTAAGTGAAGAAAAAAAATTAAAGCAAGTGACAGAGTACAACAATTATAGGATAGTTATTCTGTACAATGAGCAACTAAGGTATAAGGACAGGTGACACTGGCACTACTGTCAATATTTTATTACTATGAATGTACACATAAGACTTGTGCACTATTAAAAATATAGATATATGTTAGTATGTGAAAACTAAAACATTACGTACAGTGCTTGATGATTATACAACTGATAATATGGTACCCATTTTTCCACCTACTTTTTTGCATATAATATTCCCTACAGATCAAATTCACTGTTCCCTGCACAAAGCAAAAGTAATCAGGCTTTGTCTGTGGAAATGAAATAGATGGAGGGACAAGTTTATGAGCTGCAGTGCAGTCACTCTACACCACAGTGAAATGTTGAGCTGCTGGATCTGAATAAGAGGGAAATCAGTGGAGTTCCATGACTCCTCCCACACTGTGGATCTTAGGAATGCTGAGGACCTTGTGGACAACTGCTTCTTCCACAAGGCCAGTGTAAGGTTTAAAGGTTTCAGGAAACCTTTCTATATTACCTTGCAAGGGTAAGATTTCATCCAGAACCACTGAGACAAACAAATGTACACTTTGATGCCAATTTTAGAATCAGTTTCAGAGTAGAACCACACTAAGCAAGCAACAACATACAAGGCGATGTATAGTTTAATCACACATTTCAAGTGTGATCAGTTTTGTGCCTTCAGCTGTTCAAGAAGATGATTACCAATAAAGGCACACTCAATTAAGCATCTTACTGTTGTTCTAAAGCACTTTTTTCCCCTGAGGCTCTCAGCTGCAGAGTAGACATACCCTGGTTAATTAATACAAAGAATACTACATATTATAGGACTATCAAACTTTAGCAAGATTTTGGGCAATATTCTTACCACTTTGCTAATGTACTAAAGGTGTGATTTTGATGTATGCAAAGAAGAAATGAAATGAAAGGGCTTTAGCTCCTTCCTCATAATGACTCCATGATGTCGGAAAGTGTTATGAAACAAGTTTGTCCTCATACACTGTAGTTTGTTATGAATTACAAATAGCTCCTTAGTAAGTAATCAGTAATTTCATAGCTTACTACACAGTGTAATAAGACAAAAGTATGATATCATTTGTATACTAAAATAATCACAAATATTTTTACTAAATTAATGAGATCATTCTTTAGCTATCACATTTAGCATTTAGAACGTGAAGTTTTATAAAATGGATGAATACATATAAGAGTTTATGTATATATCACAGTCATACAGATAACACAGAACATCTAGTACATACTGAGGCCCTAATCACAAAAACATTTATGTATGGAAGTAGTCTCCCTGAACTCATTGTAAGATCAGGGTCCAATTTTGATGTTACTTTAGCTGCTTAATCTAGATAAATGATATGGTAATCTAAATGCCAGAGACTGTTAAACACATACACCACGGAAAAATGGATCAATAATGATATAGGTATCTCTATTCGCACATACAGAGCTGTTTGTCTTGTGGAATTTTGCAAATTTCAGTCAGGCTAATTAGCAGCCAAAACATAGAAAGCAACTTCCAGAATTTTTTACAGCAGTGTTTTACCTCAGTGAAAAAGTAATCATGCACACTGTCATTTACCTTATATTTTCCTTTAATAATGCCTTCAAATAATCTTTCCTTGGTTCCATAAAAAGGCAAACAACCACTTAGTAGAATAAAAAGGATCACTCCACAACCCCAAACATCTACAGGCTTCCCATAGGGTTCTCTTTTTACTACTTCTGGGGCCATAAAATGAGGTGTTCCTACACGTCCTAAATGGAAATACAAACAAAACTGAGTAAAGTGGTGTGTTTCAAACATGAAAATAAAAGTGAATAGGAAAGAAATTAATCTGCATTAAACTGAAACAAACAGTTTTAATGGAAAGTTTTATTCACAGATTAAACTTTTTTTTAAAGACAATATTTTCCTTTTCTACATTTAGTATTTGTGAAATGCGTCAGGATGGAGTAATCACTAATTTCTCCACTCCTTGGTTTACCCATCAATAAATTGGGTAAAATATTTACCTACCTTATTGTCATGTAATTAAAGATTATTTAAAAAAGCTCTGAGATCCTTGGGTGAACTGTGCTGTATAACAAGTATTTGACAGCCATGGAGAGCAAGGCTCTTTATTTATCCACAGAACAGGTACAACGTAATATTGTTCCCACCTAAATACTTTACCAAAGTTTCTTAACTTTGAACTATAGGAGTCACCTCTAGAGCTGAGATGGCTGTTCAGGCTCCATGTCCTTGGCCTTTTCACTGAAGGATATCAAACAGTGCCTACTGTTTTTGTCATGTGAACACTATCCTTGAAGAATTATATTGACAACACAAACTCACACCAGATGCTAATGTTTTGGGGGCAGGTTTTGAACTAGTCATTAAACAGAAGACCATGCAAACAACTATTTTTATGATCAATGACCTTGAACTTTCAAGGGAGTAAAAACAAGCTTTTTTTTTTTAGTATTACTTTTGCTCAATTACTAACTGACAAGTTAAACTGAACAAATATAATAAAATTCATTTTATCGCCCTCTATACATTCACCCCCAAATGGTCCCTGTTGGAAAGGAACTACAGAAGAATTGCAAATGCAAATGTAATTTTCCAGCAATAGGAGCTTTGTCTGTACTACATGAGCAGCCTTAGGACTTCACAGTCACTGATGGTAACTTCTAGGGAAAATCATGACTCTGGCTAACACCTGCTACCACCATCACTAGATCTATCATCATTTATGCGCCCAGACTTGACAATGGTACTGCCCAAAAGCCTGAGTCAGATGAAAAGATGCTCTCTGCCCTACAGGGATTACAACCTAAAGGACTCAACTACTGTCACCATTTAATGCTACCACTATTCAAAGTTGCATTGCAAAAAGACTTCTGCTGGACTGCTTTTTCCTGGGCACCACAAGACAACAAAATATCTGGAATATGCGTTAACTTGGTTGTACAATTTTATAGTTACAAATCTGACAACTATCTGGCAATAACTTGTTCAGTGCAGGTCATCCTTCCTCTGTAATCCGTCTATCTGGTGGTGGAGGGTTGCTCTTGCTCCCTGTAATCTGGTCCCAGCACCACGGGTAGGACTTCGCCACTCTCCTTTTGTATGAGGGCTAAAGGGGTGGGGAAGAGGGGATTGTTTCCTCACTATTTCAGATGTGAGGAACCCCAACCCATTCCCCACCTTCTATAAATGCCTTCTTCTAATCCATTTCCAATTCTGATTCATCAGGGAACTGAATGATTACCTGCACTGGGCATGTGCCAATTTGTAATGAAATTAATTTAACAATTTAACCTATTCACCAGGTCCCCAGGGTGATGAGAGAAAGGTGAAAAAAACTCACCTTGCCCAGGCCAATGTGGTAGTGAGGGAAAAATTCAATTATGAACCCCAAAAAGGAGACTAGTGCACACAACAAAGCCCAGAAACTGAGTCCGACTCTAATCCCAATGGGAGGGAGAAGGGAAGCTTCACTCCCAGTGCAGACTGGTGCCTCAGGACAGGAGGAAAAGGCTTTTAAACCCTCCCTTGAGGTACCTGGGAGCCGAAAGACTTAACCTGCATCCATCTGCAAAACCAATCAGCAACAGAACCCACATCCTCTAGACCACAAGGAGGGGAGCCACCCCACCTCTGAGGCGGGGCATTTATGGAGTCAAAGATTACCAAGTTGCTTAGGATCATATGTTTTTTTCCCTCGAGTGCCTACAGATCCAGGTAGAGGATATCAATGCTAGTAGTAACCTGCTTATAGGAGAGTCTCCTTCAGCTTAATGGTAGAGCTACTTGGATGAGGAGGGTACCTACCTGTAACTGGAGGTTCTTCGAGATTTGTGGTCCCTATCTATAGGCCACTGAGAGCTTTATGCATGTGCACCATGTGTCCTGAGCCAAAGAATTTGAAAATAGTGTCCACTGATTCATGCATGCTCCCTGACTCATGGTTTCGTCCAAGGTGATGAAGTGTGGGTCAGATTGACTGCACCTCCAATTCCTTCACCACCACAAATCCAGAGGGAAAGGAGGGCGGGAAGTGGAAACAGATAGAAGAACCTCTAGTTACAGTAAGTAACCTCCTCCTCTTCTTCGAGCCTTCGACTTTGTGCCCCCATTTGTTGATGTAGCCAACAGTCGTGGTGTTGTCTGACATGATGAGAATACGAAGCCCAGGAGGAATAGGCTAGTCCAGGCCATGACTAAAGGATTCTTGGCTACGTGAATTATGAGTTCTAGCGAAATCGGGAACCTGTCCCCTGGTTGGTAGGCTCGTGATCTGACTGAGTTGATGGTGGCCCCTATAAAGTCTAGGCATTGTCTGGGGTTTTTTGGTCCGTTTTTGACATTGATACTGACTCTGAGGGGAGAAAGGAGGTTGAACAACATGGAAGTTAAAAGATGCAGCCTGACTTTTTGTCTCATTTTGTTTTAGGTTAAATAAAGTCAATTCATTTGTATAGTCTCAATATGAAACCTCATCTTTTGTGTTTCTTTAATTATAACCTCATAAAAATATTCAACAGTATCTTGCAATTACAAGAAAGTATTAGTATATATTCTTTCAGCATTTTTTCCACTTAATCAAACAATATATTTAAGTTTATTAGTGGTTAACTTAAAAAATTTACAGAATATTTATACATTCTGATCAATACACTTAGCAATACAAAGAGAAAAGAAAAAAAAAGAAGACCAACACCTGAAATTATTATCTAGAAACATTCTGAGTATGGACTTGAAACTGATGTACTAATCAGTTTCCTTATTTTTTCTAAAGGAAGTGTTACAAGGCTCGGGTAACAGTTTCTAAATGGCCCTCCTTCTCTTCCTAATTATAGTTAGCGTGTACAAAAAATACACAGCTACTGCATAACAACAAACAAGACAAATATAGAACAAATGTAAAACTTTATAGTTGTCAGAACTGCAGCTGCAACCATGGTATGCAAAGGTTTTTTTAAGTGCAGAACCCACCCATTTTGCTAATATTAATTTCAGTATTAACAAGTGACTTCAAATGAAGTTATGAGCTTTCAGCATAGGCAGTAGTAGTCAAGTAGTAGACAAGTAGTCAAACTTACTGGGTTTTATTCCCTACTTTGTTTTCTCTGACTTGCTATGTGGCCTTGTACAAAGCTCAATGTCTCAGTTTCCTCATCTTCACAATGGGCACATCAGTAATTCCCCATTATACAGGGATATTGTGAACGATTTTGTTCAGCACTTTAAGGTAACTGGATGAAAGATGTTAGGTAAGTACTATGTACTTACATAAAACAGAAAGAAAAAGGTTTTCATTGAAATAGGAGCTACATCAACTAATTTTAGAACTTGACAGAAAAGACTGCATCCTTGAGCAGCTCATAAAATTGACTATTGTAGCAGCTCATGTCATAGCTGAGCTGAAAACGAACCTGGCAAAGAGCAGCCAGGAGAAAGCCCCCAGTGCAAATAACAAATCTCTTTATTTGTTTCAGCAAACTGTTTTGGTTGAAGAGCCTTCAAGAATCTAGGGACCCTGTTTTAGGATTATCTACTTCACCCTGTACTTAAGAACACACACAAAACAAATGGCAACCTGATTGACTGTGACATTTAAGCTGGATGGCAGGAAAAAAATAACATGAATTTTAGCAACTCTATGTAGAGTTAAAATTGTGTGTGTGGAGCAACTTGCATTTCCCCCGTGAGGCTACAATTGTTCTTGTCCTTATCAGAAAAGGAAATGAAACTAATGAGGTTATGTTTCAAAAGTTAGGTCTTCCACATTGCCTCACAGTGTTGCTGCTATGTCAGCAAAGCAGATTTAAAAAACTGTATACCATGCAAAACACCTTTTAAAGTTGAAACTTCAAAGGTTATGTGCTGAATGTCCTAAAAAGGGCAAAGGACACTTCAATACATTTATGATATTTGCTAACTTCTTTTTTTCAAGTCAGCAAGGTGCTACCCTCCCCCCATTTTTAATGTGGTAAAATGCTGCAACTCCTTTTCTGGTGATGTCACACCTATAGTTTACATTTAATAGCTCTGGAGAAAGAAGGTTGCCTAGTTAGTAAACAAGTTCCTTTCCAAATATCACATCTTTAAATAAAATAATTTCTGGTTTTATAGACTCCAATATAGAAGGATTTTTTTCCAATAAAACAATCTTCACAGTAGGGTCCCTCCTGTTTCCTCTCTAAATGAAACAGTCTCTTAGGCCCTCGGGAGTCCTTGTTCCTTTGTAGACACCAGATAACTCTCTTTCTTCCTTCTGCTGCACAAGGAACTCTTTCATTCAATAACTAGGCTGAGCCCTCCCTCCATTTTTTCCCAATGAATTGATGTAAATGTAAGAAAAACACGGTATTTAATTTATTTTCTATTATTCCTTACATCCAGGAAATAAATATAAGAAAATGGTTTTTTTTAAATTTTTTAAAACAATTATAAAAAAGAAGAATGTAAGGAGTTCTCAGTGCCTTGATATATAAATAACCTGGTAACCCTAAAGGTTAGTTGTGCTATACATAACTTAGTTGATATTTAATGCAAGCAAGTCTATGGAGACCCCTTTACTCAGACAAAAGAATGAAACTGCAGTTTGGACTGCTATTAAAAAGACACTAAACTAGCAAAAACACCACTTTAGAACATTAGTACTGAGATCAAAGTGAGGAAATTCAGAATTATGGCTTCCCTGTAAAGTCCATGATATTAGAGCATAGATGACATAATTTTTAATCAGAGTGTTCCATGACAGTTCGCAGCATTTACCAACCTTACCACTAAGAAAATATTTGGGGGCCTGGATGATCTGGAAGACTATAATGGGTAACATAACTTTGCGCTTCTAGGTCACACTCTAATTTGATCTAGATCAAATCAGATCAGTAACTGAAGGTCATTACCATCTGAAGGCTCTTCAGTGGCATGTGCTGAATATGATGGCAGTCTGTCCAATCTCTGTTGACAAATGTCCACATCACAAAATGATCTTATGTTGCCTGTTTCAGCAAAGAATGCAAAGTCTGAATAGATATAGAGACTTATGCCTTCTCACCATTACAGGGGACCCTTCCAGATCAATCAGTTCTGAGACACATTACAATGTAGTGTGAGGAAGCTTGCCCAATTGATAATTTTGCTTTGTGTTCTGTGGATAAACAGAGAGCTTCAGTCTCCAGTGTTGCCAATCTTAAAACCATTCACAAGTGCCAAAGATAAATTTTGACTTACCTTTGATCATTTAGTTTCTATGATTCTTCCATATTATTCCAGACAATAGGGTTATGCTTTCCACAAGAAGAGTATACATAGAGACCCAATCAGATTTTGTCATCCCTAAGGCAGGGGACTGATGACCAAGACACCAGTAGGAGATTCTTTCAACACCAGTAGTGTCTGAACGATGTATAAGGGAACAACTGGAACAAATAATTTTTAGGGAAAAAAAATGTGAGGTACTAACAAACATCACCATCCGACCTCTCATAATAGAGTAAAATGTTTTTAAATTAAGGATTTCCAAAAAGAGTGGGATGTCTAGAATAATGTGGATGGAATAAAGGAATCACAGACTAGATCAGATAGGTTAAATTTTACTACCTCTAATTCCTTTCCACATTATTCCAGACAACAGAAACTTTTAAAGCAGGTGTGAGGGAGATGACTAGATAATGAAAAAAAAATACTTTTCAATTTCAGTAAAGACTACTGCTTGAAGAAACCTTATTTTGAAAGATGTATCTCTAGACTAGATATCTAGATTGTAAGGTCCAGAAAATGTATAAAAGCAAAGACCACATGGTATCCAGATAAGTTACAACAATTGATGCACGGGCCTTCCTTGCCTACAAAACTGCTATAGAGGAAGTAGACTGATCCTTAATTAATTCATGAATAGACTTTTGTTTAGCCACACAGGTCTGCCAAATGCACTTTGAAATCCACCTAGATGCAGAAATGAGTTTTTGACAACTTGTATCTTTTGAATAAAATGAAGTCTGTCAGAGTCAAAGCACTGTCAAAGTAAATTTTTATTTTCCTCCTAAAATCTAGTTTACGTAGGCTTCTCCCCATACAGTGGGTTAACGTACTATCTAAGTGAAAAGAAGAAAATTTTGGGAATAAATGAAGGAATTGTGTGTTTACAATACTAACTTGTCCTTAGAAAATGTAAGGAACAGCGTGCCACATAATCTGAACATTATAATGTAGAGCAAATGGCTACTAAAAATCTAGTCTGTATGGAACTAAAATAAAATATTCTGAAATGTCTAGCAAGTTAATGTAGAGCATTTAGCCCCACCAAGAATATAATTACATATGGATGGGAAGCCATCAATATTCATGACTTCTCAGACTGTCCCAAAAGCCACAGTCTGATCTTCTGCAAACTATATGATAGTCTCTTACTCAGCCATTTTGGTCAGAATTCTAGAATGCTGGCTAGTGAAGCACCAAGAGAACTGACTTTTTGCATATTACCCTATGCAGAGAAAACATCCTATTCTCTAGTAAGATGAAGCTGATTTTTTTGATCTATGAGGATATTACATGATCCTGGGGGAAGCTCTCTTAGGTAACTAATATTTAGCAGTTATGCCTTGAACAAAATCAGTGCTGGACTGGGATGGCACAACTGGCCTTGAAGATTGTTTCCTAGTAACAAAGTGAATGGAATTGTTATCCAGATGAACACTGAGTTTTAAGACCTCTGTAGCCAGTGCAGAACCACCAATATGTTTATCTTCTTTGTACTTATCTATTTTTGTTAATAGTACTAGCTCAACCTCAGAGAAAATACATAAGCTAAGTGAAAAAAAATCACTGGCAGACTCAGTGCTTCTGTTCTGTCATACTTTTACCCCATACCCTCCTCGAAAGACCTGGGGACTTGACAGTCAAGACATGTTTTTATCTGATCTACAGTTACTGCTTCTGAAAACATACATCACTGAAAGTATTTTGAGAGACAACTCCAAAGAACTGACAATTATAATATTGAACACCTTTCCTAGAAAAGAAGCACAGATCACAAGGATGTGAGTTTACATCCATGTAACCACTAACTTGCTATGTTCCATCTGCCTCCTCTATCACACTGTAACCATGCAGATATGTTGAACTATTCCCAACATATTGACAGACATCTTCCTCTATGAAAGTAGCCTGCTATTCACAAAGTATGACAATCCATATGTATTCTCTATACAGAGAAAATTTTATCATGGTTTAATGTGAATTCAGAACACAATTCACCTTGCTTCTTCCCAATGGCACTAAAGGGAACACACTGGTATTTCCACATTCTTCTTTTTGGCCCAGTGCGAAATGAACTATGACTTCCATGTCCAAAAGATTTTGTACTGTGTCCTTAATGGTCAGACTCTTAAAAATAATCTCGGGTGACTTGGGAGTTGAATAAATTGCATAGCTGTGTTTCTAAAAATCCTTGAGTGAATTTTTTTGTTAATTATCTCCAGTACGCACTTGTCCAGTGTTAACATCCTCACAGGCTTTTATGTTAATGATGCTTTGTCAGCTTGAAAAGATGAATTAGCTGGATGAGGCTTCTCCAAACAAAGCAAAAGGGACTCTAACTTAAGAAGTGGAAGAATTTTGAGTGTGAAAGCCTGGCCTGATCTCAAGTACCTGGAAACTGAATTTACTGTCTTGACCAGTAGAATTACAGAATTGTTTTTAAAAAATCCTTTACAGTGGTACAAAGTTTCTTTTTGGTAATAGTATAGATTCAAGGCCTTACTAAAGTAAAAAATGATTCTTTCGAAAGCAAGCTTAATAGATTTTTGAGGAAATAACTGCTCTCTCCAATTGTGTTCTTCTGACTGACTGCAATTTGGGCTTGTCAGATACAGACATGTCACTGTAAAAAATGTAGAGAAAACAGGCACTTTCCCATGAAGAACTCAGATGTATATATTTATATATATATTTTAGAGAAATCACTGCAAAAATACCGATCTACATGTAAAATGAAGGGTTTTTGAACAATAGCTTGTCTACATGGGAAAATTTACTGGCAGAACTATACCAGTATAATTATACTGCTATACTTATTCTGGTATAGGGTAGTTTACACCAATGCAGTTACAGTGGTTTATCTTATACCACTTTCAAAGTGACAAAGTAAACTGGGGCTGTGTCTACACTGCCACTTTCAGCGCTAAAACTTTTGTCATTCAGAGGTGTGAAAAAAATACACCCCTGAGCGACAAAATTTTAGCGCTGAAAAGTGCCAGGCCAAATAGCTTGCTCAGGGTGTTTTTTTTAAAAAATCACTGGGGAAGAGCTCTCCTGGTGATAAAACGTGTCTATACTGCCTAAGTCACAGCACTGCCACGGCCGTGCTGTAATGTGGGCAGCGTAGACATACCCTGGAAAAAGGCACTCTTATCCCAGAATAAGGATGTCCACCTGGGGAGTTTTACTGGTATAATTATACTAGCATAGTTCTGTCAGTAAATTTCCTCATGTAGACAAGCATGCAGTATATATGGTACTGGTTTCTCCTGCTTCCCTATGGATTTGTGAATGTCAGTGAGCATCTAGCATCTGCAGCAATTCTGCCACTGCACATTTTTAAGATTTACTGAAGACCACTACAGGCCAGGAACACACAGAGTTTTTAAATTCAGCAGAATCAAGAAAGTGTGGGGACTGTACTGCCTAAGTCAACAATACTTAAAAAAAATTTGGCTGAAAAAAAACCAGCACATACATAGCATTCTGCAGCTGAGGAGAAATATAATTTGTAACTGTTTATGTGAAACAGAGTTAGTTTTTGAACTCAAGAAACTGCAACTTTCTATTTCAAAATTACATCTGTGACTGCAAACAGTTGGAACTGGTGATATGCTGCTGATAAATTCCCTGTTCTTCTATAAAGTCTCTAGCTCCCATAATTCATACAGCAGATTCCTGACAGATGAGGAGTGATGAAACTTTTTTTTAAAGTTACAAAACAAAACTTATTTACAGTACATAAAACTAGAAGAACAAATAGAGCTTATTGATGAGTGCTGACAGCATACTAAACTCTGAACAAATACGCAGGTAGATAATCTGCTCCCAGGAGATTACAGACAGCACAGTTCAGACCTATATGATATACAGTGGATGACGTAAGGTTGAAGAGAAGAATTCTTGCAGAAGTCACCCTTCCAAAATTTTGTGAAAAAGTATGCTTTAAGGAAAGATTTCTGGAGGAGGAAGAGGATTGTTTGCCAGACGTGAGGAATGTTGTTCAAATAATAACGAACAGGATGAAAGAGGGCATGAAGATGAGAGGAGAAAGATAAGGAGTCTCTTAAGGAGGGAAACTTGGGAGAAGTAGTACAAATAAGACTTGATACTATACATAGGTGTAGTGAAGTTTTGTAGGGTCTTGGAAGGTGAAGAAGAAGAAGAAGAAGAGGAGGAAGAGAAGCAGATTTGAGTTTGAAGCTGGTGGTGAGGGGATGCCAGCAAAAAAGCTAAATGTGGCAAACTATGACCAAGACATAGAGGAAGATTTTCACACTGGGGATTAAGGAGGCCAAATTTTAGAGAGGCTTCAAAACAGCCATGAACAGGATTTAAAAACAGTAGCAGCACAGGGAGAAGGAATGATAGGGGATGAAGATATCACACAGGGCTGAGTGCCTCAGTCACGGGTGGATAATAGAATTGTATATGGTGACAGAAAAGGGAAGGGCAAAAGAACCTTTGAGATAAATTCAGTTTTTGTCAGGTGGAGCTTGGGATAATGGTTGGATATCCAGGAGAAGATGTCTGAAGGAGCCAGGCATGTAAGACGAGCAGCACTGTAATGATAGCTGAAACAAAAGGAGTGGATAAAGTCACTCAGCAACAAAGGAGGAAAAGGAAAGAATCAAAACTAGAAACTCGAGAAATATCACTGAAAAAGGGGAAGAAGCAGAGATGCAGAAGAAGCTGCTGGAAAAGATAAAAACCCAGAGAGCATAAAGACATAAAAAGCTCAGGAAAAAAGCAGATGGAGCAGAAGGAAATAATTATCTTATTCAATAACAATGGCTCAGAAGGACAAGTACAGAGAAGAGGATCTCAGACACATCCAGAAGAGACTGATGGTTGTTGGTATCAGTGGTGTGTACAGAAGCCAGATTGCAACATCCATTCAAGCATTAGAGGAGAGAAAGTTGAGGCAGCACTTCAAGAAGCTTGGAGGTGAAGTGCAACTGCTCCCCTCTTGTAGAAAGAAAACCTAATGAAATCCTTGGCATCAATCCCCTACCCTGGCAATGAAGTCATCAGAAAACTGATTGGGTCTTCATCTGTGCAGGCTGAATATCGCATAACCCTATTGTCTGGAACAATATGGAAGGTAGCTAGAGGAAATAAAATTCACAGAAAAATGTAAGCATTCTGTCAGTAAATATATATGTATCAAGAAATAGACTCGAATGCAATACCCATACTACAGCATTATAATTTATAAAGATCCACAGGTTATAACTCATGTGACCACAATATGTGACAGGAAACTGTAGGTGTTATAACACCTGGGCAGAACAGAGCAACATTAAGGCTGCTATAGTAATCCTTAATTCAATTTCCTTGGCCTTAATTTCAATGTTAATGTCAGTTTTGTTTCTTTTTGTGTGTCAACTATGATGAAAGGACATACTGATATGGAAGAATTTCTGATTTTTTCAGTTGTAACTTGATCAAAGCAATTATACTTGTAATTTTTAAGGGAATTTCTCTTTATATTTACACAATAAATATAGGTATACTATTAATGAATTAATAATTTAGACTGATCAAGTATGTGTTTATAAAGTTCATAAAACCTTTAGTGCATGAGTTGCATACTAAAATGTTTGCAGAATTTTTAATTTGTAGAGCATGTTCCTCTTGGAAATGTACATTTTTAATGCTATAGCATTATACACACACCACACACACTCAGCATAAGGTTTTGAAGGCAAAACACAAAATTAAATTCTTACCTCCAGCTACTAGTCCAGACTCCCCTAACTGAATAGCTACCCCAAAACCACCAAGCTTTACGGGTGCTGAATTCTCCTTTGAAGCAAGTAGCACGCAGTGTGGCTGAAAAGAGAAAACCCAGCAGACATGATTATACCAAAAAAATCCAACCTGCTGAAGAACTGAAAATATCTTTGTAATATATCAAAAAGAAGCTTAAGTTTTTGTGTGTTGAATGGAGTCCACTTTGGCATCTTTTTACTTCTTCATTTCAAACTTTTATTTTGGTACAGCATAAGCACCTCACCCCTTGCTGGTTTTCCTCTGGTCTTGCCTTAACACAGCAAGGCCTCATCAGGGCTAGTCAGTGGTCACAGAGAACACAGCCTGAAGTCACGACAATATGAGAAATAAAACTTCATGAAAGTCTGCCAACTTTTTCAGCAGGATGTGGCTCCAGTTCTCCAGCAGAAACATCCCGTCTCTGTGAGACCATATGTTTCACATAAACAAAATAACCTTCTTTTGGAGCTCAAGCCCATCCCAACATAACCAGCACAAATTTCAACCTGCAAAAGGGAAGCAAGCTGCCTGTATGAGATATCTAGCAAATAGTGACCTTGGGGAAAAAATAAAAAAACAACTTAGGTGTTGACACGGATTCCCCATATGGCATTTGTGCTTCTACACTTCCACAATTCATACCAACAGTAATATTGAGATGGAAAATACAGGAATTAATACTATTATGCAACTATATTGGGGCAGGAGTTTAGGGAATCTTTGTGTATCAATGCAAAAAAAAATATTATATATACTGGATAGCGTAGTGGTTAAGAGCGCCGCCCTTTGATACGGGAGACCGCCCTTTGATACGGGAGACCGGGGTTCAAATCCCAGTTGGTACCCAACTTTCCAGTAGGGGTCCTTGGGCAAAAGACCCCCTAACGCTTCACCTGCCTACCTGAAATATGAGAGTGACACGAACTAGGAGAGTCATGCCGGCTCGGACGTCGCCCGGATTAACAAGGTCCGTGCCAGATGTTGAGGAACCAGGACAATCTGACGATAAGTGGGCTACTGGAACAAACCATTCATGGACGAGACAAGAGAACCTGGAATTGATGGAATGCTACTACAACAGTAGACCTAATGAGAGGGGATATATGAAACGTATGAGGGGACTGTGGATGGACAAAAGACCTACATCCACACTTACTGAGAAACAGCTAGTTACCCAACGCTTCAACATAGTAAAGAGGAAGCTGCTCTCACAGCTTGAGATAGACCAACTCCACATTACATCCCAGACTCAAGAAGACCTGGAAGAACAAGTGGATGTGCAGCCCACACCTGAAGCTGAAACTTCACTGCCACCTCCTCCATTGCAGAGCACAGCAGCTGATATGAGGCATAAGATCATGGAGAAACTAGCTACAGTCAATCCTCGAGACCGATTACCAAGGCTCAGTGGAGAAGTACCATCAGATAGTATGTTAGAAGATGCCAATAGAGCCCTTATGACAATCCCTACTACCACCATAACTCAAACCAATGAACTGGTATACGCTACAGCCTCTGTAATCCTGGAGATGCTTGGCTACACGATCAAGAAGAACAACAGTATGTACCCACCCTGGAAAATGAGGTTGGAGGATAAGATCAAGGCGACTCGGAGAGAAGTTAGTCAGCTGGTGGAACTACAGAAGGGTGTAGAGATTAAGGATAAGACTCGGCTACTGAAAAAATACAAGGGCCTGACTCCATCTGAAGCCCTAGAGACTGCTAAACAAAGGCTCACAGCACTGGCTACCAGGCTAAGGAGATACACTAGAGAAGCAGAGGCCAAAAAAGTAAATGCCCTGTTCTCCAAAGAACCATCCAAGGTGTACTCCCAACTGCAGTGCAACAACACAATAACAGCAGAGCCACCAGCAGCAGAAACTGAACAGTACTGGAAGAACATATGGGAGAAAGAGAAGACTCATAACACCAGTGCAAAGTGGCTGCAGGACCTGAGAACAGAGCACAGCAATCTCCCAGAACAGAAACCAGTCACCATCACAGTAGAAGACATCCAGCAGCGGGTCAAGAACATGAAGAGCTGGACAGCACCTGGACCAGACATGATCCACACCTACTGGCTAAAGAAACTAACAGCAGTGCATGAACGCCTAGCAGCACAGATGAACCAGCTGCTAGCAGCAGGCTCCCACCCAAACTGGCTAACACAAGGAAGGACAGTGCTGATCATGAAAGACCCCTGCAAGGGAACAGAACCATCCAACTACCGGCCAATAACCTGCCTCCCCACAACATGGAAAGTCCTATCAGGCATCATAGCCGCCAAGCTACAGGACCATATGGGCCAGTACATGAGCACAGCTCAGAAGGGCATTGGGAACAACACCAGAGGCTCAAAACACCAGTTGCTCATAGATAGAGCAGTCGCCCAAGACTCAAGGTCTAGACAGACCAATCTGAGCACAGCCTGGATTGACTACAGGAAAGCCTACGACTCAATGCCGCACACGTGGATCTGTGAATGTCTGGCGCTATACAAAGTCAACAGGACACTAAGGACCTTCCTCAAGAACTCAATGGGACTATGGAAGACAACACTAGAAGTCAACTCAAGGCAGCTTGCACAAGTGGCCATCAAGTGCGGCATATACCAAGGTGATGCACTGTCCCCGCTGCTGTTCTGCATAGGCTTAAACCCCCTCAGCCAGATAATCACAAGGACTGGATACGGGTACAGGTTCAGGAGTGGAACTACCATCAGCCACCTCCTCTACATGGATGACATCAAGCTGTATGCTAAGAATGAACGAGACATCGACTCGCTAATCCACCTGACGCGGATCTACAGTGAGGATATCGGGATGTCATTCGGACTGGAGAAGTGTGGCCGGATGGTAGTGAAGAGAGGGAAGGTAGTCAAGACTGATGGGGTGGAACTACCAGCGGGCCACATAGCAGACATACAGACCAGCTACAAGTACCTTGGCGTCCCACAGTCACATGGAAACCACGATGAGGAGGCAAGGAAGACAGCAACATCCAAGTATCACCAAAGGATAAGACAGGTCCTGAAGAGCCAGCTCAGTGGGAAGAACAAGATCCACGCCATCAATAGATACGCCCTGCCGGTCATCAGATACCCTGCCGGTATAGTGAGCTGGCCAAAGGAGGACATGGAGGCTGCCGATGTGAAGACCCGGAAGCTCCTCACAATGCACGGAGGTTTCCACCCCAAGTCCAACACCCAGAGACTGTATACCAGCCGGAAAGAAGGCGGGCGGGGCTTGGTGAGCGTCAAAGCCACTGTCCTGGATGAAACCCGGAACATCCAGGAGTACATCAGTAAGATGGCCCCCAAAGATGAGCTGCTGAGAGAATGCCTGAGGCAGCAGCAGACATGGGAGGAAGACCAAGCAGAAGAAGTGCCATGGCAAGACAAGACCCTGCATGGGATGTACCATCGACAGATAGCTGAGGTGGCTGACATTGGGAAATCCTACCAGTGGCTGGAAAGGGCTGGACTAAAAGACAGCACTGAGGCACTGATCATAGCAGCACAGGAACAGGCACTGAGCACCAGATCCATTGAAGCAGGGGTCTACCACACTAGAGAGGACCCAAGGTGCAGACTGTGCAGAGAGGCCTCAGAGACAGTCCAACACATAGTGGCAGGATGTAAGATGCAGGCAGGAACAGCATACACTGAACGGCACAACCAAGTGGCTGGCATTGTGTACAGGAACATCTGCACAGCGTATGGGCTAGACCCTCCCAAGACCAGATGGGAGATTCCACAGAAGGTTGTGGAGAATAGCAGGGCTAAGATTCTGTGGGACTTCCAGATCCAGACGGACAGGCAGGTACTGGCCAATCAACCAGACATCGTGGTAATAGACAAGGAGCAGAAGACAGCGGTGGTGATAGATATAGCAGTGCCAAGTGACAGCAACATCAGGAAGAAGGAATATGAGAAGCTGGAGAAGTACCAGGGCCTGAAAGAGGAACTAGAGAGGATGTGGAAAGTGAAGGCCAAAGTGGTCCCAGTGGTGGTAGGAGCACTCGGGGCTGTGACTCCTAAGCTGGGTGAGTGGCTCCAACAGATCCCAGGAACAACATCAGAGCTCTCTGTCCAGAAGAGTGCAGTGCTAGGAACAGCTAAGATACTGCGCAGAACCCTCAAACTCCCAGGCCTCTGGTAGAGGACCCGAGGTTGAGGAAGACACATACCACCCACAGGGGTGAGAGGGGAATTTTTTTTTTATATATGTGTGTATAGGCTTATATATATATATATATAGGCTGTTGATTAAAAAATTAATCACAATTAATCTGTTTAATGACACTGTTAAACAATAGAATATCAATTGAAATTTATTCATTTTGGATGTTTTTCTACATTTTCATATATATTATATTCTGTGTTACTGAAATTAAAGTGTGTATTTTTATTATAAATATTTGCACTGTAAAAATGATAAACAAAATGGTATTTTTCAATTCACCTCACACAAGTACTGTAGTGCAATGTCTTTGTCATGAAAGTGCACATTACAAATGTAGATTTTTTTTTTTTGTTACATAACTGCACTCAAGAATAAAACAATGTAAAACTTTGAGTGGACTTGTAGGCTCTAATCCTCCTTCTTGTTCAGCCAATCGCTAAGACAAACAAGTTTGTTTGCATTTACAGAAGATAATGCTGCCCTGTTCTTATTTACAATATCACCAGTAAGTGAGAATAGGCATTTTCATGGCACTTTTGTAGCTGGCATTGCAAGGTATTTACATGTCAGATATGCTGAACATTCGTATGCCCCTTCATGCTTCAGTAATTCTACATTTGTAAGCTCAAGTTTCATGATAAAGATACTGCACTACAATACTTGTATTAGGTGAATTGAAAAATACCATTTTTTTTGTTTTTTTGCAGTGCAAATACTTGTAATCAAAAATAAATATAAACTGAGCATAAGAACTACAAAATTCTTATTTGGAGTCTCCATTTTAATTGAAATTAATATATTTGAAAATGTAGAAAACATCAAAAATATTTAAATAAATGGTATTTTATTATTGTTTAACAGTGCGATGAATCGCAATTAATTTTTTTAATTGCTTGACAGACCATACACACACACACACATATATAACCTGCTATGGAACAGCAGCCAGGATTTAATTCATCTAGCTAAGTTTATTCCTGGGGGAATTCTGTGACATTGAGCAATGCAGAGTTTGCACAGAATTAATGTTCTGAGCAGAATTTTCTCCCCTGACACAGAAATGGGCTGCAGAGTTGCTGGCCACCACTAGGGAGCCACTGGATCCATCAGAGCTCAGCTCCCCAACAGAAGAAACAGCCAGTGGGAGGGGAAGGGAGCTAGAGGGTTCCTAGAAACTGCAGTTCCCCGCCCTGCAGAAAGGCGGCAACATGCAGGAAACTCTATATAAGCCTGGAACTCAGCATTAGGCTGTTTCTCCCTCAGGATCCCTGGGCTTTGAGAGGGTAGTGGATGCGTGTCTGGGCTGGGGGGCAGCCCTGCAGCTGAGCTATGGAGGGTAGGAGGTGTGGGTGTCTGACCCTCTGCCTGGGCTCTGGGAGGGGGCACAGAAGCATGAAGTGGTTCATCATGGGGTTTTTTTTAACTCTCTATTTCAGGAGGACCTTGTGTGTGTCTGTTTGTATTGTTACAAACATAGTTGCTGACAAGTATTTTGAAATAAATTACCTAAATAATTGAGTATCTGAGGGGTAGCCATGTTAGTCTGGATCTGTAAAAAGCAACAAAGAGTCCTCTGGAACCTTATAGATACAGATGTATCATAAGCTTTCGTGGCTGAATACCCACTTTGTCAGATGCATGTAATGGAAAGGAATTTCCATTACATGCGTCTGATGAAGTGGGTATTCACCCATGAAAGCTTATGCTCCAATACATCTGTTAGTCTATAAGGTGCCACAGGACTCTTTGTTGCTAAATAACTGAAACTGACATGATTATATGGTGTTATTTTGACAAATAAAATATGCAGAATTTTAAAATATTGTGCGCAGAATTTTTAATTGTTTGTTTCAGAATTCCCCCAGGAGTATAAATTGTTCCTCATGCACAATGAACCCTTGGAGCATTTTTTGCATCTCCTCACAACTGTCAAATCAATCATATTAAAGTTAGCATGTTTAACTGGGTCAATGTCACAACTACATATTGCTTTTTGGAGAATAATTTAAGTAGAAATTGAAAAACTGAAAGCTACTGATGAACAATGCCTGTATCCCTCCCCAGTCCCTTGGGTGATTTTGGGGTTTCCAGGAATGTATTGCCATATGTACTAGGACTTGCTCTCTAGCACCAAACTTCTGGAAAAAGTTAGAACTTGTAGAATAAATATCTGATAGGCTTAATTAACTTTAGTGCCACTGCCATTAACCTGCTGAAACCTCTGGCATAAATGGAACAGATCTGTTGAATAAGAGGACAGTTTGTTACACAGTCATTTCTATTGCTCCAGCTGTATTTTAATAAAAACTAACTATAGAGTATTTATCAGTCATCATATATGGTTACAAAGAACTTGAGCTCCTGAATCTGGAAGAATTGCTACACAACCTCCCAATATGCAAGGCTGAACACACTATGGATGAGTGGAACTATGGAAGAATCTACTTTGGCCAGAAACACATAAGGACTAATTACAACAATTTCTACTACAATAAAATATTCTGTTTAATTCAGGATCATATTAAAAGCAAAACACAAGTAGAAAACACCTTCTTCCATATCCCAGTTAATAATACTTCTCCAAGGAGTATCACCCTACATTTCCCAATCCCTTATCCCTGAGATGTGTTTCTATATCAGTATATGGTTAAGTTCTGTTAAGACGCAGTATAAACTATATTACAGCTTATTCACAAAAACCTTCCTTTGCGACAAAAAACCCATTAAACCAAATGAAGCTCTATGCTACCTTTGTGGTTTCCCAGTTCTGGAATCAGTGAAGGCCAGAAAACATCTTAGAGCAGCTTCAGGGATGTTCTAAGTTGTGCCTGACCACGGTCCCAAGAGGGCTGCTTTAGCAGCTGGGGATTGCTGGAGTGCAATGATACTGCAGACATGCCCTCTTATCCCTGGCTACAAAAACCACGTGTTGGAAGAATCTCCAGACAGCTTGTTAAATGACCATTCCAGCTTTTTGGCATTGGAGCAGCAAAAAGGAGCCATATTGGCAGAGAATATGAAGCACTCTCTCATAAAGTCTATGAATTGTTTTATGTAAAACTCAAACTCTTAAGAAAAAAATAGTAGCCCCTGATAAGAAGATATAGCTTCCTAATTAGCCTAACTGAAATCTGAAGATTCCAGAGGCAGCTCGACTCAAATCAAATTATGGATGTGGTATTGTAGTTTTTGATTATCAGAATTTTGGAAGCAGATGCATCCAAGCCAAAAGCACCTTAATTATTTTTCCAGAAGGAAACCATCAAAAGTTTCTAGACAAACGTCAACATGTCCAATTACTCTTGTATTGCGCCCTGGACAAAACAATATATACAGAAAAACTGATTAAGATTCAGCAAAAAACAAAACTACTATTTTAAACCGTGACTCAATTTTATAAACTCTAAAAACCCTTAAACAAAAAAAAAATCTTTGCCAGAAACATCACCACAGCAACACGGGAAGTTTATCTAGCTGACTGGACTGATTCTTATCATAGAGAAGCTTTTTCTGTAGCTTTCTAATAAGACAGGCACATTATCTTCCTCTTTCCATTTTAAAGTGTTTTAGAAAACAGTCAGCAGAAGAGGTCCGTAACTAATCAGAATGTGAGTATTTCTCTTTTAATTAAAGATATGCTAAATCAAATTTCAGATTAATATAGATTATAAAGGTACTTGTGACCATTCAGAAACTTAGAACATTTAATTAAAAGCTTCAAAATTTAAGTAAATTATGTCTGATTTGATATCTGTGATAGCATTTGCCCTGACAGATGAAAAGATTGCAATACTTATATAACTTAATATTTGCTTCTCTATTTTCCGTAAAAATTATATAAATCGTAGTATCAAGGTTCTCCCCCCCACTAAGAGCGCTTAAATTAGCAAAGTGAAAGATCATCTTGAAAAGTACAATTGCAATAAACATGCTCTCTATCAGATCAATCCTACTTCTTTTACAATAGTTTGTGGCCTAAGTAATGCAGTATGACAATACTGTAGACATATATTAATAAGATTACAATCTGTATAAGATTATTTACATAGCGTGAAGTCATTTTCAGTATATTACTATTGTCATAAGAACAGTCAACATGGTATACAAAAATATTTTAGATCCTCCATTCAATTATTCTGAATCTTTCAAGTGTACATCTTTATGCATATTATTAGCTCTTAGCAATATTCAGATTTTTTCTTCTGTATTATATTGTTGCCATCTGCACTGTTAAAATTGTATCCCATATTCAATTATACTCTATATTTTAAAGAGTTAATATATAGATGAAAGTTTACTGTAGGACGCAATTTGGGATACTCTCCCCCCCCGCCCCCCCCGTTATCCCCCCAAATCTGTTGTTCTGTTAGAGTTATAAGAGTACAAACAAGTGTAAAACTGTGAGTTTATCAAAACCAAAGATCTGGCTTAAAAAAACAAACCCTAAACTCAATGAAGCTGTCATTTACTCTGTAACCCAGTATTTTAAATTTCCATATTGACAGATGTTCTCATGCAAAAAAACAAAAACAAAAGAACCCATTAGCAATCAGACAAATTAATGTCAAAAGAGAGACTTAACAGACTAAATAGTGTTATTAGCAAAATATGTAGAATACAAATCAAGTACGAAAGTGAAGAAATCAGTCAATTACTTACTTGATCAAACGTACATCATTCTATTATTTTCATTGCTGTTTTGCCCCTTCAGGAAAACACTTATTTTAGACATTTCTATTAAAAATATCTTTTTTAACTCTAATGTGAAGCCAAGGCTGAGCCTCTGTCTTCTGGTGTTATTGTGGCTTCCTGCCCCTCCTCACAAACTCAAAGTAAGAGACAGTGTGAAAATAACTCAGCACTCAGTATTTATTGGAACAAATATAAATATACACAACAAAATAAAACATGGTAAGTATAATTTGTCTTGCCTCTCCCTCACAGAAAGTGTTTTTCAAACAACATACAAAAGAATTATATTTTAAAAAGTAATTACAACAAAACTATAAATGATCTTTTGCATGAGTTTTGTATCAGCATCTGCTTTTCCACACTCAGTGGAAGTGTGAACAGAAGAGGCTATAACATACAAGTGCCTCAATAATTTTGAAATCTGGTTAAAGTTCTTCTGCACAACCGATGGTACTTAATAAATTATAGATATTTGTATTTGCTACTATTGTTGCTGCCTTTAAACATCTATAAATAATTTAAGACTGTGCCTATGACAAATTAACTTAACATACAAAATTAATACCATAGTGAACAACTCTTATGTATTTCCCTTTGCATCCTTATAGGACAGTATAAGAAAGCTCGAACATACGATGGAGGCAACTTCACCTGAGATCCTGAACTCTTCTTCATACAAGGAAGTCTTCTGGAGTTACCAAACTGAGCTAACCAGAAACTTCTCTTCGGAAACCGCAAATGCTACTGTCTGTCTCATAAATGAAGGCGCCTTGTCTCTTGTTTTCATCATTTTTTACTCCATTATTTTTGTTATTGGATTGGCTGGCAATATTATAGCCTTGTTTGCTTTTTTCTACATTAATCACAAAAGAAATTCTATCCAGATTTACCTGCTTAACGTAGCCATTGCAGACCTTCTACTGATCTTCTGCCTCCCCTTCCGTATACTGTATCATATTAACAGAAACACATGGATGTTGGGATTGATTTTCTGCAAGATTATAGGAACCCTATTTTATATGAACATGTACATTAGCATCATACTGCTGGGATTAATTAGCGTGGATCGTTATGTAAAAATTAACAAGTCTATACGACGTCCAAAAATGTTAACAGCTACACGAAGCAGATATATCTGTTGCATATTGTGGGCAATTGCAGTAATAGGATTCATAACGACAGTTGCTCACTCTGTTAAGAGGGAAGAATACAATTCGACTATGTGCTTCCATTACAGAGATAAACAGAATGCAAAAATGGAGGCAATTTTAAACTATATTCTTGCTACAGTCTTTTGGATAGTTTTCTTTCTACTAATACTTTCGTATATTAAAATTGCGGAGAACCTTCTGAAAATTTCCAAGAAAAGAGCAGATTTTCCCAATGCTGGAAAGTACAGCACCACAGCACGGAATTCCTTCATTGTACTTATTATTTTCACCCTGTGTTTTGTACCATTTCACATATTCCGATTTGTCTACATTACATCACAATTACAACACACATCTTGTAACTGGAAGGAGATAATTCACAAATGCAATGAGATAATGCTTTTATTTTCAGCTTTCAACAGCTGTTTAGATCCAGTTATGTATTTCCTAATGTCCAGCAGTGTTCGTAAGACTGTATTCCGACTTATTTGTAGAACACTTCATGGAGACTCAAGTGTGAGTGACAGTATTTCAGAAATGAAACTTGGGCAATCTCGTCATGATACTGCAACTACCATTACCCCCCATTCAAGCTTTTTAAAGAAAAATTCCCTCATCTGATTGCCTAAATATAATGGACAACCACTTACCAAAAAGACAAGCAGATAATCTACTAGATAATCTAGATAATTGAAACTGGATGTATGTGTGTACAGGAATGTACAACAATACAGAGTTGGTAATACTGCCTCAAGAAAAGCCTTTCCGCCCTCCTTTCCTTCCTTTTTTACAAGTATGGAAGGTCATACTTCAACTGCTTAAACAAATTAAAAATGATTTTTGGTGAAAAAGAGCTTAACTTTTTTTTTATTACAAATCAATATGAAGTTTGAAACCTTCAATTATAGATTCATTTAAGAAAGGATTAATCTAGAGCACTTTCTTTCAGGGGCAAATTTTCAAAATGTGACCTTGACGTGTGCGCAAGAAGCTTTACACACAAATACTTGGCATGCATTTATTAGCACTACTAGCTCTGCACATATGATAGGATGAATTTTGCACAAGTAAATCTTTATCTGTATCTAATTCAAACCAACTATGAAACTGATGTATTACAGATTTTATAAATCCGTCTTTGAAAAAAATATATTTTAGCAGGCTTCAAAAATAAATCAGCATCGTAACTGCATTTATTAAACTAATCCTTTCAGCAAAATGTATCATAATCTATTATGAATGTGACTTACACAGAAGGTAAGAACTAAAACAATTATTAGTTCATTTATTGGAAAAAATGTGCTTTTTATTTTGTTTATTAAGGAAAATTTGAATATTCAATTACTGATTTTGAAATCCTCTAACAAGCCTTCCAGAACCTTCATTATGTTAAACACCAATCTTAACTCAGGGAGGAAAAAGGTGAAAATACAGGAAAGTAGGCAATTCACATTTTGAGGCGAGAGCGGCAAGGGATGAAGGGGATTATTCAAGATTTGTTTCAAAATTCTATTGACAAATCTAATAATTTCAAAACGCACATGTATGCCAAAATCTCAACAAGGATAAGAAATTCATAACGAAAAACAGTTACAAAAACTGTAAACACAAAATTAAGCTGTTGTGGATGTAGGAGGATTTGAAATGAGCAGTGTTTTGTCAGTTCTGGTCTCTGTTCAATCCCAATCACCTACATTTTGAGGTTAATATCTACTTGTATATTTCCAAAAACATTTATTTAAAATATAATACACCTATGGCAGAGACCATGTCTTTTTACATGACTAAAGTATCACAATCAATGATGTCATGCAAACAATAATAAAATATTAAATGTGGACGGCATAGCCCAATTCAGATTTAAAACCAAGCAGATTTATGCAGTTAATGCATGCAGGCTGAGTAAAACTTTTAACAATGTTTAACTAGCCTTGATGACTAGGGAGTGGGTGAGGGAGGGAGCTAGACGAAGAGTGAAGGAACTGGACTAAGAATGGAACTTGAATCTCTAATGTGATAGGCCACAATGCTGGCCAGGCCTGAATTTTGTTTTAAGCTCTAAAATAAAAGGGTCTAATCCTGCAAAATTTGAGTAACTTTATTCAAGTGAGTAGTTGTACTGAAGTTGATGAAAACACTCTTGTGACTGCTCCCTATATCTTTGAAAGACTGGGTCCTAAGGCACCATGTTGCATGTCTAAATCCTGGTTCCAGTCAATGGCAAAACTTCTATTGACCTCAATGGAACCAAGATTTCACACGCTGTTTCTTTTACATTTTGGACATCATTTTAGTGTAGTTTTTCTGTGAATCTATTATTGTTCAGGTTTGGTGCTGCTGGATATAAATGTGTTCTCTAAACCAGTTACTGGTAACGGTATATTATATTTCAAAACTGTGGGTATCTTTTGTATCTTCTTTAGAAATAATGTGATTCTTATAATTTTATTTTAAGTTTTACTGGTCTCAACATTTGCATTTTTCTTCAATATTTGTATACAAATAATATTTAAGATTGATTTTTAGCATAGTTTCTGAGTGATTCTTATAGCAATTTCTAATCTGCTTTTCAGAAATAATGTCAAAGCTGGCAGACAATCACAGCTCACAGCTATGTCTTTGTCCATAAACCACCAGGTCATATGGTCTCCTTGCTCTGTTTCCACACTCTTGCCTATGAGCCCACAAAAAACTGCATCCTTCTCTCTAGAGCACTCACAAATCAAACTGCTTATACATTTCTATTTTTTTTACTGACCAGAACTAGCCAACAGAAACTACAAATGAAATGAAAAGCAAAAATAAAATGTTCAGTTAAGTACAGGTTGAAAGTAGGTTGAATATCCCTACTCACCAGGCATGCAAGGTATTGAACAAGGAAACAAGAAAAGACATTCAATTTCTCTCTCTCTCTCTCGCTCTCTTTTTTTTTTTTTTTTAAGAATACATTAATTTAAATCCAGAAACCTCATTCGAAGGTGACCATCTATAGAAACAGTGTTATCATAATGGTACGTTCTGGAATATCTTCAGTGAACCAAATAGTAGAATGAGAATTCACAGTTTCAATTTCTTCTGAATGTCACCTTTGGGGAAAGCCAAAATTGAGTAGAAAAGTGCTTGTGATTATAGAAAAACCTGCTTTACATTTGTTTTTGTAAAGCCATCATCATTAATTTTGTTATTGTAATATTGTTTTGTAAAAAAGCAATTAATCACTCTGCAATCAGGACAACATGAAAATTATTATTCAGTTCTGAAGCTATACGAGCAAGATTTGAGCCTATCAGATGTAATGGTGGGCTTTTTTGTTTTAATAATTTGTGTGTGATCTACTTGTGAAAGATACTGCTCCGGAGACTGACATTGACTATATATAGGACAGGTACAGGACAGCAGAAATTAAACTTTTCCATAATGTTCTACCAAATTTTAACGCTAACCTGGAGTTATCACCTTTGTGAGGTGGAGGTGATTCAATCTTAACACAACCACCATGTTAAGATTGCTAAAAGTTCTAATAAGTGCTATTTTATTTGTGATGTACAAATTTGTATACTGGGATCTGATCTGAGACCATGAATGTATTTCAATCAGACCATTAAGTATAGAATTATGTGAAAAGCTGATTTTTGGTTCACTGGAAGTTCCAAAAATTATGAAAAAAAATTGTTTTAGATTCATCCAAAATCATTTAATTTTTTTTTTTTTCAGTGAACCAAAAGTCTACATAAATTTTTTGGGGGGGTTGAATGCAATTTTTGTTCAACTCCAAACTAAGTGTTTTGTTTCTGAACTTTTAAAAATGTTTTTGTATTTTAATTTTTTAAAACAAATAAATTTCAAAAAAAAAATCAAAATGTCTAGTTTAAAGAAAATGTCAAAATGATTTTTTTTTTTTTTAAGTTTTGTCCTGACTAAAACAATTTGGCAAAGTAGACAACTTTGAAATGTTTCCCTAAACCCGAATCTGCAGTTTTGATCAAAAAAAGTTTTGGCCAAAAAAGTCACGCTGTTCTAATTAAAAAGCTTCTGATAATAATGATGTTTGCCGATGTTGACGTTGGTTGGATTTTAACCAGTGATCTTGTTTAAATTTTTTCTACTATGGTGTACTAATAAATCTTGGAAACTTTAAAGTAAAGGTAAAAACACAAATCTGTACTTATTTCTTGATGAATAATAGTGTTTGTTGGTATTGCTTTTAAATAAAATCCAAGTGTTTTGTCTCTTCATTTTAATTGTTAAAAACTTACATTTATACAACTTTTTCATTCTAGGGGACCCCAAAGGACTTTACATGCTAGTACGTATACACACAGAGTATGAAATGGAAGGTAGCAACTTCTAAACAAAGAGAGACAAGTTGACATTTTTAGGCAGAAGTGTCTACCTTATCCCATTAAAATCGAAAGAGAATTTCAGGTAGGCTATAGGCTTCAACTTTCTCTCTTCTGGAACTGAGTTATATCAGCTTAGATGGTACAATATCATGTGCTGCAAATCAGCCTTGTGGAATAACAGATTCTGAAATAACATTGGACATCTGTAGAAAATTACATCATGGTATCAAAATCACATTTCAAAATGTTTTTATATAATGATGTGTTCTGATGCACGTTTATTCTGCTGGACAGATTTCTATACATGACAATCCAAGCAGGCAGACTGTAATTACTCGAACTGAAATTTGGCTAAAACACCAGGATTATCCCCTCTAAACCTGTGAAGTGTGTCACATGATAAGAGACTTGAATGACAAGTAGTTTGGACCTCTATTTTACATTTCATCCCAAAGATGGCAACCAATAATATGATTGGGCATTGTACACTATCCACTCCACTACCCTTAATCATGCTGAGAAGTACATGGATTTCAATACAATTATTCTTGATGGACTATTCCCTCATAACTGCCAGATTGTTACACCCTCACTGATTTCAGTGAGATTCCTGCAGATGTCTCTATATACATTTTATGGGCCTCAGGCTGCTCTTCTATTGAAGTCAGTGGCAAATTTTACATTGACTTCAATAGGTGCAACATCATGACTATGTCTCTGTCTTTCTCTAAATTTTATAAATACACATGTACTCTCACACTACATACATTACACACACATGGAAGGTAAGTAAGGAAACATTTTTGTGATTCCACTTTGGACCTGTCAAACTTGACAAATCCTTTAATAGCTTAGCTATTCTAAAACATATTGAAAGACCAATCCTAAGCAAAGTATTTCAAAATTTAAGGAATAAAGACCAGGCTTGAGTTATCATCATATAAAAATGTTTCTGGCTCTAGTAAACAACTTTTGTTTTCATATTCAATGTAATTACACTCCTAGTTTTAACTTGTAAATTGGTATTTTTCTGGGGGAGAATATGGGAGAAGTGACATGTTAATTATTCTGGCGATTCAATAGTATATTTAAGAGCTGAAGTGAATAACTAACTTCCTCTAAACAACAGTGAATTTAGTCTTGATACCCCCAAAAGGAAGAGCAGTCTTGCAGCACTGTTCTCAGCAACAAATAGGGGCCAGATAACTCCCTGCACTGGGAAATTCCAGCAGTGACCACCTAGCCTGAGACTACCTTCAAAAATATACATAGAAAGGGATAGATGTGTTGCACAGTATGGAGAGGCTCCTCAGAGAAGACACTACAGTCTCACTAGGCCAAAATAAATTTATTGCATATTCCATACAGCGGTAGTGGGAACAATGTGCATCTGTTACCTGCCAGCCCTATCTCCACCCCTCACACAAATCTCCGGACCAACTGAGGGCTCGCCATAGAGTCTGGGCAAGGGATGAAAGAACCAAAAATATAACAGGGCCCTCGCACCATGCAGACAGGGATAGATCCTAGTTCAGAGGACATGCACAGATATCAGAGCACCAGAACCAGAGCGTCACCATCAGAAAATTAAGTACCTTCTCTGTCTGTCTCTCTCTCAGCTGAGTGTAGGGAGCAACTCTGCTTGGGAGTAGGGACCAAAAACTACTTGAAACTCTGCAATGTTACTGGAAGATGAGAAATACAGTTGAACTGACCTTTCCTAAAAAAAAGTTTTATTAGGGCTGTCGAGACTAAAAAAAATAATCGCAATTAATCACACTGTTCAATAATAGAATACAATTTATTTAAATATTTTTGGATTGTTTTACATTTTCAAATATATTGATTTCAATTACAACACAGAATACAAAGTGTACAGCGCTCACTTCATATTTATTAATGATTACAAGTATTTGCATCGTAAAAAAAACAAAAGTAGTATTTTTCAATTCACCTAATACAATTAACGCAGTGCAATCTCTTTATCATGAAAGCTGAACTTACAAACGTAGAATTATGTACAAAAAAACCTTGCATTCAAAAATAAAATATAGAGCCTGCAAGTCCACTTAGTCCTACTTCTTCTTCAGTCAATCGCTCAAACAAGTTTGTTTACATTTGCAGGAGATAATGCTGCCCACTTCTTGTTTACAATGTCACCTGAGAGTGAGAAAGGACGGCTTACCTGTTCCGTAACTGGCATTCTTCGAGATGTGTTGCTCAGGTGTATTCTACATCCCGCCCTCCTTCCCCTCTGTCCTTTCTTCTTCGAGTGATTGCTCATGTGTTTTCACAGAAGGTGACTCCAAGCTATATCTGATGGAGGTGGGTAGGAGTTTAAAGGTTAGCGGGACGGAGTTCCGCTCTACCAAACTCGGCATCATCCCTTGCTTGGGAGACGCCTTGCTTCTTAGCAGGTGAGCGATGCCAGATGGTGGAGGGAGCCTCACTCTGCACCAAGGATGCGGTGCCCGGTGTCATCTCTGGTCAGCGCGCCAGTGCCGGGGCCAGTGCAGATTCCATTAGTAGGGCCCGGAGCCAGATATCTCTCTCTCATTTAGTTCGATGCTTGAACAATTTACAGCTCTTACAGCCGTCAGTTATGTGGGTCTCGCTCAGCAGTGGAGACAGTGAGTGTGCAGGTTGCTTCTTGGCATGACTTGAAGTCTGGGGCACGGGGCATGCCCTGAGACAGGCAACTAACTAAAGAAGTTATCCAAATATTGGAGAAGACGAGTACTACTAAGGCTACTAGAAGAGCTACAGCAAAGCTGGAGCACAAAGTTCTACCTTCACTGGCAGCAAGAAGGAACTGAGGGTGGGGGGAGCATGCAGCTCCTTTTATAGTGCGATATAGAGGCGCCACTCCAGGGTTCACAGCAGTACTCCCCTCCTACGGGTACTGCTAAAGGAAAAATTTCTGGCACCGGTGCACATGGCGAGCACGCAAACCTACTGTGGAATACACATGAGCAATCACTCAAAGAAGAACAGGTATTCTCATGGCACTTGTAGCCGGCGTCGCAAGATATTTGCGTGCCAGATGTGCTAAAGATTCATATGTCCCTTCAAGCTTCAACCACCACTCCAGGAGACATGCGCCCATGCTGATGATGGATTCTGCTCAAAAACAATCCAAAGCAGTGCAGACCGACACCTGTTCATTTTCATTATCTGAGTCAGATGCCACCAGCAGAAGGCTGATTTTCTGTTTTAGTGGTTTGAGTTCTGTAGTTTCCGCATCAGAGTGTTGCTCTTTTAAGATTTCTGAAAGCATGCTCCATGACTCATCCCTCTCAGATTTTGGATGGCACTTCAGAGTCTTAAACCTTGGGTCAAGTGCAGTAGCTATCTTTTAGATATTTCACATTGGTAAGTTCTTTGTGTTTTGTCAAATCTGCAGTGAAAGTGTTCTTAAAATGAACAACATGTGCTGGGTCATCAGCCGAGATGGCTGTAACTTAAATATATGGCAGAATGCGAGTAAAACAGCAAGGAACATACAATTCTCCCCCAAGGAGTTCAGTCACAAATTTAATTAACACTTTTTTTTTTTTTTTTAAATGAGCGTCCTCTGGAATGGGGCCGAAGCATGAAGGGGCATACAAATGTTTAGCATATCTGGCATGTAAATATCTTGCAATGCTGACTACAAAAGTGCCATGAAAATACCTGTTCTCACTTTCTGGTGACATAGTAAATAAGAAAAGCGCAGCATTATCTCCTGTTAAATGTAAACAAACGTTTGTCTCAGCGATTGGCTGAAGAAGAAGTAGGACTGAGTGGACTTGTAAGCTCTGAAGTTTTACATTGTTTTGTTTTTGAGTACAGTTATGTAACAAAAAACATCTACATATGTTACACTTTCACAATAAAGAGATTGCACTAGAGCACTTGTTTATCATTTTTACAGTGGAAATATTTGTAATAAAAATATTCTTTGATTTCAACTACAATATATATATATACACACACACACACAATATACATGAAATACAATATATATGAAAATGTAGGAAAATATCCAATATATTTAATAAATTTCAACTGGTATCCTGTTTAACTGAACTATTAAAACTGCGATTAATCGACAGCACTAAGTTTTATTTTTAAACAAGAAGTCAAGAGGTGGTTATAATACTGAGCTTTAACAATCTTAATGAGAGTGATGTAAGCAATGCCACAACACATTACTGCCTGTGTTGTCTTTTGTAATCATTCTGCGTCCTCTTCAAAATTCTATCGTGATATTGACATACTGTCACTTCTGACTCCAGTTAAAAATAAAGCTGGCACTTTATAGTATTATCTGGGAACAGAACTTAAATTAAAGTCTTCATATTTTAACAAAAGGGGAAAAATACACTGTGGCATGATACTCCATATTCTTCATAGAAATATGATGATGATATGAATTTGGCCTAAGAAATATTTTATGCAAATTGGGTCTTGGTCTTGTAAGATATTTTTGGAAAGGTTATAATTTACTGAATGAGATTATCCAATTTGTATGGATGCATCATTTCTGTGTCTGGAGTTAGGAATATTAACTATGTAACAATTACAATTGTGTGTATACTTGGGAAATGTCTACCAGACAATAAGCAATCAGCCTTGATAGGTCAATAGAAAAAGACAGGAGTCTTTAAAGGTATGGATCTCCCATCCTCCTTCAGTTCCTTCCTGTGGATGCTGAAAATACAGTAACTCCTCACTTAAAGTTGTCTCGGTTAATGTTGTTTTGTTGTTATGTTGCTGATCAATAAGGGAACATGCTCGTTAAAAGTTGTGCAATGCTCCCTTCTAATGTCATTTGGCAGGCGTTTGCTTTGTCCACTGTTTGCAGGAAGAGCAGCCCACTGCAGCTATCTGGTGGGGGTTTGGAACCAGAGGGGGGCTGCCAGTCCACCATCAGCTCCCCGCTCCCCTAAGTTCCCTGTGCTGCAGCCACCCAGCAGGCTATCATTTGCTGGCAGTTCAGCTGTCCCTCCCCTCACTGCCATGTGCTGCTCCTGCCCTCTGCCTTGGAGTTGCTCCCAGAGACACCTGCTTGCTGTGCAGGGGGGAAGGAGTGGGGCCTATGTCAGGTTGTCCCTCTCCCCCCTGCTCCTGCACGCTGCGTACACCTTCTCCACACAGAGCAAGGAGGGGACACAGATGGAGGGGGAGAGAGCTTGGGGCAGCAGCTGCTGTCTCAACTTCCTGATCCACTTAAGAGGACAATGCACTTAAGGGTGGGTCAGCTTACTTAAAGGGGCAGTGTGTGTCTCTCTCCCACACACAAGGTGTGTGTCTGTCTGTCTCTGTCTGCCATGCTGTCTCCCCTCCCTCGTGTTCATGCTGTCTTGTATGAGAGGCTACATTAACAACGTGTTAACCCTTGAGGGCTCAGCTGAGTGCTAGTTCATCATTTACCAGCAAGACATTCCCTGGGAAATATCCCTCCCTCTTCCACGCTCTAACTTCACCACCTCAACCAAGCTTCACAATCATCATAGCTGTGAACATTATTAAATTGTTTGTTTAAAATGTATACTGTGTGTATATCTATATAATATATAGTTTTTTGTCTATTGAAAAAAATTTCTCTGGAACCTAACCCCCTTATTTACATTAATTCTTCTGGGGAAATTGGATCCGCTTAACATCGTTTCACTTAAAGTCGCATTTTTCAGGAACATAACTACAACGTTAAGTGAGGAGTTACTGTAAACTTGGTTTCATGATTGCTTCAACACTGCAAGGTCAAGTGATAATATCATCTAATGCAAAATACCACCTTGGACACTGCTGATACTTTCCCACTGGAAAAAAAGGCTTCCCACCTTATGTAAATTCTATTTAAGGCTGGAAAGCAAGGCAATCAGGATTCTCCCTTCACTGCGTTCCCACCCAAGAAGAAAGACTGCTAAAAGTACCTGAAGAGAGAAGGACAGAAATCTAGTCTGTAAGAGAAATAATGAACTCTATGCTACAGAAATTCTGCATCCTACCTAAGTCAACATTTAGGGTGAGAAATTACATTTTGTAACCTGTTTCTTTAGTGAATCAAGCTTAGTTTGCATATTTTATTTGCTTAGCGATCTGCTTTATTCTGTTTGCTAACCCTTATAATCACTTAAAATTTGCCTTTTGTAGTTAATAAACTTATTTCTTGATTATAACATAACCCAGCTTGTGCAATTCATATCTGGGGGAAGGGAGGAGAAACTGTGCATGTCTCTTTCCACAATGAGGGAGAGGGCGATTTTTACGAGCTTGCGCTGCGCAGATCTTTCTATACAGTGAAAGACAGTATTATTTTGGGTTTACACCCCAAAAGGGGAGTGCTGAGCAATTTCCTAGCCTTCCCATAGAGAGCAGTTTGCAGCCTGTGCATGAATCCACAGCTGGGGTGTGTGTGTGTGTGCGCGCTGCAAGAAGCCTAATTCAGCAAAACAGGGAAAGGGAGTCCAGGTGGTGGAGCAAGAAGGGCTCAATGAAACCCCAGTATAACAGGCAGCAACCCAGAAGGAGTGGGGAGTCCAAACCCTCACATATACAAACTATTCCTTCCACTAAAATTTATGGAAGGCAAAATCATCATGATATGCAAGATCAGACAATGAAGAGTCTGATAAATTCAGAATACTGTTGCTTGAGATACTTTTCTCCGAGCTCTCTCTGTTACGAATGTGAACACTGCTGATCACTGTGGAATGAGAGTCAGCAGGCAAAGAAAGAAAGCAAGCAAGCAAAGGTAAAAAGCTGAAGTCAGCAGAATTTACCCCTTTGATTATCAGCCTCATCTTCACTGTAATACTTATGTTTTGTTTTTGCAAATGATTAAAGCTAGTCAAAAACCACACTAATTCTTGTTTTTCCACAAAATCTACAAAAAATTCTATATGTGAGAAAAAATTCTGGCAACTCTTACCAAAAATCCTAAACAGATGCATATAAATTGAAGAAACAAATTTTAATTAAATTGTAATGTAACAGAATATAGTGAAAATTCTCTTCTGTGACTACCACTTTCAAATGCAGTTTAAATGTAAAAGCTGAATTTTAAAGTCAACGTTTTCATAATCAGTATAAGCCTTTTTCCGCCTCCTGCTTTGCATGTATGATAAAATGAGACCTCTGGAGGCAGCATGAAGAATTTCACTAGAATAATTTTGAAATTATTTAGTGTTAATGACGTGAATCCTAAACAAGGCCAAGAACAAAATTTTAAAGCTAAGATAGACACAAAAGCATCTTTGAGGCAGATTTTTAAATGTCTGATCAAAGTTATTTTACCTGTATTGTGTAACAAGATACATGGACAGCACTGGACAGTGAACAACCTGCTTTATTTTCCTATTTGTAGTAACTAAATAGCAGGTTATGAAGATATGGCTACAATATATATCCCTGCCCATGCACTCCTGTGGACAGTAAAAATGCAACACGCTTTTCTGGGATGTCCCTATCACTTTTGCATACAGTTATATTAATCAATTAATATATTAAGTTTCACTTTTCAATTTACACAATTTAGCCAAAGCCACTGGAAACTGAAAAATTGTTAATAGGCATCAATAGAACAATGTCTACACATTTCTGGTCCCAAATGAGCAAAATATTTACTCACAGACCTCACTCTATCCTGAGTCAACAAAGCACTTGATTTCAACAGGACTTAAAGAGGTATCTAAGTACTTTGCTGAAATGCCACTTCTAACCGCTTTACATACTAGACCTAGTCAGGAATTTTTTGATGTAAATTTTTTTTGGTCAGGAAATGAAAGTTTTGTCAAAATGACTGACATTAGGAAGATTTTCTTGGGGGCAGAGAGCAGAGGGGAGGAGACACACAGACACACACAGATGTTCAAGGAATATTTTTTGAAATTTCAGAAATCTTTGTGGAATAGCAAAACTGTTTCCTGCCCAGTTCAGATTCATATACATAATAAAACAAACCTGCAATTTTACTACAGAATTTTTATTTTATTTTTTTTAAATTAAAGATCAATAGTCACAAGATACTACACTAACTCATATACATGCTATTCAACTGTTCTTTTGGAAGCATAATCAGAGTTGTAGCTTCACAGTAGTTAATACATATTTGTGAGACAATAATATTAGTGGCCCTATATTTACAAAATATCCTAAACTATAACCAGTTTAAAACATGTTAAAATTCTTTGCCCATTTTATATATGTTATACCTCAGTGGTTCTCAAACTGGGGTCTGCAAGGGTATTCCAGGGGGTTTGCGAGTCATGTTCAGAGCTCCCGGCCCTGCTGATCAACTCCTCCCCTTCCCTCCCAGAGCCTTCTGCATGCCACAGAACAACTGTTCAGTGGCATGCAGGAGGTGCTGGGAGGGAGAAGGAGCAGGGACAGGGTTCACTCAGGGGTGGAAAGGGGTGGGCAAGAGAGGAGGGTACGGATGGAGAGGGGGGGGGTTGGATTGTGGGCCTTGGGGGACGGGGTGGTGGGGGAGGGGCTTGGGGTTGAATGGGGTTTGAGCACCCCCATGAAAATAAGAAGCCAGCTTGGGGGTCTGCGAAAAATTTTTAATCAAAATGGGGGTTCCTAAAGTTTGAGAACCACCGCTATCCATAATAATATTGCATAATAGGTAAGAATAGACTATCAAGCCAAAGGCCATCCCTTCCACTCTGAATTTCCCTGGTTTTGTGGATTTCGGTGAAGGTATTTACTGTTGGGAGTACTTTTAATTTTTTTTTAATTCTAATAATAAAATTATCCACAATATATGAACTCAGTTAAGTAAGATCAGTATTACATGTAATATAATTTGTGATTGTCTCAAACATATAACTTGTATCCCAGAGTCCCACTTGACTGCTCTCCATGTGGAGAATCTTCCTTCTATGCCATTCCTGCTGCCTTTAATATTTCAGAAAAATCAATGCGACTGTGCTCTGATTTCAATTTCCATATTCAAAACAACTGTATAAATGTTTTGGTTTCTTTTCACAATTTCCTTGTTTGAAAATGGAAGCCATAAATACAAATACTTGTGTTTCTTGTCTACTTTTCCTTTTTCAACACCACTATTCATTTCCCAAATGTTACTGTACCTTGATTTTGGTGGCGGTGATGGTAATAAGGCAGTAATCATTTTAACATAATACTTACAGAAACATCTGTTGGAATGTTATGAGCCAAAATGAATAAATCAGACCAACTCCTCTGCAACCTATATAAATGCATATTTTAAAAAATGTAGATGTATATTTTGCACTTGGTAGATAATATCATAACACACAATAAGGAGCTTTTCTAATTATATACATACCCATCTACAGTATTAATAAATACCACACAGAATATCAATTCAGTTAAATTTTTAAAATATCAACAGCAAGTAAAAAAATATTTGAAGGACTCAATCTGTAACAAGGAATAAATATTTGAAACAAATGGACAAAGATTTTTTTTTGTAAAAAAATGCCTCTACAGAAAGAAATCCATATGCTAAATTTCAGCGCAGAATTCATTTTATTACAGGAGACAAACCATCTAAAAAGATGTCTTGCTATGCTGACAAACCTATAGTGCCACTACTGAGCACAGTTAGAATACATTAATCACAAAATCAAATGGGTGTGAAGGCAGAATATTTTTTCCCCAAAGAACACAATGTTTTTAATGGCTACCCAGCTGCAGAGAAGAAAAACATGATCAAAATTACAATTAACACCTCATTTAACAACTTGGTACCAGGAAAGTTTGGAGTACCTGTGCAAGTAATACTACACATTAGAAGATGGTATCAGGAAATGCTGATTCTTGGTTTTTGATTCTTAAAGATTTAAAGAATACTCAACTCCACTGCTCCCACTCATTCTCTCACAATGCGATTTCCAGTACTGTGAATTAATGATTGATTCACTAATTCCTTATTTGCTTAATTTGGGCTATGATCACTTTCTGCCAATAAAAAACCAAGAGTATGTTCATAGGCTCATTTACACTGTTGAAAATTGTAGACCTGCCTCTGGCACATTTGATGTTTAATGGTACCGTGTTTAAACATGGCAAAAAGGAAGTTGAAACCGAAAACTGTTCATTTAAAGAAAAGTGGACTGACGTTTACTGTTCTTTTGCCACAACATCCAAAGGCTTGACCAGAACATTTAAATTGTACAAAGACTGTGGTAGTTGTTAAATGTGGGAATGTCCAACTGCACTATGAAACAAAGCACATGGATTTTAACTGCAAATATCCACTGGGCTCCCATTTAAGATCAGACAAGATCACTTAATTAAAAGACGAATATTTTCAGAGCACAAATATTTCAAAAGCTACTTGCACTCAGGAAATGCAACTGAAGCTTCACTGAGGTGTGTGCGGCAAAACACAGGAAACCTTTTACAGATGTGGACATTATTAAGCAGTGTATGACTATTACAGCAGAGAAGAAAGATGTTGACACCTTCAGACTTCTTTTGATAGAGAGAAATTTATGGAGGATTTGTTGTCCCTTAAACTGCATAAGAATCCCATGACAGGTGAGGATTTAATTCTGTTCAAACTTTTTTGTCTAATGAAGGTTTAGACATGACTCAGACTGGGTCATTTACAACAGATAGCGCTCCTGCTCAGCAAGGACAGACGGGGGAAAAGAGAGGAGGTGTTGCCTTATATATTAAAAATGTACATACTTGGACTGAGGTGGAGATGGACATAGGAGACGGAAGTGTTGAGAGTCTCTGGGTTAGGCTAAAAGGGGTAAAAAACAAGGGTGATGTCAAGCTAGGAGTCTACTACAGGGCACCTAACCAGGTGGAAGAGGCTTTTTTTTAAAAAACTAACAAAATCATCCAAAGCCCAAGATTTGGTGGTGATGAGGGACTTCAACTATTCAGATATATGTTGGGAAAATAACACAGCGGGGCACAGACTATCCAATAAGTTCTTGGACTGCATTGCAGACAACTTTTTATTTCAGAAGGTTGAAAAAGCTACTGGGGGGAAGCTGATCTAGATTTGATTTCAACAAATAGGGAGGGACTTGTTGAGAATTTGAAAGTGGAAGGCAGCTTGGGTGAAAGTGATCATGCAATCATAGAGTTAACAATTCTAAGGAAGGGTAGAAGGGAGTACAGCAAAACAGAGACAATAGATTTCAGGAAGGCAGATTCTGTAAGCTCAGAGAGCTGATAGGTAAGGTCCCATGGGAATCAAGACTGAGGAGAAAAACAACTGAGGAGAGTTGGCAGTTCTTCAAAGGAACACTATTAAGGGCCCAAAAGCAAGCTATTCCGATGGGTAGGAAGATGAAATGTGGGCAAGGAGCACGTGGCTTTACCATGGATCTGCATGATCTAAAAAAATAAATAGAAGTCATATAAAAAATTGGAAACTAGACAGAATACAAAAGGTCAATAAGTGGCAAAATATCAGGGAAGCAGGGGCAAGATTGAAAGGCAGGCACAAAATGAGCTTCAATTAGCGTACTGGATCAGGAAGCAAGACGACTTTTTATCAATACTTGAGCAGAAGGACGCAGACAGGAGGGAGGTCCACTGCTCAGTGGAGAGGGAGAACAGTAACAGGAATTAGAAAGGCAGAGTGCTAATGACTTCTTTGTTTCGGTCTTCACTGAGAGTCTGAAGGAGTGCTACATAGTGAATGCTAATGGGAAGGGGGTGGGTTTAGAAGGAAAGTAAAAGAACACAGGTTAAAATCACTTAGAAAAGCCTAAATGCCTGCAAGTCACCAGACCTGATAAATGCATCCTAGATACTCAAGGAGCTAATAGAGGAGGATCTTGAGTCTAGCTATTATCTTTGGAATCATGGTAGCGGGAGAGATCGGGAAGACTGGAAAGGGCAAATATAGTGTCATCTATAAAAGGGAATAAAAACAACCAGGAATAACAGACGTTAGTTTAATCTTCTGTGTCAGGGAGTATGGAGCAAGTAGTTAGGAAATCTTGCAAATTGGAAGGTGGTAAGGAGATAGGGAATAGCCAGCATGGATTGTAAGAACAATCATGTCAAAACAAGCTGTTGACTTTGTTTTTAGGATCGAGCTTGTGGATAGGGAAGCGGTGGTGTGGTATACCTAGACTTTGTAAGGCGTTTGAGATGGTTACATGATATTCTTTATCGATAAACTAGGCATTATCATTTAGTGGGTGCTATCTATGGTGGGTGCATAACTGGTGGATAACCGGTACTCAGAGAGTAGTTTTATGGTCCAATCCTGCTGGAAAGGATATAATAAGTGAGAGGTTACTAGGGTCTGGTTGTTGATGCCGGCTTCGTTCATATCTTTCATCAACGATTAGATGTTGGCATGGAGAAGTACGCTTTATTAGTTTGCAGCGGATAAAAAACTGGGCGGATTTGCAAACGTGTTGGAGGATGGGTCAAATTTGAAAATGATTGGACAATTGGAGAATGGTTCTGAGGTAATAAGGATTAAAGGTTTCGCAAAGGACAAAGGCAAGATGCCATCTTAGGAGGGAGGCATCAGTTCACACATACAAAATGGAAGAGACTGTCTAGGAAGGATCGGAGAAGGAATTAGGGGTTATAGTGGACACAAGCTAATGATGTCAACCAGTGTGTGCGGTCGCAAAAAGACGCAACGTGATCTCGGGATGCATAGGTAGTTGTGACTAAAGCACGAAGTCATTTCTTGCTGTCATCTGTGGCTCAATTGGAGTGCTAGTTTCGTTTGGGACGCCTTTCAAGAAAGATGTCGAGAAATTGGAGAAGGTCAGAGAATAGCACAATAGAGATCATTAAAGGTTTGACATGACTATTAGAGGAGGCTGAAAATTGGGTTGTTAGTTTTGGAAGAGAAATATGAGAAGGGACATAATAGCAGTTTTTAGGTTTAAAAGGGTGTCATAAGAGGAGGAGAAACTTGTTCCCTTGCCTTCAGAAGAGAAAAGAAGCAATGGGCTTAAAACTGCCAAGAAGGGGTTTAGGTTGGACAGTTGGGAAAGTTCTAACTGTCAGAGTGGTTAAAATTTGGAATAAATTGCCTAGGGAGGTTGTGGAATCTCCATCTCTGGAGATATTTAAGAGTAGGTTAGATAAATGTCTATCAGGGATGGTCTAGACAGTATTTGGTCCTGTGATGAGGGCAGTGGACTGGACTCGATGACCTCTTGAGGTCCCTTCCAGTCCTAGAATCTATGAATCTATGATTGGTACTGAATCCCAATTTGATTTTCTATCACTGTAATCCACCAAACCGCACTTTGTGCAAAGCTTAGCTATGAGTAAGCTAATGTAATATCAATGGTGATAAAACCTGTCAACTTCCTTCGGTCCAAGTCAGCACTGCAACATAGCTCAAAAGCTTTCTTTCAAAAGTATCTGCCAATTACGATGACCTGTTGGTTCATAATGACATCCACTGTCTGAGCAGAGGGCAAGTACTAAGAAGGCTGTGGGAAATTTGAGTTCATGTGGAAGAATAGCTATATAGAAGTCCAGGGAAACAAATAGAAGAGCTACACACATTTTTGAGGGATGCCACAAGCATAAGCATCCTAGCCTCTCTTGTTGATTTGACAGGCCACTTAAATTATTTCAATTTAAAGCTACAGGGGCGAAATGAAAACATAGTGGATCTCTACCACGTCACTGCATTTCAAAACAGAGTCTCTTAAAAAATTATTTGGAATCTGGGAAGATGCTGCATTTCCTGACGCTGTTAAGTTGCTGAGACACTGCAGGTGTGAATCACATGGTGTACTCTCTGGACAGGCTTTTTCAAAACTTCCAGGAGAGGTTCCAAAAATTTAAAAGTGTTAAAGACACCACCCTATTTGTTAAGAACATATTCATAGTCCACGCAAATGGCACTTGATGCAATCAAGCAAAAGTGTCCTTTCCAGATGCTAAAAAAGCAAAACCACAGCGTGAGCTTACTGATTTAGAAGTGAACGACACAAACTACATATGAAAAACTTTCTGGACAACTCTTGTGCTGGACTCCAAGTAACCACACTTGAGGAAGGTGGCATTTAACATCTTGACTATGTTTGGCTCGACATATGTGTGAGAGTCAGCATTCTCAACAATGAACAACAAAAAATTGCGTAATTGCGCCATTTTACCTGATAATCATCTGTACAACTGCCTCAGTCTTGCCTTGACTTAACTCACGCCAAACGTCAAGGCCCTTCTCTGGCAGAGGACCTGTCCCTTTTCCTACTGATGGTGAATATTATAATTCTACATTATCCATGGATATTTTATTTATAATTTGTATTGCAGTACAAAATTACATTTTTAGTAGTGATCTGTTAAAACTAAAAGGTTTTTACAGGTATTTCACAGTAATTATTCATATCTATATACACATATGCCTACAATAATTTTATTTGACAAAACCAACACCAATACTCTTTGTATTTTAATACTAATATTTGCACTTAATTGACATTTTAGCTACGTACTTTCTCAAAGTCTCAGATGTAATTTATTACATCTTTCTTGGAAGTTATTTTTAGGTTATACAGTGGTTTGATTTTATTTTTCATTTAATGCACTAAAAATATAAGCAAAGGGGTATATTATTAATGTACAGCATTGTATGAGTTTGTTGAACAGGAGCACTTGCAGTTTGAAAAACGTTTCTTTGGAATCTGGCTCTTGGCCAATCCATCCTATTCTTTCCCCTCCACTCCCTCTAATTCCTATCCCCTCACTTGAGCCCTCATCGCTCTTCCTTCCCCCACCACCTATTGCCACTTATCTTCCTCCTCAGACCTCCATCTCTCATTGCATATCCAAACTCTCAACCCTATTCCCATGTACTCTTCTAGCCCTAGTCACCCCTTGCCTCCGAGGACACATTCATATGTGTAATTTGTTTTTCAAAATTAGTTTAGTGCCTTCTGAATTATCTGCTGTGCTCAGATTATATTTCTCCAAAACAGATATATAAAAGAACCAAAAAATTCTAAACCAAGGCAGATTTTCTCCAAATATTTACAGTTCATTCTCAGATTTCTGTTCAAGGTAGGTTTCAAACTTCAAAGTTGCTAGTAACTGAACTTTATGAAACCTGTTTTTTCCCCCGTGGGTTGTATCTCAGGACCCCTTGCACAAATGACCCAATTTGGATCTGTAACCCTGCCCTATAGTCTAATATAGGGAGAGCCAATCCAAAAATAAACATCTTGGAAGATATAAAAGCAAGCATCTAGATTTTAGAGGACTTAGAAGGGTCATCCTTTAAGCAGGAAGGGCTCTGTTATACTATTGTATGAAATTAATCAGCAACTGCTTTCCTATATCCAAATCCCCAGCACAGAATAATGCTGAAATGGGGACATTTTTGGAATGATGGAGGGAAGGGGCTCTACACATCCATCAGTAGCAAAAGAGGCTCAGATAGTGTTAAGTGGCCCATTCATTCAATGAAACGGCCTCAGAAGGGAGGAAAACCACTCATGGAGATGAACACAGCCTGAAACAATGGCTCTGAGACAAGTGAACTGCTCCATTCATGTCAGTGGATGTTTTGATCCCCCTCCCCAGTGCTAGAGAGCCTGTGGTATGTGGCAGGCATGCACATTTTAATCTGCTTCTCAGCAGTATGCTTTTGGTACGTGCTCCCAGAACACCTGTTCTCAGCTCCTTCAACTCAGAGGGGCAGGGCTTCCCCAGATCCTAGCTCACATGAGGGGTAGGGAGAAGGGCTCAGACTTCCCCAGAAGGGCAAGCTCCCCACCTCAGACCTGGTCCATCCGATGGTTGGCAGACTATGGTTGAGAGGCAGAGTCTCCCCAGATCCCAACACACATGAAGGTAGGGAGAGGGGTTCAGAATCCCCCAAGAGAGGCAGCCCCCTAGATACTGGCGTATATATTACACACACACACACACGCGGGAGAATGTTGGGTTGACAGCTATCCCTGCCCCTATTCTCCTCACAGCTCTCCTGCCACTCACCTGATCTCCTTTCAAGTGTCCCTGTCTTCCCATTCCACCTAGCCCCAACCCCCTTAAACCAGACCTTCTCCCCTCCCCCCATCCTCATTTATCCCCTCTCATTGCTGTAACCCCCAAACCTCTCCCCCATTCTCCCTTTCCCTTCCCAGAAAGCATCTGGATGTCTAATCTCTCCCTTTCAAAACATTGATTACGTTCCCCCAAAATTAACCTCCACCCCTTGCAGAGACAGATTTTAGTAACATATTTTCAAACATTTTCTAGATTTCTTCCCTAGGTAGGACTTGACACTAGCTATGGAGTGTGGGGGGCCAGGATCAAAAGCTTATTGCTTATCCCCTTGCATTATCCAGATTTTTGAGGCTACAAATCCTCTTGGCTCCCCTGTCCATGCACGTTCACAGTTATCAGTTTACCTTGTGATTGCTAGGCATGAGCCTAAAATGACAACTAAACACTTTGGCAAATGTACTGAACCACCCAAAGGAGCAGTGCTTGCCATGCACTCTCTGGGTATAACCCTCAAGTGAGGGAGACTTTTGTGTCAGGATCAAAGCCATAGTTTGATACTCAAGTCTGGGAAAAAAAATATGTGGTTAGAATATGTCAACCTTAAGAAAAGTTGCAATATGAGTCAAGCATGACCGTTTCACAACTGCTCACGCCAGTCTTCTTCTTGGTGCATGCTCCCAACATGCCTGTTCTCTGCTCCCCACTGGATGGTGAAAAACAAGGATTATCTCAGGAATCCCTTGGTCAAATGACCCCAGATATGGATTACTAACTCTACTCCTTTCCCCTAGAGGCTCACTTAATTTCAAGGCAATCTGAGTAACTATGGATATTTTAAAGCACTTAGAAATCTCAAGCTTTAAACAGACAGCTGGTCTTAACCTCAACAAAGCAGACCTCTACAACAAATTCTGAGAACTGATAAGTAAGAAATGCACATAGATCCTCTTTTCTGAGTTTAAGAAACAACCCTTTCCCTTCACAAACAAGTAGAAAGCAGTTTCAGACAGTGGGTTGGACTGAAAAGGAAATGCTCCAAACAGAAACAAATGGTCTTTGAATTGGAAGGTGCTTGCAGTTTTCATCGGTAAGTTTAATTGTTAACTCCTTATTTTTTTTCATCTGAACATACAAAAAAATATCAGAATTGGACATTAGACCGTGGGTTAATGACTTCAATAGTTATTCTGGATTTATTTCACTTTAACAGCAGAATTTAGCTCAGTTTCCTTAAAAATCCAGATAGTAAATAGGAACAGTTACGTAAAAGTTAGTTTCATTTGAGAGTTACCAGGGCTGTAAGGGGTTTTGCACGGCATCATTTTTAAACAAGCCTTTTGAACCTTTTTATTTTTCTGACATAGTACATCTGGCTCTCTCTATCTTCCTTTTGTACCTTTTCATGTTTATACAAAATCTTCTCCACACTGTAGTTAATAACTCATTTGTATAACAGTTTTAAAATACAAATATTTTATTTTATAACTTTGGAATGTGTATGAAGTTTTTCCATGAATTTATAAATTAAATAAAATCTCATTAGGGATCTAGTTCATTAACAAGTAAGATGTGCATGAAGGAGAACATAGCGATCTCCAACTCTTTCCTCTTCCCTCCACACTAGCAAGCTGAAACACCAATTTAAATCGCAGAAAGACATGCTGTTACTGTTGAGTACTTTAACACTGCTCATATGCATTTGATTCCTTATCTACAGCCTGTAAACACAAAACAAAAACTAAATTAAACTGGCCAAAATTTAAACTTGTGGAATGACTGCTGAAAAATCTGATCAAGTTTGAAAATATTTCATAATCAGACCAGACTGAATGGGATAGCTATAGCTGCAATGACCAGGGCTCAGAACAGAGTGGTAAAGAATACTGGAAGTTTTTCTTTCACCGTAAACTAAATCCTCGTGGCCAGCATTTTAGCGTCATAGTACATCTCCAGTACATATTTGAGTAGAGGCCAGGGAGTGCTATGCCGCATTTCTGCAATCAAAATACTACTTTACGTGTATTTAGCATCTTTGATTTGACAATATCAAAATGCTCTAGAAGCAAAGTATTGTCATGTTATAATTCAGGACATTGAGGTATGGAGAGATTGAAGTGTAGTCCACAATCATGAATCACTGTCAAAATTTGGATGAATTCTCCAGGTTTCCTGAGTCTCTATGTGCTATGTTATTGGACTCAGGATTTATGATCTAAGACCATAGATATTTAGTTTTATACGACTTTTGTAGTATCCCTGAATCCGTGTGCAAAAATTTCATGTCAGCTCAAAAAGAAACTGCAATTCTACCATCGTGCTGTGTCAAGATGACAACTTCCAGGAGGCTAACTGCTAGGTATAAATATTCAAGCGCCTGAGGGAAGGAAAAGGAATTGTTAGCAAAATTATGAAATTAGTAAATATGACAGCCATTAAATACAGATTACAGAAGAAAATAACTCCTGCAATTGTTTTTCAGCTCAGTGTGCATTTATTCAAGAAAAACTTGAATGGGACTAATGAAAAATTCAACATGTCTTCTTCAACCATCATCGGTTTCTACAGTAGCTCTGCCAATCATCTATTCCTTCCTATTTACTACAGGCAGTTTTGGAAACATTATTTCTGGGTGGATATTTTCAAAGCACATATCTAAAAAAAGAACACAGAACATCTACCTGACGAATCTTGTTATTGCAAATTTATTTGTATGCATATCAATGCCTTTTCTCGCTGCCTACTTTGCAGATGGCTATCAGTGGGAGAATGATTCCATGCTATGTAAAATAGTAAACTACTTTGGAACTCTGGTTATACACACTAGTATGTATGTCAGCATTACAATTTTATGTTGGACTGCTTTAAGTCAGTATTCAACACTGATGAAAAATAATGACCACACGCAATATTCTCCAACAGTTAACGAAAACTACTTCTATAAATCCCTACTGGAAAAGTTTCGTCAGCCAAAATTTGCTAAATACTTGTGCATCAGTATATGGATCATTGTACTGGGCATAACTGTACCAGTGATAGTGTATGATTTATATCTACAGCCTGATCAAGAACAAGTTGACCGATGCTACCACTGGAAAGCAGAAAATGGCAAACTCACTGCAAAGATCACAGTTCTTATTGCTACTGCATGGTTTTTTTTATTTTTTATAACAGTATTATTTTCATACTATTCCCTTGTCAATCACCTGAGTAAAATGCAGAAAAATACTTGCATTGGAAAGAAGCATCTAATTTACAGTACAGTCAAAAGAAACATTTTTGTCATCCTGCTTATATTAACTGTCTGCTATCTTCCATATCATATTTTAAGGCCAGTTTTTTATGCGCTGCTTGGTAGTGAAGACTGCCAGATGATGAATTATTTAGTGGAAGCAAAAAACTTTCTTATTTGTCTTGCAGCTGCTAAAAGTAGTTTAGATCCTGTTGTAAATCTTTTATTAGATAAAACATTTAAGAAGAGTCTGTACAATCTCTTTAGAAAATCCTCATCACAAGACCACAATCATACAGCTGATACTGAAGAGAGTACACAAATGTGAAGAAGGAATAAGTAAAAATCTTAACTGGACATACTTTAGGACAAAAACCTTTTTTCCAAACATAGCTACCTATAACAGAAGAATTCTTTCCATCCACAGTGAAAATGAAATTTACAGATAAAAGATGAATTTCTAGAATTTAAAAAAACCTGCTTATGAACATTTGAACTGTTAGCAAAGTTGGAAACATGAATTGTTGCTTGACGAACCTTTATATTTCTTACAGTGAACTGTGCACTATGATTTTGCTTACACAAAATGAAAAAGGGATTACACTGTATGCTTGAACTATACACATTGATTAATTCCAGTCCTTGGAGAAACCAAAGATAAGGAAAGTGAAGAGAGCAGACAATAGATCAAAGGTAATAACTTGGCGCTCCAGTATCGTCACATAAATGTGCTAAGGTTTCAGACACAATCTCTCTTAGTTAAATTACAAGAACAAAAATTGAACAAAAGAAACCAAACTACACATGGGTAGTTTTTATGGTATAATTAAATAAAGTGTCTGAGAAATATAGATGTACTTGCAGAAAGCTAGCCAGGAATTTGGAATTAACAGGGTTGGTTTTTTTGCTCAGAGGTACTGCGGGGAAGGTGGTTTCTTTGTCTTTTGGGATGAATCCATTACATGGATTGAGCAATGAAACTGACAGGAAGTGTGAGGGGAGATTAGTCTGATATTTGAATTTTTAGAATAAAGAAACATTCTTCCTACTCTTTACTTAAACTTTGTCCATCACCCTAGGAATGGTATTGCCTGAACCATATGAGGTCCCATCCTAGCATCAGTGGGAGGAGGCTTATAATAGGGTTGTATAAAAAGGCTGGGAGTCTTATGGGGGTTATCAACTTCTGGTCTTATTCTTGCCTCAGACAGGGACCATGGGATGAAATCACACAGTAACACCCACAAGGTTGACAAGGGTTTGATAGTGGTTACTGACCTATGGGGGTAAGAGACCCAGAGAAATAGGAAGAAATCTGTAAGATGGAATGAGGGACATATTGTTTTAGATGTTTTCTATAGTTTGTTCTGGAAATCTTCATGTAGGAGCCCATCCATAGCAGTTGTGTTCGTTGAATGACCATTTGCAGCCATAGTTCTGTTTCTGAGACAATGGATTTACTGTAAAATGCTGTGCACACCTGCCTACTATTACATAAATAATTAATAATGAATGTTATTTGTCTCACTTCAAAAGCTGGTCTTACACAGATAAATCTAAAATATTTAATTTATACAAGAATGATCATAACCAAAGAGATGATTTATACAAATGTCTAACCAAAAAACTGCATCAAGCATACGTACAATATTCTGACATATCCTAATATATATAAAAAACTAAATTTAAGCAAAATAGAGAACAGTAAAGTGCACACAAAATGTACCTGATCTCAATACTAGCCCACAGATAATCCTCCACTACAGGTCTCCGTTTGTCCAGTCTAGTCTTAAATTAGGTAAATTGTGTGGTTTAATTAGGATGACACTGACTCTTCATCAAGGCTCATCATTTAAGGATGGACAAAATAAAGGCATTTAACAATGTGAATGAACAAGACAAATAATGGATAATCAACTGGTAATCACAGAGTACACTTCTAGCTGGAACACAGCTTGCCTATGAGGTTTCTCAATGAAGAAGTTTGAGGATCATGGAGAAAAAAACCGATATTAAGTAGCAATTTAAAAGAAATTATAAACAGAGGATCTTTAGATTTCTTGTTGAAATTAAAAGTTTTTTTCCCCCTGCACTCCTCTTTCTTCCTTCACCACGCTAATTCACAGGAGACAATACAAACCCACTGTAAATACAAAAACATAGCATCTAACATGTTTAGCATTAACTGAATGTATATTCATTGTTAATGTGTAAAAGAGTAGCCACTTAACTGCAATACAATATCATCTCTTTCAAATATAATATCCATGTAATGGACACTTTAGAAACGCTTACATGCAAAAATCTATTTTTTTCAAGCATTTTGATTGAAACTCATTTGTGCTCTAGCCCAGGGGTACATAAAAAGCATTAACAAAGTCAGTACAAAATAAAATTTCATACAGACAATGACTTGTTTATACTACTCTATATACTATACACTGAAATGTAAGAACAATTTTTATATTCCAATTTATTTATTTTATAATATAGTTAAAAATGAGAAAGTAAGCAATTTTTTAGTACTAGTGTGCTGTGACACTTCTGTAATTTTATGTCTGATTTTGTAACCAAGTAGTTTTAAAGGGAGGTGAAACTTGGGGTACGCAAGACAAATCAGACTCCTGAAAGGGGGACAGCAGTCTGGAAAGGTTGAGAGCCACTGCTCTAGCCTATTACATAAATTTAATACCAACTTTATACAATATCACAGACAATGCAATAAAAATTATGCAACATCTGCTGTTAGTTCAGATAACTTGCAGAAAAAAAGGTCCAGGTTTGAAATCCTGGTTAAACTGAAATCAATGGCAAAATTCCCATTGGCTGCAATGGGGTCAGGATTTCATTCAAGAGGCACCAGAACACAATTTAAGTGAAAAAGTTATGCAAATTTAAAATAATTAAATCAACAATGCCCAAAATGACACACACAATGAAAATTTTGACACTTTCTTAAATGTGGTTATATTGCAAAAAGGGACTATCGTTAGGTTTGCTGAAGATAGTGGGTTTGCACATATACCAGAGAGAAGAATTTCTTCAGAGAACCTTTATAATCATCATCACCATCACTCTCATAACTGCACTGGTCGTTGGGACACCATCACTGATAAGCAATCAGTCAATTGTCTCCACCCTGGTGATTGTGTGTCAGTGCTTGAGTCTCCGCAAAGTCCATTCCTGTCCACTCTTTTATGCTGTCAATCCATCTCTTCTTCTGTCTACCTCCTCTTCTCTTCCCCTGTACTGTCCCTCGGAGGATGATCTTGGATAGGTCAGATGATCTTGTTACATGGCCGTACCACTTCAGCTTGCTCTTCTTTGTGATCTTCAGGAGGTCTTCATATTACCCAGTGCATTGGGTGATGATGTTGTGGACCTCTTCATTAGTGACGTGATCGAAGTAGGAGATGCCCAGGATTTTACAAAAGTATCTCATCTCTACTACCTGTATTTTCCATTCAGGTTCCACCATAAGGGAACTTTTCTGTAAGTTCTGCCGTAATTCTGGCAAGAACTGTGCAAACAACAGCAACAGTGGCAAAGCTAAAGCCAATCTGGAGGAATAAGAACATCTCTCTGGAATTCAAACTGAAACTGCTGCACAAGCTGGTCATCTCCCTTTTTCTGTGTGAGAGAGAGACATGGACCCTTATGGCAGAACCTTTATAATAGTGGTGTATAAACCAGAAAAATATCAAGCTAGATTTCAAGTCCCAAGATCCCAGACTCAGATTGCAGGCCTGGCAGTACAAAAAATCCACAACGTATTGATTATGCTTTAAATATGTGGTTTACAAAAAAATTACACACACATGCCCTTCCTCTGCTCCCTCCCTCATCTGCTGTCTCTTTCCCTTTGAGTTCCTGCTCACCATCAAGCACTCAGTATCGCTTCCCTCCAAAACAGTCTTTGTTGCTTATTTGACTACAAAATGCAGTTAAGAACATGTACAAATATATTGTGAGATTCCATGTTTGCGGTAATGGCTTCCAGATCCAGCTTGTGTGTGTGTGTGTATATACACACACACACACACACACACAGAGGGGGTGGGAGTGTTTTAATACACCAAAAATTAAAGAAAACATTTGTCCACTTTTTAGAACAAGGAGAATATAGTGAAAACAGGATACAGAATCTATATGTATTGTTGTGTAAATAAGAAATTGCACTACTGTTTGGCTATTAATTCTAATCTTATTTATATTAAAATTGATTACTGATTACTGCTTGCATTTTTAACTGGAAACCATTAAAAGCTTTTCTATGAAGACAAGCAATAAACATTCTCTATTTCTTAAAGAGGTTCAAAATCAGTTAGTTTAAGAACAAATTTGCTTAGACATTGCAACCAGTATCATAGATTTTAAAAATACTTTGTTTTAATAATTTAAATATTAATTACACAATAATATTTTTTATTATTTATACTTTATGTTCACTTTCGCATTTCTCTCATTTTGGAAAATGAAAATATAAGTTGTCAATTTCTTATATTCAGTGTTGTTGTATCTGAGTTGGTTCTAGGGTATTAAGAGAGACAAGGTGGGTGAGGTTGTATCTTTTAATAGACCAACTTCACTGGTGACAGGCAAGCTTTGGAGCTTACACAGAATTCTTCTTCTGATCCTTTGCGCATGAAGACTGAGAGGCCCAGGATACACACCGTAACACACTTAAAACGGTCTTCATCACACAAGGACCCTTCACAGATAAACAGATAGCATCATGGAACAAGCTACCCAAATACCCTGAGAAAACATGGTTCAATACAGAAAAAAAACAACCCTCCAACCACACACCCCTAGTTGCTACCTACCACCCCATCCTGGAACCCATATGGGGTATCATTAAACAATTACAAACCATACTCAATGGGGACTACATCCTGAAAGAAGTCTTTCCTTACCCACCTTTTCTGGCCTTCAAACACCCCGAGCCTTGCCAAACTCATCACCAGAAGCAAGCTTCACACGCACCAAGACCCACCAAGTCAAAGCTGCACCAGACACTGTCATAACAGATGCAAAACCTGCAGACATATCTCCACTGCTACAATGATCAATCCCCCCAATTCCCCCCTCAACACACCTTTCAAGATCCACAGGTCTTACACTTGCCTATCAATGTGGTGTATTTCATTCAGTGCACTAAATGCCTCAACAACGTGGGTGAAAACAGATAATCACTACTCTCGTGAATGAACTCACAGAGAAAAATGATAAAAGACAAAAACACCATTATCACTTGGGAGTGAACACTTTCCACAAAACAATCACTCCTTATCACTCCTTATCTAGAGAGACAAAGTAGGTGAGGTAGTATCTTTTACTGGACTAACTTTTGGATGTTACTTCACTCATCTTGCCTCTCTGAAATCCTAAGACAAACACTGCATATCACTCCATATCTGACCTATCAGTCCTCATTCTCAAAGGAAACCTGCATAACATCTTCAAAAGACACTAAAAATCATGGTCTTAATAAAGACACAGAATCTATGGCTTATTACAACAATCTGTAACCTACTAGCCCACCTTTTTTCTCCTATGACTGGAGAGGTGTTAATGGGCCATTTCAACTTGAATGGTCTCTTACAATATAAATTAGCCATTTATTCTAAATAATCTGTTCCACCTTATATTTAGTTGTGATAATCCAAGTACCCGAAGAAGAGATTTGTGTAGCTTGAAAGCTTGTCTCTTCCACCAACATAAACTGGTCCAATAAAAAAAAAGTACCTCATCAACCATGTCTCTCCAATATAATGGAATTTTTATAATTTTTTTTAAATGCAGTAGGTCCCTGCTGTAGAATACATTATTAGAATAGTGTATCTGACAGAAATGCACCTTTTTTTTTTTTTTTTTTAAAAAGCAGAGTCAAGTACTGACGGTTACTGGTTGGTGTGATAGACCATACAGTGCAAGACTTCTCCATTTGTCTATGACACCAGTCTTAATTGTATATGAGAAGACAGACCAAATGATGAAAGAAGGAATTGGAAAGGAGAAGTGACAGATCATGTGATTTCACAGTAGGGACCTAAGTACTTCAAAGAACTCATCCTTTGAGAGAGGAAACAGTGTCTGAATGGCAAATGACAGTCAAACAAAATTACAGATACACAAAGCTGCCTTTGTGATCCTGTGCCAGTCACTTAAACTTTTCAGAGGTAGTCCATCTTCCTCATTTTATGGGTGCCCAACTTGAGACCATGGGGCTGTATGTTCACTGCGGCAACTGAAATCACTGGGAGGCTGTACTTAGCATTTTATAGCACTTTATATGTTCAAAGTACTCAGAAAACATTAGGTTCTAACTATCTAAAATTGGGCATCCAAAGTTACTGGACACTTCTCCAATTTTGGCCTTAATCTCTGCCCATCTGCAAAATGGAAGAGTAAATACCCGTTCTCTTCACAAGGGTGTTGTGAGAATAAATTAGTCAGTCTTTATGAAGATACTACAGAAAAGCAGAGGAGGAAATTATTAATTCTGTCTTTACAGCAGGGTTTAAACAATGTGCTGGGTTTAAATAAGGCCTGTGACACTGAACCTTGGGAACAATACAAAACATGGGTTATCCAACGAGCTTTATCCAACCTGTGCACTGAATGAGGCAGGAGGCCTATGGAAAAAAATATTACATAATCATGTAATTAAATACTGCATCACCAAGCAAATGCACAAGAGGGCAAAATTGCAGTTGAATGGGGAACTTTAATTCTGGTATTTTCTACCTTTTGAGTGCTAGACTTTGCAACTTTAACATTCTTTTAACATAGTTTGCGTGCAATTTAATATATATGCGCGCACACACACGTTTAGTGGACAGATTACATTCTTGATCTGGAAATCTAATAATCTTCGTGAATAAAAGTCTCACACAGTAGCTGGTACCAGAACCACTCATCCCCAGATAAAACAAAAAGGTTCCTTTGAAGTCAGAATATTAGAGATGAGAGCCTGCTGATAGGATTCTCAGGAATTTAGAAGGGAAGACCTTATTAAAGAGTAAAAATGAATAATAACTCTGAGCAGGTCACAAGTTCATTTGTGCTGAAAAGGATAAGGTTTCTCCAGACCTTTTGCACAGATACAAATAAACCAGCATTACTGATACAGACAGGTCATGCAGTTATAAACAAAACTAATACTAAAAGATACTTTAATTTTCCTCTCTTCTTACCAAGAGTAAAAACCCAAAAGGAAACAAATCATCATGCTACATGTTATAAATAAAAATGAATAGGCAAAATAAAAATGAAGATGCAGAAGGAGTGGATGGGATTATTCGTGGTGAAATACGGCTGGCATATCAGTTAGCTTGGACTAACATTTTAGCAGAATCAACATTACTTGTCAAAGTAGTGATGCCCTGTTGTTTCAACATACACACACATGCAGAAGTCTAACTATTTTCTTACAAACTTCACACTATTTTCCCTGAACACAACAAATATTCTGTAAAGTAGCAGTAAATCAAATATTCTCCTTTTGATTTTTATATTCATCTTTTTAGTTCAGGGCTGTAATTTTAAATTAAAATTTTGACAAACAATTAGAACATTTTAAAAACAATTATTTGCTGGATTAAATACTATCCCCTAGTAATTTACTTTATAATCCTCACTGTAGAGACTAAGAGAATGGTCTTTCTTTATAGAAATTTCCAAGAGAAACACCACCACACCACTGAAAATCCACAAGCACTATTTCTTTGTGTCTCTTCTCAAAATTGTTCCCTGTGAAGCTCAGAAATTTATTTGTTCTTTTGTTTTACGTCAGTCAAAAAAACAGGAGTAAAATGAAATCCTCTACAGCAAAATTATTAGTATCTCAGATATATTATGCCAGCATCCACTGCGAGAACATAACAAAAGCTTGTCTTTGAGAAGTGTCAAAACCATGGAGTTTAGAGCAAAGCCCCTCATATGTTCATCTTGTTTCAACTCTGGTGATCAGTGAAACATCCAACTTCCTCCAAAGTACAGAAAACAAAAGTGAAATCTGCGAAAGACTATTTTTAAACTAAAAGAGAGATTTTTATTTCTCAAGTATACTGTGTATATATTTACAGTGACCTCTATAATCAATTTAGACACCAAAAAAGCATCAGGACTTGTTCAACACAAAAAAAGTCTGGCTCTCTCGTCTTAAAATACTGTCCTGACAAGTTTAACACAAAAAACAATACCCACTGCCTCAAATACAGATTTTTGGAGATGCCATGTAACAGTATAATATGTAGCTGTACTTTTCTGAAAAACATTTTCTGTTCCATCAGTTTCAGAGCTACTGCGATGAATTTTTTGCTATCTGAAGGCAGGAACCTACACATTGTGGATTATACTTTAGCAGATTTATCTGTTTTACTGGCCACTCTTTGGATTTTTGCACAGTTTAAACAAACACAAACCTTCTCAACTCTAGGTTACATTAAATTTATTTTCATTACCAAAATTAAAACTTTGTATAAAGGCCAAATTCATCTGACAAAACATCAATTGTTTGATTGTTTGGGTGTCACCCAAGACACTCAGATAATCTAACTGCACCCTATTATTTTATTCAACACACGTGCATGCCCCCATATGCACCAGCCCCGCCCCCACATTCTATGTACCTCATTAAATCTGAGCATTAATTGCAAAACAAGTGAACAAAAATCTGGAAATTTACTGTTAAGGTTCTTGCTATGACCTTAATCCATTCTTATATTTGAACTATTAAAATGTATTTTCATTACATGAGCTTACAAAATATGCAGCAACACAAAATGTTATATGTTTATATCTTAGTTTGAGAAAAATACATAGGTTAAACAAACAAACAGTAAACTTGCATGTTTTACTGCAGAAATATTTAAAACTCCACCGGAACAAGCAGCATAAGGTATGTCAATGGGAGAGTTTCTCCTGTCGACCCAGCGTGGCGTAGACACCGCAGTAAGTCAACCTAAGCTATGTCAACTCCAGCAACATTATTCATGTAACTGCAGTTGCATAACTAAGGTCAACTTAACCCCACAGCATAGACCTGCCCTTAGTAATATAAGTACTATTTTCAACATTGTAAATCCCAGCTGTTAATGAGAAACACAAGACTCTGGAGGCAGATGAAGGAATAGTTATATTTTTTTTAAAAATAGCTATATCTCTGACAATTATGAATTGTAAACGAGTCACCCTGGTACTTCCTGCTTTTAGAGGAAGATTCCAGACTTATTTCAGTTATGGAGAACATAGTGAAAACATTTTGGGGCTTGCACCCAACCCTATTGCTAAATCTTGGGGTAAGCCTTAGTGCCCAGCATCCGGGACCTATGCTCAATTGCTTTGTAGACTTCATTGTGAAACATCTGGCAGTCTCAGATGCTGTCAGTGGATGGATTTCCTCCCACCATCCTTTCTGGGAAACCCATCAAAAAAAGGCAATATTTATGGAGAACAAAAACTTGTACAGTATGCAGGCATATGACAGCAGCTGAGTACTTTATGCATATCAATATGGGGGGGAGGGATGGCTCAGTGGTTTGAGCATTGGCCTGCTAAACCTAGGGTTGTGAATTCAATCCTTGAGGGGGCCATTTAGGGATCTGGGGCAAAAATCTGTCTGGGGATTAGTCCTGCTTTGAGCAGGGGGTTGGACTAGATGATCTCCTGAGGTCCCTTCCAACCCTGACATTCTATGATTAATACAACTGATGAAGACTTAAGCAGCTTCTTTATACTTTAAATGCCTGCAGCCTCCAGTGACTGGTTCATGCTCAAGGTGATACCCCAGTACATACTCTCTTGATGTCATCTCATTTGGTGATATCCCCTTACTGTATGAAATGAGGAAGAGAGCCACAGCCTGTCCTCTGAGGACCCATTCTTACTTCCTGGAATAAGGGATGTGCCTGGAGGCAGGAGGGATGCGTTGAGGTTGGGGTGTAGCACATAGCAGTGCAGAGATTCTGGGTAGCACTGTTGCTTATAGGAAGTTGGAAACAAGCTGCTATAATGTAGACAGGCCCAGGAACTAAAGTTATGGTAGGGGCACTTCAGCCCCCAGAAGAATGCCAGAATCAGGAGGGTACAAAAGTGTCTTGAAGCGACTTTAGCACCATACTCCCTCTGGGCCACAAGTTCTCTGCTGTATCTATTAGAAGCACAACTCAGAATCTCACCTGGGATGCATGAGGGGCTTTGCAACTGTTAGGCCCTGCCTACACTAGAAAGCTGTATTGCTTTAACTATACCAATATACTTAAAGTGGTACCACTCAGTGTGGATACAGTGATAACAGTATAAAGCATGGGAGTAGTTTGGTGGGGCAAGGAAGCATTGTCCCCCCCAAAAAGAAGTGAGGCACGAGGGGTGCATGTGAGGCATGTGACTGTCCTTCCTCACCCTCTGATTTCCATGAGCACTAAGCTGCCCTGCTCGCTCCACTGGGGGCTCTGCCCTTCCATGCTGCGCCTCCTGTCGGCATGTATCCAGCTCACTCGGCCTCTCTCCCCAACAGCCAGGGCCGGGTGGGGAGCCGAGAGGGCAGGACAGAGCTGCTTCTCCTGCCGAGGGTGGCCACTCCGGGTCGTTGCCTCTGTAGCTAGACACCGCCTTCCGCCAGGTCCTAGGACCCCATTGTCTTTGCCTTCTACGGGCATCCTTCATGGCCACTATCTTGTTTTCTGTACAATGGTGAGTGCCTGTGTTTGTGTGTATGCAGGGGGAGAGACAGGGCAAGGGGAGCAGGGGGAAGGGGGCTGGGTGGAAGAAGAGGCAGTGGAGAAGGGAGATGGGATAGGGCTGGGGGAAGAGAAGGGGATGGGGCAGGGCAAAGGTGGGGAGAAGAAGGGAGGTGGGGTGGGGTGGGATGGGAGGGGGGAGCAGGAGCTCAGCATGCAGTCTCTCCTTGGCAGCGGCAGCAGCCCCAGCAGGAAGATGGCCACAGCAACACATGAAGGCACCAGTAAGGCAGCACCACTGAAACAGCTGGTGCTGGAGTGGCCGCAACTCCCACACTCAGGTTGCCACAGCAGACACCAGCAGTTTGGGCTCTCCCATTAAGCTGCCCTGTGCCCTCCCCCAGCACCAGCAGCGCAGGTACCATTCCAAGCAGGGGAAGAGAACCAGTGAGGAAGGGGAACTGGCTTCAGTGAGCACGCATGCTGCCTGCGCCCTGAAATACAGCAGTCAGACTATGCCTATGGTATAAACTTTATACCAGCACAGTTATTTTCACACAGGAATAGGGAATAACTATACTGGTATAACTGCATCCACTCTAGGGCTTGTACCAGTATGCCTATATGAGGTTTTTGGTTTTTTTTAAATCATACCCTGCTCAACAGTTATACCAGTATAACTTTCAAGTGTACACCATATTTTACTGAGTGAGTTGTAATGCAATAACTGCAAACTTTAAAAAGTGAAAAGTGGATAGAGCACTGGTAATCCTATATTATTTAATACTTTATTTACCAAAAATCACATGCGCCTCATTCCACTTTATAGACAACATTTACACGATCTATTCAGGTAAAATGGACATTGGTCATTTAGACTGCTAGCTGCCTTTTAAAACATTACCTGTATAGTGATAACCTAGAGCTCTATCCTGAGGTATTGCAGTTAACTAAGAACTCAGTATGCAAAATCAGTTTAAAGTATTTATTGCAGTTAATTATACCTGTCTATGGTGAACTTTATCAGAAACAGTGTTGCCTAGTCACTCAGTTTATTTGATCATTCTGCAGTTCCTTACTCTCTTCCATAGATTTTACTAATTAGATAATTGTGTGTTGCTGGCAAATCTTGCCACTTAACTTTATGTTATAAATGTAGACGATGGAGAATAGGTAAAACACTGTACATGTTAGTAAAAATCCTAGGAACACCTCACTTTTAACTACTCTGCATTGAAGAGTGTGGTTCATTTATTTTTATTTTCTTATAAGTTTTAAATCTATGACAGGATTCTACCCTGAACATGTAATTACTATATTTCCAAAACAGCTTCTTGAAGAACTTTTTTTGGGCTAAAGTGTAAATTACATTTACTGGCAGACTGGAACACTAGAAATGTTCAACTAACCATGCAATCTGATTGATATATTGTAACACACAGGACCAGACACAGTAAAAACACTGCCTGATTTTGATATTTTTAAAGCTAGATGACATGGAAAATGGTTATTTTACTGAACCTGGCCCTCAGTGCTTCATAATTTTTTATGTCAAGATTTTCCTCCTGAATACTAAAAACTAACAGTTCTGCCATGGAAAGAAAGAAAGCAAATTACCATACTCGGGACACTTAAAGGTGAAGTTAATGTTATACACAATGGCTATGCTTTCTTTTCTTTACTGACTTTAAACACCACCGCCACCCATTTATATGAATGACTTATTCTGGCTTTAAAAGGATATAGCCAGAGTCCCAGGAATTTCACAATTCTGTGGCAAGAGGTTGCATCTCTGCCCTTTTCTTTGCTGTGGAATATAAGCTTTTTTGTTTCTAGATAACTACAACATGAATGGAGTCAGTGAAAACCAATCCAGTGTTGTTTTTCTGAGTCTGCATACCATATAAACAGTAGCTATGAGAGGTCTGAACTGCCCCATTCATTTCAATTAGGTTTTTTTTAAAACTCTGAAACCAAACAGCTACTATTTAGTTAGCAGCTATTTCAGTGTTCAGCATTTTAGCAAAGACATCCAGTTAACAGGTTTCTCTCACAATTCCAGTCTCCCAACCTAGGCCACTGAACAAATTATAGTGACACAGCTGTGGTGCTGAACTATACTTGCATAATCCTGCAGTAGTGTAGATTCAGTTTACAGCACTGGAAGGGGTTTTTCCAATGCTGCAGGAGCTCCACCTCCCCAACTGACTGAAGCATTCTTCCGTCCATTTATCTGTGTCTACACCCGGAGTTGGGTCAGTATAGCTATCTCAGCCAGGGGTGTGCATTTTTTACACCCCTACGTAATGTAGTTACGTTGACCTAAATTTTAAATGTAGACCAGGCCTTAGACTTGCAAGAAGTGGGGGTCAATGATCACATCAGATACCAGTCTGCTAGCATGAAGTGTTCATCTAGAAAATTAGACCATGCAGGGGGCCTGGTCCAATGACGAAAGAACTCTACTGGAATTGTAAACTGTCAGGTTTAAAATATTCCATCAGAAAATGTTCAGCCAGCTCTACTAATCAATACTCTGAACAGAACGCTGTTCATTTTTTTCTAACAGTGTCATGGGATTCCATGACTGCTGCAATTAAAAAAAACAATCATAGCTTCACAATTGTCCTCTGCATTGCTCCTTCCTTCCTATTTCTAGCCCCTTATGGTTGAAGATAGTATTCCAATATTAACTAAGGGCTGCTCTACACTAGAAAATTAGGTTAGTATAACTACATTGCTCAGGGGTGTGAAAAATCTATACCCCTGGGTGGCACAGCTAAGCCGACCTAAGTCCCCATGTAGACTTATTTCCATTAAAAAAGTAAATGCTCTGGTTTACTCATCCAAAATGACTATATTCCTTTCTTTTTGCCCAAATCCTACACACCAGAAATAAAATAGGGCACAATTTAGGTTTAAGGAGAATAGCTTTTTAAAAATTTTTTTTTCTTTCTTTCTTTCTTTCAGTGTCACTCCTAGTGTATATGTGTAAAAATACAAAAATCCTGACTGCCAAAATAAGATATCCTGGTGCAAAGCATTAAAGCCATCCTAACCAGAGAGATGAATTTACTGTTACCAGTGAAACCTAAAAAGCAACAGAGAAACTCCTCCCTAAAGCGCATCCAAGTTCATTCTATCCATTTTATTGCAGCTTCTTTGGCAGAAAGAGGATCAGCATGAAGATAACTGCATAGAATCACAGAATTAATAGAATCCAGTCCCCTGCACTCACGGCAGGACTAAGTATTATAACAAATTATGTTCTAGTTTGCATATGAATCCTTCAGAAAAAACAGGTGTTCCACATGGGGCTCCTTCAATAACAAACAAACAGGTTTGGGTGATATTCCTTCACATTGTGCTCATTGTTTCCTCTCCTTATCCTCCTTTCTTCCTTCACTCCTCAGTTCTCCTCACCAGTACAGAACAGGGGTGTTGATGAAGTCAGTCAAATATTTCTTACCTGAGATTTTTTTTTTTTTATGACTTATCACCACCACCAAACCAAACCATGCTCAATATCTGAAGAGATATGTAGTTCTGCAAAGATGCAGCTATTTCTTTTTTGTGATGACTCTCAAAGTTGCTTGCCTTAACAGTTTGTATGTTACACAAAGGGTAAAAAAGTGTACAGTTCCTGAATTGATGTGTTTATCTACATAAGTTTGGAAAGAAGTTTCTGTGAGGAAGCAGAATGTGATGGCTTACAGTTCTATGTTCACATCAAAGTGCTTGAACTGCACCTTGTCTCAGTATGGATGGACACAACCTATTAGGGAAGACTGGTGGAAATATCTTAAAAAGGAAATCGTAAAATCAGTCTTCCAGTCTCTCTCACTAACACAACCTTTTCTGTGAATAGCAAGCAATAAGCTATTATTTACCATTAATGACCCAGAGTCCTTGATCAGAACCAGGGCCCTGCTTGGCTAGGCAACAGGAATTGACCAAAACTCACTCCAGAAGATTAGTTTAATGAACATGGAAAACATAGAATTTTGATTATGTACATAAACTGTTTTTAAAATGAAAAATTCTACTTTTCCAAATATGGTGTGCACATGTAAAGGATCTACTGATAACTGCGGAAAAGTTTAGAAGAGTATTTTAAATTAGTTGACTAGCTTAAAAAAACATAATATAACAGACATTTCATTTAAGCACAAACATCTCTAGAGATTTAGTTTTTGCTGAACATGGTCACTAAGCTGTCAAAATGATGAAGTAATTAAATCTTCTACCAGTTTCAGTTTAATTTATACAATTTAGTAAATCTCAAATTTTCTTTAAAAGAAAATTCACAAGCAGAAATTATATGAATATTCAGCACTCGAAAGTCATATAATGACTTTCAAATTAAATTACAGTTACATACATATTTAACATGTGAATAAAAAATTATTAAATATTTTTATGCTGACAAAATCAAGAGATTTTCCTTAAAGTATCAACATTGCTAGCACCAATTATGTTTCTCCTGCATACAAACTCCCATTTTACCCTAAATTACAGAGACCTTTCAAAGTAGGCAGGATGTTTATTGCGGAAATGAGAAAAGACTTACCTTCACATCCCTGTGAATTATGTTATTATCATGACAGTAACGTAGAGCTTCCAGTATCTGTCTCATGTAATGACTGTAAAAACAAAATATGTCTAAGACTATATGACAAACTTGTGAAAAAATACTATATAAATACAGTGCACTCAGTTTTAAGCCTCTCACCTACAAAACTATCATTACAAAACTTACCTTTAAAGGCCACAATTATAAATTTGCCCAGTGTTAGAGTGGGAATTATGTATTCATAAGAATGAATAATAAAAATAAATTATGAACACTAATGTTTCTAATAATTTCAAAATCTGAAGGGTATTTTGACCATTAATAAGTATTTTTTTTAAAAAAAAACCACCTACACAGTTAAAAATGTAATTTATAACATAAGCTTATGCTCACAAAAAAGAGTACAATATTATTACTATTAAAGTTCACTTTATTTTTTCCTAATATTCAATTATTTCTACTAATTTAATAAAGAAATAGAATCACTGTTATAGGAATGAACACACTGCATATCAATACATGCAAATCACAAATACACAAAGAAAAGATCAAAATATTATGTAAAAGATTAACATTTAAGGTACAGAGGAAAACTGAAAATCAACTAGTTAAGTAAAGGATCATTTAGCCAGTTAAAACAATTACATTGTGAACAATTACATTTTGTGAAGACAATACATATATACATGAATTTACCAAATCCATGAATACATTTAATAGGCATTATATTTGCTTATTTTACATTTAGTACACACTAAATTATAACCTCAAGCAGGATTCGTTTCAGGCTGTGGGACTGTATTTTAGACTTGTAATCCTGATTCAATGTCATTTTTTTTTTATAAAATCCCTATGGAACAGTAATGAATGTTAATAATAGGGGCACAGGAATTCTGCAAAAACTTTTATTAAATTCTACAGAATGCCTCTTCCTCAATTCTACAGATCTCTTTGGAAAATGTGCACTGATCTGGGCGTCAGAAGACCTGGATTCATTCTGAGCTCTCCCACTGGCTCACTGGAATGACTGAGAGCAAATAATAATGTATCAAATTTTCAAATACAGTAAGTTAATTTTTGAATCTCCACTTTGATATCCACAAGGTGCTAAGCACTCACAAATTCAACTGATGTCATTAGGTGCTGTAGGTTGTCAGCATATCTCAGTTTGAAAACCCAAAAATGAAGGAACTTTTCTTTAAATTTTGGCCTGAAACTCTCAACAACTTGATTTCTCCATCTGTTAAATAAATATTTTGATATTTATTCACTTTTATAATGTGCTTTCAGATCTATCAATGAACAATACTACATAACGCTATATAAGCAATGAGAATTATACTGAATTGTATAGTGAATTATTAGTATTTTTAGGTAGTTTTAACTAAATGATCATTTTGCTTCAGACAGTTGTTTCTAACTCATCCCCACCCTTTCCATCCCAAAAGCATTTATACCTGACTCTAGATTTTATGGTCCTAGATTTCCACTCTACCTCTCCCTTCACTCAATTGCTTTGCAACATTATTCTGTAGAATGCCCCTTAAAATTAATCCAACCACAATGGACACAGCATGCTAGTGTGATTTTCTATTAAAATCGTCAATGGTAAAAGTCAAATTGATAAACTACTTGGCAGCATTTCTGAGGTAAAAATTAACTAAACTCTATCACTAGAGACAACATAGAGCATACAAGGGAAGTTGTGCATAATGAAACAATGAAAGTATATTGTGCTGCTTTTCCCAACTTAGAACATCTCAGATAAAGTCAAAACAGAGGGCTTCACACCACTACCTAACCCAAGGGTGGGCAAACGTTTTGTCCTGAGGGCCACATCTGGGTATGGAAATTGCAAGGTGGGCCATGAATGCTCACAAAATTGGGGCTGGAGTGCAGGTGGTGGTGAGGGCTCAGGCTGGGGCTGCAGGCTCTGGGAAAGGGCTCCAGGCTGGGGTGCAGGGTGGGGGTGAGGGCTGCGGATGAGGAGTTTGGGAGTAGGAGGGTGTTCCAGGCTGGGACCGAGGGGTTCGGAGGAAGGGAGGAGGATCAGGGCTGGGGCACAGGGTGTGTGTGTGTGTTGGGCTCTGGCTGGGGGTGCCTGGTCTGGGGATGAGGGTTTTGTGGTGCAGGAGGGTGCTCCGGGCTGGGACTGAGGAGTTCAGAGGGGAGATCAAGGCTGGGGCAGGGGGTTGGCTCAGGGGTGCAGGCTCAGGGCAGCGCTTAACTCAAACGGCTCCGGAAAGCAGTGGCACGTCCCCTCTCTGGCTTCTACGTGGAGGCATAGCCAGGTGAATCACAGAATATCAGGGTTGGAAGGGACCTCAAGAGGTCATCTAGTCCAACCCCCTGCACAAAGCAGGACCAATCCCCAGATAGATTTTTGCCCTAGATCCCTAAGTGGCCCCCGCAAGGATTGAACTCATAATCCTGGGTTTAGCAGGCCAATGCTCAAACCACTGAGCTATCCGTCAGCTCCCATGGGAGCTGGTCCCAGCAGGTCCCCACCCTGAGCACCGACTGCACACTCCCATTGGCCAGGAACCATGGCCAATGGGAGCTGGGGGCGAAGGGCAGTGCCTGCGGGCGAGATCAGCACCCGGAGACTCCTCCCCTCCTCCCCTGCAGGAGGCAGATCTGCTGGCCACTTCTGTGGTGCAGCGCGAAGCCAGGATAGGGAGATAGTCTGCCTTAGTCTCACTGTACCACTGACTGGGAGCCACCTAAGGTAAGCTCATGCCCCAACCCCCTGCCCCAGCCTTGAGCCCCCCCCAAACCCAGAGCCCCCTCCTGCACCCCAAATCCCTCATTCCCGGTCCCACTCCAGAGCCCGCACCCCCAGTCCAGAGCCCATCCCCCTTCCTACACCCCAATCCCCTGCCTCAACCCACAGCCCCCTCCCATATTTCAAATCCCTTGCCCCCTCCCAGCCTGGTGCACCCTACTGTACCCCAAATCCATTATCCCCAGCCCCACCCCAAAGCCTGCAGTTCCAGCTGGAGCCCTCACCCCCCCGCACACCCCAACTCCTTGCTCCAGCCTGGAGCATCTTGAACCCCCCTCATTTCTGACCCCAACCCGGAGCCTGCACCCCCAGTTAGAGCCCTAACCCCCTCCAACACCCCAACCCCCTGCCCTAGCCCAGTGAAATGAGTGAGGGTGGAAGAGAGCGAGCCACTGAGGGAGGGGGAATGTAATGAGTGGGGAGCGGGGCTAGGGTGTTCACTTCTATGTGGTTAGAAAGTTGGCAACCCTATCTGCAATTTATCTTAAACTTGTATTTCTAAATTAGAAATTGAGTTAAGTGACTGCATGAAAAGCGCTAAACAAGTGTTTTGAATCTTCCACTGTATTTGAGAGAGCAATATGGTAATAGGATCTTCTTGTAGACAAAGTGACAAATTATCAGTTTCCATGCATTTCACATGAGCAGAGATGCCACGTATACGGAGGTAATAAATTCTAAAATCTACACTCACTTAGCAATGATCTGTTTTTATTTAAACGTTTCTCACACTTCTTTGCTAATTGCACATGGTATTTGTCTCAAGCAGGACAGATTTATCACATACTTATTTCACTGGAGTCTATACTCAGAGACAAAGTTAGGCAAGCATGCAAGTAAGGACAAATATTTTGACCGTTAGTCTCTGAAACTGAGTCAATTTAAAGTTTAGAGTTGGATAGTTAAAACTGTAAAATAAACTAAGTAAGCTATTATTTGACTGCATGACCATCACAACACAGAATATGCACTACTGTTAAAATCAATTTTACATAAAATTTGATAACAAGTATTATGATAGAGATGAGGTTATATTAAAATGACTTAGTTGACAGCATTCCTACAAAATAGAGGAAGGGACAGTCACAGCCTCAAGAAGTCTATGTTAAGAAGTAAACTATACTTTTTATTTATAGAGATCCAATGGATGACCACACGATTCATTACAAGTTCTGATCTTGGTTCCACACATTCTGTGATTATCCCATGTTTAGCACTTTGACCACTCACAGAACCCAATATATCATGCACATTTAAAGGGCATATTAATGAAATGAGACCACATTATAAAATAATATATTTTAGGGAAACAAGAAGTCTCTTCCAATACTTGTCAATCAACATGGTGGGGATTTAGAGCCACCTTTTGGCAGACCTTATGTTCACATCAGTTCTCCAAAGGACAGTCTTCTAAAAGCAGCAACAGCAAATAATTCACTGAGAAGTGTCAGATTACACAAGTACATAAAAGGTTGTTACAAGGAGGAGGGAGAAAAATTGTTCTTCTTAACCTCTTATAGGACAAGAAGCAATGGGCTTAAATTGCAGCAAGGGAGGTTTCGGCTGGACATTAGCAAAAACTTACTAACTGTCAGGATGGTTAAGCTCTGGAATAAATTGCCTAGGGAAGTTGAGGAATCTCCATCATTGGAGTTTTTTAAGAGCAGGTTAGACAAACAGCTGTCAGGGATGGTCTAGATAGTACTTAGTCCTGCCATGAGTCCAGGGGACTGGACTAGATGACCTCTCGAGGTCCCTTCCAGTCCTATGATTCTATGATTAGACAGAACTACATATAAATTCCAATCAATAGAGATCAGGGAGAATTTCACACACACTTCAGTACACATAATAGAATTTCTTTGGTGTCTACAGACTCTGCTGTTAGGTATCCTGCTCAATCTACGGAGGCTTTGACTATTCAGTGAACTATGAAGTATGTTTTTTTTGTGTCTGTTTGTGTAATACTATGTGTACATTTAAGAATCCAACAGACTGAACAAAGATTTTATGAAGCTACAAGGTCTAGAAAAATGAGCCCAGAACTAGAAGCCCAGAATTCATGAGTTCCACTCCCAACTCCAACTGACTTATCCTATCACTCAAAAGGATTTACAAAAATCTATGCCCATGGTTTCAGTTACCACCTTTTGCTGACAACTAAGCTGTTCATCTCCCCTCCTGAACTTGACAGCTCTGGTCCAATATCACTTCCTTTCTCACTTATATTTTTTTGGACATCACACCATTTTCTGAAGTTAAAAGGTCAAACAGCATCTTGTCCTCTTTTGAAACATCTCCCGTTTCTATTTTCACTTTCTCTTTTTTACAACTTCATCACCTTCCTGGTCAAGCTCTGGTCATTTTCAACTCTACTCACCTCCTTTGTTTCTCATTTCTAGACTTGTGCCAAACACAAGTGCAGAAGTTTCTCCTCCTATATCTCCCAAATTGCTCCTTTATCAGTCTCACTGCTAAAATTCTTGCATGTTATCATTTCTCACTTAGAAAACTATAACCTTCTCCTTTACAGCCTCCTTGTCTCTTATTTTACAGCTCAAATACATTCAATTTTAGAAGTTATTTTACTTTCCCAACACTCTGATCACGTCAGCCTCCTTGGAGCCCCTCTGCTGGCTTCTTCTCATTCTACATCAAGTTTAAACTCCACTGCAGAGCATTCTATGATTCTAATCAGTTTTTTTCTGTAGCCCCTTCCAGGACATAAACGTTTATAGCCTTTACCTCAAAGCGAAATATCAATTTCTGCATGATTCTAAGGCCTTACTGAAAGAGCTGACTGCAAAAAGAAACTGACTAGAATTATTGCTTTGCCTTTGCAGTTAACTTTCAGTATAAAGAACTTGATATAAATAAAAACTGACTAATATTAGTCAGTGTAAATCTGCCTGAAGTTCTTTTCACAGAAATTTGCAAACAGAAGCAACCTATGTTGCTTGTCATTTTGCCTACTTGGTGCCTCAGGCTAACTTGCCTATGTTACCTATGCTTAAAACAAGCCCTTTCCCTACAAGTTTGATTCATTAGGTGGCACTCTTGCCCCACACTGAACTAATGCCAAGCAGAGTGTTAAGTGCTGCTGATTTTGGAACAAAAAGTAAAATCAATGTCCTTACCCACTATGGTCCTTAAAGATTCTAAGGGCTTGTCTACAATTAAAACACTGCAGGGGCACAGCTGTGCCACTGTAACACGGGAGGGCTTCTCCCATCTGTGCAGCTAATCCACCTCCTCGAGAGGAAGCGGATTCTTCTGCTGACCTGCAGCTGTGTACATGTGGACCAGGGTTGGCTTAATTACACAACTCGGGGGTGTAGATTTTTCATTCCCTGAGCAACGTAGTTATGCCAACCTAATTTCCTAGTGTAGACCAGGCCTAAGCAAGGAATTTAGGCCCAACAGCCTGGCTAAATTATAGTCTGAATAATTGCTTTCTTGTCTTCCAGATGTTATTGTTTCAACTGAATACAATATATTTTAAAATTTATTTCTTGTTCTAAACTGTTGCATCCCAGCAGCTCCACAGTTAAGACTGTATCATGTTTTACACAAAGCACAGTTTAAATCCCTTAAAGTACTGTTAAACCTCACACAGATCATTGTCAAACTTGCACAAATTTAAATGAGGATAAACATCAGTATTCTAGATCATTTTCACAGTATATTCAGTTGTAGTTTGCTTAGAATTCTCAACATGAATAATTTATTTTGGAATAATTTTTTTCCCTACTAGTCTAATGTTTTTGGGTCTGTATGGCTTAGTTTCAACAATTACATATTTCTAATTTTCTGCATTAGTTAATCCTGTAAAACATACCAGCATTGTAGGATTTTGGGGAAAAAAGTGTGAAGTCTAAACAAAGATATGACAGTATCTGACATACTTTTGTCAGATATCAAGGAAGCAGATGGAGAATGATTCTCTGCTATGGGCCTCCTGGCACAGAAGAAAGGAGCAGGGGTCAGTGATCATTGAAGCCGATTAAGCTCAGCATGGGCTACAGGGAGCAGAGCGTGCCAGGATGAACACATTAGTAAATAAGTAGGCAAGGGACAGGAGCACTTTTCTTTACCTGACAGACCTACTATGGCTTGTTAGAGGGGACTTTTCATGCTGAGAATCATAGCAGATCTACCAAGTGGAAAAGGCACTAAAGTTTCAGTGCTACAGCAGGGAAAGACACTCAGTGCTCTTTAGCCATCCCCAGGTGATCCTCTCTACTCTATGCTGCCGCACATAGCCCTTGTCTATGACTTGCTCCCTCACAGCTCTATACCCTCATTCTTACCTCCACTTCCTCCTCAGCCCTACTCCATCGCTTCTCCATGCATGGAACTGTTATGGTTTGCAAGAGAGGAATCCCGGTGCTGCAATTAATGCAGTTTAATTCAGTGGAGAAGCCAAAAAAACATTAGGCCGAGGCAAGGAGTGAAGAAGCAGTCAGAGGTGTGCCTTATCTCCCGAATAGTGGCAGGAAACCAGGGTTTAAAGCGAAACCTCTGGCAGCTCAGGTTGTTCAGGACTGTTTTTTAAAATACTTGGCCAAAATGGGCCATCTGGCAGATGAGACTTCTACAGGTACCCAAGAGGAGTCCGTGGAAGTAGGTAAATTTTAAAAAGAACATTCAATTGAATATTAGCAATATGGGATTTCTTTGTCCATTTCTTTGAATTCACTTTCATTTTAGCCTACCATGCAACTACAAAAGTTAAAAAATTAAATGGGTTAGAAACACAGGTACAGGGATAAGCTTGACACTACTAAAAGCTGCTGAGCATACAAGCAGTAAAATGAAATGTTTAGTCCCACCAGGCCCATTGGCCATCAAATCCTACCCAGTGTGGCACTCATAAAAAGGCAAAGACAAAGACTTAAATATTGACTTTGAAATAGCACGTCATCCAACAATCACATCAACCATTGAGAAGCACAGCTCATGTATGAAGGACCACTTTTATACGTAGTTTCCTTTAAAACGCTCTACTGTAGATCTCCCTATAACAGCGGTTCTCAAACTTTTGTACTGGTGACCCCTTTCACACAGCAAGCCTCTGATTGCACACTCCCCCAATAAATTAAAAAACATAATTTTTATATTTAACACTATTATAAATGTTGGAAGCAAAGTAGGGTTTGAGGGTAGAGGCTGACAGCTCGTGACTGCCACATCATAACCTTGCAACCACCTAGGAGGTAATGAGCCCCAGTTTGAGAACCTCTGAGCTATAAGAATCTGTGCAAACAGACTTATTCATAGCATTTCTATTTTTAACCACAAATTAGTGTAACTGAAATTACTTATTCTACCCCCTCCTCTTTACCCCGAGGGATTAGTTAGAAATCAGAGTACATACCTGGCTACAGCTTCACTGTACACAAAACCAGCATCTGCTCTCTTTACAATTTCAAAACACAGATCTGCTCCATCCATACTGTGGGTAGAAAGATATGAAAAATGTTCTTGTAAGAAAACAGATAATAGGCTGCCAAGTCAAACTACAGTAAAATATTTCAGAAATATGTTCCATTTGCTCATATCAAAAGTGCTTTAGATGCATGTACAATTAAACAAAACTCATTTAGCAACTATATCCAAACTGTCACGTCAACTGAAAATTCTCCAACCCTAAACATCTCAGGTGCTTACTCTCACTCCTACCCCAACCGCATTAAGAGTCTCGGAAAGTAGCGAGCCTTTACCGCAGGGGTGCCCAAAGTTTTTGCATAGGAGGACCACACAAACCTAAGCACAAACTTGTGTGGGCCAAACAGATTCTACATATTTTAATAAGATTTAAAGTCATCTGTGTTGATTTATATTTTACATTCAGCTTGTTTTGGATGTACTGTATTTAGATAGGCTGTTTCTATGTACAGTATTGTCTATTTATACATTTGTGTAAACTAAAATGATGTAAACATGATGACAAAACGCTAATGAATCAGCTGTTAGTATACAGTGTTGAAGCAGGCTGTGGGGCTTCTGAAATGCTCTCGTGGGCAGTAGATTGCCGCCTCCCCCTCCATGTGCTTTCCAACATACCCTAACGTCAACAGATTCAAGCTCAGTCAGACCTAGGGGGGAAACTAATTCTAGAACCAACATCTTGCCAACAAAAGCATCCAGCTGGTCCCTGAGGGCCAAAGGACTTGTCTGCTCAGGCAATCCAACTGATCTCATCTGCCACGGTTAGATGCAGTCTCTCCAACACACAGGACCCAGACTTTATAGGTTAGAAATAAATAACCTGAATAACACTGAGAAATGAACTAGAAAGCCCGCACAGTTTTGGAGCACTGATGATGTAATATTTAACACGTGGGAAGCTCCTTTAAAAGGGCAGGTGTCCACATTTTGTACTAGCTTAAGCTAAGTGATCTTCAAAGGGTACCCCAACGTAGGGTGCTTTACACTAATTCAGTTGGAAATAGAGGCATGGTTGACTATGGCAAGATCCATGTGCAGGACAAATGGCTGCAATTCCCTACTTCAGAGCAAATGGAAAAAGCCCTCTTGGCCCCTGATGCTATCTGGAGTTGGATAGATAGCTGGAGGGCCCAAGACTTATAGACTTTAAGATAAGAAGGGACCATCATGATAATCTAAATCCGACCTCCTACACATTACAGGCCACAGAACCTCACCCATTTACTCCTGAAATAAACCCCTAACATCTGGCTGAATTACAGAAGTACTCAAAACATGGTTTAAAGACTTCAAGTTATAGAAAATCCACCATTTACACTAGTTTAAACTTGCAAGTGACCTGTGGCCCATGCTGCAGAGGGTAGGGTCTCTGCCAATCTGACCCAAGAGAAAATTCCTTTGTGACCCCAAATATGGCAATGAATTAGACCCTGAGCATGTGGCAAAACCCACCAGCCAGACACCTGGGCAAGAATTATCTGTAGTAACTCAGAGCCCACCCCATCTAGTGTCCTATCACCAGCCACTGGAGATGTTTACTGTTAGCCGTTGCAAATTGCCTACATGCTATTGTAGGCAGTCTCATCATACCATCCCCTCCAAAAACTTATCAAAGCTCAGTCTTGAAGCCAGTTAGGTTTTCTGCCCCCACTGCTACCCTTGGGAGGCTGCTCTAGAATTTCACTCCTCTGATGGTTAGAAACCTTCACCTAATTTCAAGCCCAAACTTGTTGATGGTCAATTTATAGCCATTTTTTCTTGTGTCCTTATTGGCGCTTAACTTAAATCACTTCACCTTCCCTGGTATTTATCCCTCTGATGTATTTATAGAGCAATCATATCTCCCTCAGTGTTTTTTTGGTTGGCTAAACAAACCAAGCTCTGAGTATCCTCTCGTAAGGAAGGGTTCTCATTCCTGGGATCGTCTAGTACGTCTAGTAGCTCTTCTCTGAATCTGTTCTAGTTTGAATTAATCTTTCTTAAACATGGCAGACCAGAACTGCACACGGTATTCCAGCTGAGGTCTCAACAGTACCTTGTACAATGGTACTAACACTTCCCTGTCTCTACTAGAAATACCTCTATTCTAGGACTGCATTAGCCTTATTCACATGTTAAATAAGATTTGTCCCAAGACCGATCCCAGAGGAACTCCACTAGTAACCTCCCTCCAGCCTGACAGTTCACCTTTCAGTATAACCAGTTGTAATCTCCCCTTTAACCAATTCATTATTCACCTTTCAATTCTCATATTAATCGCCATCTTCTCCAGTTTAACTGATAATTTCCCATGTGGAACTGTATCAAATGCCTTACTGAAATCCAGGTAAATTAGATGTACTTCATTTCCTTTGTCTAAAAAAATTAGTTATCTTCTCAAAGAAGGGGATCGGGATGGTCTGGCACGATCTACCTTTGTAAAACCATGTTGGATTTTATCCCATTCACCACTAATGTCTATGTCCTTAACTACTTTCTTTTTCAAAATTTGTTCCAAGACCTTGCATACAATTGAAGTCAAACTAACAGGCCTGTTGTTTCTGGATCACTTTTTTCCTTTCTTAAAAACAGAAACTATATTAGCAATTCTCCAGCCATAGGGTATGACCCCTGAGTTTACAGATTCATTAAACACCCTTGCTATTGGGCTGGAATAATTTTCATAGTGGGGGTGCTGAAAACCATTCAATCAAACTGTGAACCATTTATATAATGGAAACTACTTCAAGCTAGGGGGTGCGGCAGCACCTGCAGCATTCCTGGTTCTAACACCTTTGTTTGCAATTTCATGTGCTAGTTTCTTTAATATTCTTGGATGGAGATTATCCACAGCCCCCTAGATTAGAAACTTTATTAACAAATTCCAGGCCCACATCCCAACTCTTAGCTGAAGGGGCAGATACCATCTCTGCCAGTACTCCATCTTCTCCCCAAATCATCAACTTATCTTATTCAGATTTAGGTTCAGCCATTTGGCTTTCATTCAATCCTCAATCTAGGCCAGACAGGGGAAGCTAAGCAACCAAAGCATGAGTCAAATTAAATGTTGTTTAATTAAACAGTGTTCTCAAAATACTACAGGCAGTGCAACCCATACCAAATCTGCATCTCCCTTACTGCTCTTTGTATATACGCTGAACAAGAAGTGTGAAAAAGATAGACTCTTATGGTACCATACACACCAGGACCTTCAAAGCAAACATCCAGTTACACATTATTATCCTGTAAGTCCTTTCACAGAGGAAAAAATGAAGCTACACAAGTGTAACAGTATTTACACCAGGGACTGCAGTTGTATGCAAGGCAATCTCATTCAGATACTGTATTTCAAGGAGGGAATTCTATTCAAACTGAATTTTAAATAGAAACTTTCAGCCATATATTCCAAAAAGGCAACAGTCTCTCCAGCTAGTATTCCATAGGGATGATGTAGAAATCAAGTAGATAGTTTAGCACCCCTACAGGCTCCCTCACTCGCAAACAATGGCAGTGCACATTGCATTGTTGACTCTGTTCACTGGTTCCTTGTTTTCTTTCCTACCTAACTGCCCATTGAGAGACAAGGTGAGCTAGGTAACATTTTGTATTGAACCAATTTCTGTTGGAGAGAGAGACAAGTTTTTGAGTCACACAGAGCTCTTCTTCAGGTATTCAGATATTCTCTAATATCCTGTGACTGACAGGGCTACAACTAATTGCCTATACTCTCTAGGTCCTGGTCTGCACTATAAACTTATGTTGGTATAACTATGCTGCTCAGGGGTGGGGAAAATCCTCACCCCTGAGCGACAGTTATACCGACCTATCCCCTGGTGTAGACAGAATTATGTTGATGGGAGGGCTTCTCCTGTGAGGTGGAGTACCTATGCTGAAAGGAGAAGCTCTCCTGTTGGTCTAGGTAGTGTCTTCATTAAGTGCTACAGCAGCACTGTAACTGTACACAAGCCATAAGGTAATCTAATTTTCAATGAGAAGTAGTAAGGTACCTGTGGATTCATGGAAAATACTACTTTTATAAACATCAGACTATAAATAAGCTTCCATTTGTCTGCAGTACAATGTTCTCCAGAACTAAGGAGACTGAGATTTATAGCAAAGTGTACAGCCATTGCTTAATAGCATGTCTACAAAGTTTACACATCCAAGCTTTAGCAGACCAAGAGAGAGAAGCAAGTATCAGCATAGAAGACCCCGTATGGAAAGTGACCTGTAAGCAGTTTTCTAGAGCATAACTGTGATCCGAAAATCTGCCTCTCCCCTGATGAGTGCCTCTGCAGTTGTGATCAGATGATGACTCTTTTTCAGGCCTTTGGAAAGGGAGGCTGAAGTGTTAGGGTGGTTGAAAGTGGAGGAGGTATGATTATTCAAGCACCTCCAACTGATCACAACTGCATTGGCACTGCATCACGGGAGAGGCAGACTTTCAGGCATCCAGATTTCAAATAATTTATAGTTTCAAACAACACCTTGCAAGCCAGCCAGAAACTAAAAGGCACCCAGTTCAGATCACAGTACCGTGCTTTCAATACCAAGCTCCATTCAAGTGCACAGATGTAACCTACATCAGCTTCAGCTGAACCCATATGTAGAGTGTGCTGTAAGTGGACAAAAGTATAGACAACTGTAAAAAGTCTGCAACCAAGGGAAACTTGCACTCATCTTAACAGGAAAAAATCCTGTTGGCCACAGCTGCTATTTGAGCATCCAGCAGCAATGTCAGATTTAACTAGCCCTACAAATTGCAAAACTATATTAGGGTATTTCTAGTTGTTTCCCCTATATTTGCAATATTACATCAGTTGTCAGTCTTAATATGGCCTTATGCAAATCCAATCTTTTACACAGAGTGTCACATATGGCACTCTGTACTGCAATGCCATGGCCAGATATAATGGAGATGAGGTAAAGCTGAGTGTCAGTTCTCCTGAGACACTTCTGCCAATGTCTCCTTCTAACCCTCCTACAGGTCTATGTTGAGCTAGACAAGTGACAAAGTAGAACCCTGAAGGATCTTTGGCATGATTGTCTTGATATTGTTAAAATGAGCTGCAGCATGTGAGCAGCAATGCTGTCTACATTTTATTCAATCAGTTCAACTACATCAATCTCACTATCACGACCATACTGTGTCTGTATTTTTTCCTCACTGAGACTTTAACTGATAAGCTTTCCATGAAAAAAGCTTGCTGTAAGAGCTGAATTTAAAGTTTAAAATTTATGATAAAAGTCTTTATTACCGTGGAGTTTGCGAGATGGAATCTTGGTCTCTTCTATGGCAAACTGCAGAAAATTCAATGTGCTAAAACAATCATTATTGCAACATCTCAACTTGTACTTCAACTAAAACACAATTTTTTGCAGAAACCAGAGGGATTCACTACATGAAAGTTGTATTTTATGAGAGTATTAAGGACTTGAGATATTGGAAAAATAGAGGTACAAGAAGCCTTAACCCCCAGTTTTTTTCAGGTTGGGATAGGCCATGTCAACACCATGACAAAACACCCTGATGGCCAAGCATGCAATACTGTCTAAAAATTCGAGAAAATAACCATCATATGCTACATTCCATTAAAAGTATATTTTTTGTTTTGGTTAAGACAGAATCTAGCATAAGCTGGAGTCCTCAACACACACTGATGATGTGGAGAAAACGATGTCATTGTAGTTGAAAGGCAACACTTCCTTGTATATCCCCAGCACTCAAATGTTTGATAGCATGAGATGGTGCTCATACAGGGAGTAGGAAATACTCTGTAGCAGGGTTTTGAGTAACACTATGTTTTATGTAACATTTCAGTGTGGGCCGTGTCTTCTTTATACAGTAACTCCTCACTTAATGTTGTAGTTATGTCCCTGAAAAATGCAACTTTAAGTGAAACTATGTTAAGCGAATCCAATTTCTCCATAAGAATTAATGTAAATGGGGGGGGAGGGGTAGGTTCCAGGGGAAAACTTTTTTTTTTGCCAGACAAAAGACTTTACTTACATACATGCACACACACAGTATAAGTTTTAAACAAATAATTTAATACTGTACACAGCAATGATGACAGTGAAGCCTGGTAGAGGTGGTGAGGCCACAGGGTGAAAGAGTGCGCGATATTTCCCAGGGAATGTCTTACTGCTTAATGATGAACTAGCAATTGGCTGAGCCCTCAAGGGTTAACTCATTAATATAGCCTCACACTCTAAAAGGGATCACAAATGGAGGGAGGGGAGACAGCATGGCAGACAGAGACAGATACACACACTTCAATGTCCCTGCCCCTTTTGCCTCCCCTGTTGGCGGCCCGGCTGGTAGTGTCTGTACCTGCAGGGCCGCCGACTGTGACGTTATTGATATAAACTGGGACCACATAGAACATGATTTGCAATCAAGATCCTGTAGTGGCACCAAATCTTATGTAAAGGGGGTCATATAAGGTGTCTAAGACCAGGTTATGGATTGCTGGTTATGATTATGTATGTCTGTATCATTTTGTAGTTGAAGTTATGATTATTGGCTGTATACTGTCTGTGTTTCACATTTGTGCTGTAGTTCTGGGAAAAATCCCAGACGAGTTGGTGTTAGCTCTTCCTAGCCTGCTTGATGGACCATTAAGGACCATCAGCTACACAACTGACTCATAGAGAGGAGGCAAGATACGCCTTGTAACTCAGCAGGGTGTGCAGGAACTTGCCATGTGACTGCAGACTCCATTTTGCTGTAATTTTCCACAGTAAGAACAAAGAAGTGTTCTTACACCTGGAAGAGCCTATATAAGGCTGATGCCTCATCTCCATCTTGCCTTCAATCCTGCTTCTTACCTCTGGAGGAACTCTGCTATCCAAACTGAAGCTCCTACACAAAGGAACCAATGACCCATCCCAGAGGGGATTTACTCCAGAGACTTGATTCTTGAACTTGCAGTTTATCTCCATCACTGCTACAAGCCTTGACTAAGACTTTGCCATTACTAATGGTAATTGATTCCATTTAACCCATTCTAGCTCTCATCTATACCTTTTTCCCTTTATGAATAAACCTTTAGATTTTAGATTCTAAAGGATTGGTAACAGCGTGATTTGTGGGTAAGATCTGATGTGTATATTGACCTGGGTCTGGGGCTTGATTCTTTGGGATCGAGAGAACCTTTTTCTTTTATTGGGGTGTTGGTTTTCATAATCATTCTTCCCCAGGACGAGTGGGACTGGTGGTGATACTGGGAGACTGGAGTGTCTAAAGAAATTGCTTGTGTGACTTGCGGTTGGCCAGTGGGGTGAAATCGAAGTCATTTTTGTCTGGCTAGCTTGGTTTGCCTTAGAGGTGGAAAAATCCCAGCCTAGGGCTGTAACTGCCCTGTTTGAGCAATTGATCCTGAATTGGCACTGTCAGTTGGGTCCCGCCAGAAGCGCATTGTCACACAGAAGCAGGGAGGGATGAAGGGGTAGCAACGTTAAAGCGCTGCAATGGATCCTCAAAGAGCTGCCACAGCAAAGGACCCATCGCTGCCCTTGGTGGCCCTGCTGGTACGGTCCGTACAGGCAGAGCCACCGACAGGGGAGGTAAAGGGGCCAGGGACATCAAAGTGTTGCCGCGGCAGCACTTTAAGTGTGGTCCTTTGCCACGGCACTGCTTTAACATTCCTGCGCCCCTGCCAACCGGGGTGGGGGCTGGAGCAGCAACATCAAAGCGCTGCCGCGGCACAGGATCCTGCAGTGCTTTAACTCCTGCCCCTTCCCCCCCTCCGGCAGTGGCCGGGGGGAGCAAAGGGAGCAGCTGCCCTGGGGCCAGTTACTTTCACCCCTGACTGACTGTCATGTGTTTTATTTGTTCCAATTGTTATTTGACATTTGAACACAGCACAGTTGGTATGAATTTGTAATTTTAAAGTCTACTCTTGTATTTTGTTAAAGGTTTATGTTTTTAAGCATTTTTGTATTTTTTTTTAAAAAGTACTTAGATCACATTACTGCAAACATCTCAGCTGACAGAAAAACAAAAACAAATTAGAATGCAGATTTACCCTTGCTCAATTTTCATTACAAATATTGCAAAAACTCCCATTTTTCTTTAAGCCCCAACTTCTACAGTCCTGCAACACAGGAGAATCTTACCTTTCATTCTTTAAAAAGTGTGTTTCTAGAACCTGGGATTGCAGAGAAAATAAAGAAAGGAAACCTGGTGTACCTTAAGGACACAAAAAGGGGAAGCAAATAAAAAGAACCCAAAATTTGTTTCTTAATTTCTCATGATTTTGGGTGTATCTTAATTTTTTAACCCCTGAGGTTGACAATATCATGACGACTGTTTTTCCCTCCACTTTAGATTATGAATTATACTGGTGTGCTGGCAATCTGCATAAAAATCACCGTCTACAGCTGCATGCCCTCTCCCTGTCCTGTCCTTCCCCTCCCCACCCGCAAAGTCCTGTGTCTCATCCTCATCCAATTAAACAAAAATTTTGGTGAGCCCATTTATTGACTATTCTACTGTGAATTTGTAGCAAGCAACATGAGTTATCAATGTCAATCAATGATGGGAGCAAATTCCCTCAACCTACCCAGGTAGGTAAAGTGGCTGCACAGACACTTTTTTTTCTCTCTTTACTTGTGCTTGTGTATTGTAATCCTTCCAGACTGCACATCTACGCAAGCAAAGAATTTATCTTGTTCTTAAATATCGTTCAGTATTTGGGTCCCCCAAAGATTTCGTGGGTGCCAAGCACCGCCTTGGGTAACAACTGACCTGCATCACAGCAACAGTTTGATCTCTATCTCTGTCCAAACCCCCACAACCAAACCTAGGGCTTGTCTACACTTGAAACACTAGAGGCACAGCTGCAGAGGGGCTGCTGTGGTGCTTCAGTGCAGACTCTCTCATAAGCAACGGGAGAGAGTCTCCTGTTGGTGTAATTAATCCACCTCCCAACTGTTGGTAGTTAGGTCAATGCCAGAATTCCCCCATCAACCTAGCACTTTTGGTACTGGGGGGGTGAGGTCAGCCTAACTACTTCACTCAGTAGTGTGGATTTTTCACACTCCTGAGCAAGGTAGATGGGTTGACTTAACTTTTGAGTATAGACCTGGCCCTAGAAACTTGTTGAAAAATGACTATTTGGGGGGGCAGCTTATATCTCCAGAACCCCTGGCTCAAATGATCCTGAATTTGGGTCACAGTAATGCCACTCTGCACTCCCACAAGGCATTACAAATGTCAAGAAAACCCATGCAAACATGCAGATTTTGGAGCACTCAGAATCCTTGTCCTTTGAACAGGAAGTAGAGAGGGATGATGAGGGAAAGGCTCCTTTGCATATCCATCTGCAGCATAGGAGGCTCAGAAAGATGCATAGTGTCCAATTATCTCTATATGATGTTGTCAGCTGGAGGAGAACACCCTATGGTGAATACAACCTGAAAACAACATCTCAGAGACATGTGAACCACTCCATTCATCTCAGTGGGTGTTCCCATCACCCTCCTAAGTAAGTGTGTCATAAACAGATAAGAAAAGTTAATAGCACAGAAGTACTTTATATCTCTTTGACTGTAAAGGGTTAACAAGTTCAGTAAGCCTGGCTGTCACCTGACCAGAGGACCAATCAGGAGACAGGATACTTTCAAATCTTGAGGGAGGGAAGTTTCTGTGTGTTGCTGTTCAGAATTTGGTTGGTTGCTTCACTCTGGCTCAGAGGGACCAGACGTGCAACCAGGTTTCTCTCCAATCTCCTTATACAGGTCTTATCAGTTAAAATAGTGAGTACTAGGTAGATAAAGCGAGTTAGGCTTATGTATGTTTTCTTTCTTTGCAAATGTGTATTTGGCTGGAGGAGTTTATTAGTATTTGCTGGAAGGAGTTCCAAATTTGTATTTTTGCTGAAGGATTTTAATTTCGTATTTGAATACTTCGGCTGGCGAGGGGTATTCCCAGTGCCTATAGCTTAAAAACCCTGTAAACCTAATCCGATTTTTAAATTTTACAAGATAATTTTTACTGTTTTCTCTCTTTAATTAAAAGTTTCTGTTTAAGAACCTTGCTTGGTTTTTTTATTCTGGTGTGAGACCCCGGAGGACGGGGTCATGATTCACAGGAGAACTTGGTGGGGAGAAAGGAGGGGAAGGGGGGAGAGAGGCTAATTTTCTCTTGTTAGAGGTTACTCTCTCTTCTCAGGAATTTAGTCTGGGGAGGGGGGAGAGAAGGGGAGGAAGGTGAATTGTCCTCTCTGTTTTGTGGATTCAAGGAGTTTGAATCAAGTAGATCTTTCAGGGAACCCAGGGAGGGGAAGCCTGGGAGAGGCAACGATGGGGGAAAGGGTTTACTTTCCCTGTATTAAGATCCAGAGGATCTGGGTCTTGGGGTTCCCCGGGCAAGGTTTTGGGGGGACCAGGGTGTACCAGGCACTGGAATTCCTGGTTGGTGGCAGTGCTACGGGTCCTAAGCTGGTAATCAAGCTTAGGGGAATTTATGCTGGTACCCCATCTTTTGGACGCTAAGGTTCAGAGTGGGGAATTGTACCATGACAAAGTGCCTTACAGCCTGTGACATGCATGAAATATACCCAATCCCAGCTCCCCATCCAAAGGGGCAGGACTTTCCCAGAGCCTGGCTTTAACCGGAGGCAAAGAGAGGGCCTCACACCCTCCCAAAAGGGCAAGAACCCCAGAACTCTGTTCACATGAGTGGGATATGGAAGGTCCAACCCCTGTAGATGAGCACTGGCCTCCCAGATCCTGGTACACACAAGAGAGGCACCAAGAGGGCCTCAGACCCTCAGAGGGGCAAGCCCCCCCATCCCAGTTCATATGAGTAAAAAAGGAAGGGAGGCTGAGACCCTTCTGGAGTGGCAAAAGCTGCCCAGATCTCAGCACACACACAGAAAGGGACCATGCAGCGCTGACAGGTGCTCCTGAATCTACTCTCTCTCAGTCCCCCTTCCACTCAGCCCCATGTCCCTTTTTCCCAGTGTCCCACCTCTCTTCTCCCCTTAACTCCATGCCTCCAACCCTTCTACTCTACCTCAATACTCATCCCCATTTATCCCCCTCCCCACAACCCCCCTCATCTAATTGGAACCTCAAACCTCTTTTCCTCTAGTCCCCCACTCCTCTGCCTCCTCATACCAATTCCCCACCAAGGAAGCATTCACATCTAATTTTTTTTTTCACTGAAATACTTTACATTTCTCCCACCTCCCTCAAATCAAATTGTCACTCATGACTCACAAATTATAGCAACTTCCAGCCACCCAGTCCAAAACTCCTTTTATCTTAAGTAGGGGGATGCGATTAACCTCTATTAATTGACAGCCGAGTTCAAAGCCGTCCATCTCAATGAGGTCTGTGATTTATCCAGTAATTAGTATCTCTCAGTTCAACAGGAAAAGGCAGTTATAGGAAACTGTTTTTTGAGAGGGTGGGGCCTGTAAGTTGGGAACCCCTAGGTCAAAAGTCCCCACCTGGACTCAGGTATCTCACCCAGCAGCCTGGGCTCTCTTTCACTGTGCTGCGGTGGCAACCTGCAGACATGCTCCCAGTCTTACATTTCTACCAACATACACACAGGTAGGGACACAGCCATCTGCAGTTACATGCATATAGAGAGGAATATGCAACAGCCTTCACCCCTTGAGCTACAAAGTCACATGTATTTCACTCAGTCACTCAGAGCAGATTACCTAGTGAATAAACAATATGCAAATTAAGTCTAAGATACTAGAAAGATAGGATATATATTAGCAAATTCTCACCCTGATGGATGATACAAGCAGGCTGCATATTCTTAAGGGACAAGCTGCACTTGCTTTACAGCTTGGAATCCCCAGGTCTTTCTCACACAGGCTAGAATTCCCTTTAGCCTGGGTTCAGCACTTCCCCCAGTTCAGTCTTCGTTCCTCAGGTGTTTCGTTCTTCAGTCCAGTCTTCTTGTGTGGGGAGTGAAGAACGACAGATGATGTCACTCCCTACCTTATATAGCATTAGCATATGGTGGGAAACCTTTGTTTCACAACTTGGTTCCCAGATCAGTTTGTGGAAAAATACTGACATCCCAAGATGGAGTCCAAAGACAACGGACTGTGGTATAGCTTAACTTTCCTGTGGGCATTTTGGCCAGGCTATAAGCAATGGCTGCTATTCCACAGTCCATTGTCTTTGTTGATGAGCCATGAACACTGTCTGGTTTCTTCACTGTTGTACCTGAAAGGGTGGCTGTGGGTGTTTTCCAGAGTAAGCCCAGTTAAAATACAAATCCCTAGTCAATATTTATAACTTCAGATACAAAAATGATACAGGCATATAAATAGCATAATCATTCGGCAAATGATAACTTTTCAAATGACCTCACATGACCCATCTTGTACAAAATATATCATAATTATATCACAGTAATATCACTGTGAAGAATAAGGGGTGGAGTGTCACACCAAACAGTAAACCCCCTTGTTTCCTCTACCACCGGCTCACACCTTACCATTACCACAACTACCATATACTGCATACCACACACCACAATCCTAACTTGCTATGGATGCCAGCCTTCCATTACCCACTTTTAGCAAACTCTCCCACCACCGCTCCCCAGCACAACACATTACATCCTAAACATCCATGAAAAATAGTGTTAAGAGTGGGTACTTTAGTAAAGAGTATATGGAAAAGAAAAGCTAGAGGGAAGGGAAGAGTTACAGTTACAGCACATGCAGTGTACAGTAGTTGTGGTGACAGTAAGGAATGTCTGTGGATGAACAACAGGGTATCTAGTTTTTGGTGATTTCTCTTTTCATTTCCTTCCATTCTGGATTTGAGTCAGTTATGTGATGTGTGTAGCAAACCTAACTATTTCACAATGAAGATTTTGTATATTAATATTAAATAGCAATAAGATTATGTAATTAAAAAGCCAATTAGGAGTGTTTGTACCATAATTCTGAGCTACTGGAATGGTAAAAATAGATGTAAAACCTTGCTTCCATTTCCAAATTTTTAAAGCCTTATTAATTACCACAATGAGTTTCCCTAAGGTATACATAATCATTTTATAATAGTGTAATTAAGTCCCTTAGCCCATGCTTTGGGACTTTTACAGAATAAATAAAGCACCACAATCAGTACTGCATGTAATTTATTGCTTAGAACGAAAAAATATTTTGCAGTCAACATACCATAATTTAACAGACATGGCTTTAAAAAAAACAAAATCTCAGGCCCCATCTTTACCTTCCTCCTACCATCTGATTTTTGTCCTCAGTAATAACCCTACCATACGTAGAGGTGATTCCATTAGCACATATGTGAAGTCCAATTCTAGATATTGGTGGGGGTGTCAACACATTTTGAAATTATGTAGCTTGATCTATTGTAAGCAGGGTAGGCCAGTAGTGGCCTAAACCATAAACGTAGATCAAGAGAATGCAGGGAGACAAAGCAAAGCAGCAGATGGCAAGAGCATATGTACATGCATGGCATGTGTGTGCAGAGGAGTGGTAAGAGAGAAAATGAAATCCCCATTGTTCTAGGTATGCAGGATGGGGAGAAGAGTTGAACCTGGAAGGATTTAGAGAAGATAGAGAAAGCAAAGGCATTATTTTACTGCGTGTGTGTGTTTGTCCCCTCTTGAATATCATCCCAAAAGCCTGAAAACCATAACTCCTGTACTCACCAGGTCCTTGGTCAGACTAGGAAGGGACACTAACATTTGGAACCAAGGACACCAACAACAGGCTTTGAAAAACTTGTAGAAGATGCTCAGTTTAGCATTTTTCAGAGGTGATTTTTCTACCATTTGTAACTGAGTCTCCCCCTCCAAATTAGCTATCAGACTTAACTCATGAGAACTAGTCATAACACAAATGTGTAGGGGAGTTCAATCATTTTTAAAAAGTTATTGTTGAACAAGGAGATTGTAAACTGCTGAAAAATTTTATTTCTTAGCTGTCCCAGAAGTCAATATGGGCAAACTGATTATCTTCAAACTAAAAGAACCAAATACATATTTTCATATGAGGTGAAATGATAGTAAAATTTAATAGAAGTATCTAAACTGCCTCAGTAAACTTTTATTTCTTTTTTAAAATCAGTAACATAAAAACAAAGAAATACAAATGATTTGAAAATTTATAGCTTTAGAGTTATGAATAATGCCTCAAACTACAGTCAAAAAGTGGTTTCCATATATTTATTTCCCCTTTTGTCATCCCTCCTGCCCTCCCATTACACAAAATGCAGACCCCACCAAATAAACAGTTCCTAATTGGGGTGACGCTTGTTCCCAGGTGCACTCTGCTAGGAACCTCACGCCCAGCACTGAACAGTATTGCCATCCCTATTATAGGGGATTTAAATAAATACTTCCATGTTTTTATTTTGTATCCAAGATCCCCATATAATATTTGTACTTAACAGACATGTGTTTGTATATTTAAAAACTGAATACTCCTATACGACTCCAGACTCCTGAGTAACACCTCTTCTAACCAGTAGGTGGTGGTAGATACACATTAACAAATGAAGTGTAATTTTTGTCATCTCCATCTGATCCTGAACTTCCCCAGTTTGAAAAAGTGGTTCCCACCATTAAGTAACAGCATTTTACAAACTTACCTTCATTATGCTAGCAAAACTTTCCCTCACATTTAAAAAAGGCAGGCAGAAAAATGAGAGTCTCAAACAGTTACTGAAAGTTTGCAGGAATTCATTTTAGGTAAGTACACATTACAGTTTCTGCTTCATTTCTTTGCTTTTTGGGATTTTATATACATTAGTGACATTACACATTTAAATTAATAGTCTAATATGTGATGACAAACCACAAAACCCAATTATTTTAATAATGGTGAAATCTGTGTGATGCTAATATCATGCCCAACATGTGTGTCTTATTTCCTGTGGTCACTTGCAAGTTGGAGGCTAAGATCAGTCTTCTCTTCCCATTCAGCTCTACATTGAGAATACAAAGAAATGTAAAGCTACATTTTTATGTGTAGTAACTCCTTGCTTAATGTAGTTATGGTCTTGAAAAATGCGACTTTAAGTGAAACAATGTTAAACGAATCCAATTTCCCCATAAGAATTAATGCAATAGGGGGGTTTAGGTTTCAGGGAAATTTTTTTCGCCAGACAAAAGACATAATTTACATATACAGTATAAATTTTAAACAAGTTCTAATCAGAGGATTGTCTGGGGTCCTGCTCATGAGCTCCCTGAGCTTCTCCTAAAGCAACTGTGTCGATATTAGGTAGGATATTTCCTAGGGAATGCTTTGCTTCTAAATGATGAACTAGCACTCGGCTGAGCCCTCAAGGGTTAACATGTTGTTAATGTAGCCTCACACTCTAAAAGGCAGCACCAAGGGAGGGAGGAGACAGCACTGCAACGGCTGCAAACACTTCCCTGCGGAAACTGAACATGATGAGGAATCCACGCTATCCCGCTGAAGCATACCACTCCCTCCTCTGGACAGCGCATTCACGGCTGCAGAGGTGCAGACTTTCCAAAGTGCTGGGGGTGGGGGGTATTCAATCCCCAGCTCTTGACCCCAATCCAGCCCCCTCACCCCGAGTGTGCCGCGTTCTCGCTCCTCCCCCGTCCCCCCAGAGGGAAACGGCCGACTGCTGCGAGCGGGCATGGGAAGGGACGAGGGAGTTGCTGATCTGTGGGGCCTGCCCTGGTTCCAAGTCCCCACCCACTAGCAGGTGGTGACCAAAAGACATTATAAGCAAACATTGCACAACTTTAAATGAACATGTTCTCTAATAGATTAGCGATGGAACAATGAAACAACGTTAACCGGGATGACGTTAAGTGAGGAGTTACTGTACGTCTGTTTTGCTCTGAAGTCTGTTGATAGAAGTGTGAAGTCCTGAAAGTGTTTGAGCACAACTAATTCAATGCCTTTAAAAAAAAAATGTTAAAATTTGCTATTTATATTGATATGGACTACAGCCATTATTTTGATAAGAAATGGCCCATATTTTTAAACTGGAGTGCCTAAAGTAAAACTCCTACATTCATACTTTGATACCTAAACACGTGGTCTAATTTTTCAAAGGTGCTGGGAAAGCTGATCTACTTGTGAAATCAATGGGAGCTATAGGTACTCAATGTCTTAGAAAATTAGGCCACTTTTTATGCAGGTGCGATCTACGTATTGAAGAAACAAACTTTAGATATTCAGGTTTGAAAAATGTTGTCCAATTGCTTTTTTCCAGGTACATTTTTAAAAATAATTTAGAAACAGCCTGCTGTAAAGTGAATTTGGATCAATTTTTGGATGATCATTCAAAAGAACAATTTTGTTGCATACCTCTCAAGGAAGCATGGCAAACAAAATTAACTTCTACACTTAAAACATGCTGCTTTTAAAAGAAAGTGTCACCAAAAACTGAAGCACTTTAAACTATTTAGTGAATTCTACATGAGTTCACAAATAATTCTGGTTGCCCTGTAACTGCAATTTTGGCAAAGAAACTATCCACCTGAAAAACGTTGCCCAGCTCTAGTCATTACTCAAATAACCATAACAAAAACCAAGGAGGAAACTTACAATTCGAAAACCATATAAAGCATTCCATCCGAACTGTATGTCTCCAACAATTCAACAATATGGGGATGCTTCAGCATGTGACAGATACTGGCTTCTCTCTTCAGATCTGTGGAAGATAATGAAAAGTTGTATATTAGTTGCCTTGATCACAAACTGATGGCACACAGCCAAGAAGTTAAAGATCAATTAGTAAAGAAAAAGGGACATATTCTTTTGGAAGGTTGACATCTGACATTATTTCTAAAATAGTCTTTAGCCTTAGGAACCAAAATGGCAAGAGAGCAATGAGTCACTTTCTCTTCTTTGAGGGAGTGTTCTTCTGGAAAGAGAGAATTTTTCTGAAACATTAGTAAAGGCACAAAATCGGATCTGTTAGTGGGAAAGTACAACAGCAGCTGTTATTTCTTTTTCTAAAATATAGAATTAACTTATTATTTAAAAAGCTATACACCATATTTTGAAAAACTGATTTACTCTACTACATGCTAAGGTTCATTAGTTTTGTAATACCCAGCTATGCATGTGTATCCATGCTTCTGTCACTCTTCCTTTAAATGGTAGTAGTCAGGTTTATTCCCAGAAGAATACAGCAGCTGTCCACTGACTCTAGCCAGTCTGGGCTAATGTGGGGGGAGGGTGACCAGACAGCAAGTGTGAAAAATTAGGTGCGGGGGTGGGGGTAAAAGGCACCTATATAAGACAAAGCCCCACATATCAGGACTGACCCTATAAAATCGGGACATCTGGCCACCCTAGGTGGGATTGCAGGAGGATGTAGGTAGTCATACCCTTGGAGCATGCTCAGTAGGACATTTCCAAGGGTGGAGGCTAACTTCACTCCCAAGTTTATACAAAAAAAAAAAAAAAAGGGCATCAAACTTCAATTAGTTGAGACAGAGTCATACTTGAGGGGGGAAGGAGATTTCTGCCCTGAGGGCTGATGCTCACAGGCCTGCTTTTACTAACTGCAGCAAGAAGATAACCACAAGGAGAAAGATACCAGCCTATTCAAAGAACTGAGTGTTTGCTGCTTTTTCAGCTCAGGACAGTATGGTGACATAAATGCCAAACCAGTGGGCATGTTTTAAATGCTTAGGATTTGTGGCCTATGTACCTTTTGGTACTGAAGAAATCTGTACGTTTGATGCTATATTTTTCTTTGCATATTATTTGGTGTATTGCTGTAATGATAAGATCATGTTTAGATTTATGAGGAGTTAACTCTCAAATTGTCATTTTATAAACAAAGTTTTTTTGTTTTAGTCTGTGCAGCTTTACTACATTGTTGTTTTTATTCCAAACTGAGGCAACTCAGGGTACATGCATCCATGATGTCCAACTTTGCATATTTACCTTGTGTATTATTATCCACAGATGGGTGTTCTGCTGTCAAAAGAGAGAGACTGACTATTCCTGCAGTAAAATGGAATTACAGTGGGTACTTATGTAATCAAAGTAGTACAGCAGACGCCATTCAAACTCAATCTCTCCAATCATTCCCCCACTGTTAGCACAGATATACTCAAAAGATGCTTTGATGAATCATTCATTGACAAGTGCTGACTTTTAATGGTCAGCACTGTAACACAGTTTTGGCCACAGCAATTACTTTTAATTTAATTTAATTTAAATTTTAATTTAAATTCCCAGTTATGATCATTGAGTACATAGTGCCTCATTTTGATAGGTTTTGGAAATATACCCTGGAACACAAAAGCTATGTACCTTTATTATTATTCACTCAAATAAGAACAAATAAGACCACTTGGAAGCTTAAACAATATATAAACACTTCAATTAGGACAAAACCAAATTAAGTTTGTAATCATAACTATATCCTCTGGAAGAACAGCTCCATTTTAAAAACAACACAAGAGTGTGGATGAGATCCTCAGCTCTCCACTCTGGCCCATCTAAGACAGGTAAAAGGCTAGCACAGCTTAAAGGGCTCTAAGAATTCCAAATATAGCTAAGGAAGAATTTACCCTGAGAAGGAACAGAAGAAAACAGTAGGTACAAGATGTTCCCTGAGAACCCCCTCACAAGCCCGGATGGGAGGGGTGTACTGGGGCAGAGAATGTCAGGGGCAGTGCCCAGCACTGCAGAGATTCTGAGCAATGCTACAGACAATAGGGCAGCCTGGAGTAACTGTAGTAATTTAGCCCCGGGAGTAGCCCAGGACTGGGAAGCACTCCTTCCCTCTGAGAGACAAATTTGTGCTTCACCTCCCAAAGGCACAGCACAGAATCTTACCCACAATTTCTCAGGGTCAGTCAAAGATATTTAATTCAGCAATATCCAGAAACTGCATGCTACTCTGAAAAATTGACAGACATACATACAGATGCTCTAATACCACAGTGGTAACTGTAGTATAAAAACCTAGAGACACACCTCCAACTAAGGATGTACTCACTGTCTCTGCAAACAAACACACACATTTTTCAAGTCAACTTTAATGAAGCTGCAGATTGCATGCCAGTCAGAATTCTGTGAACGTTCATCTGAGTTTTAATAGCACAATGTTTTAGCTGAAAATAAATGAATTTTGGATTGGGGCAAATGTGCTTTTTTCACGCAAGTCATTAATGTCCAGTATCCTTAAGTGACTTTCCCATTACATGCAATCCTATATAGTCCTTACAGAGGAAGCGGGGGGGTGAGCAGGCAGCAACAGCTGCAAGTGAGTGTAATAGAGTAACAGAGAATGCTGCAGGGGCTGGCTGGCTGTCTCAGCCTAGGAGTACGGATGCCTAGGCCAAGTGGAACTTACCCAAAATTTGCATGGGAAGAACTCAGTTTAAGTAAGATCTATGCGTGTAGGCCTTTTTTGTTACTTTAACCCATTTCTCTGACTACTGTGTTCCTGTTACTAAAAGTTCCTGTTACTAAAACTTTGTTTTGAAAATGCTGAACGGTATCACCGCATATATTTTCTGGTTATAAAGCTCCTAAGAGAGAAGGTTACTGCAAGAAGCCAAACCAAACTCGTCTTCCTAAATGAGCCATGGTGAGAAATCAGGGCGCTGAAACCTAAGGATCCAGTCTAAGAGTAGCAAAGTCATGGAACTCCTCCTTAAGTGAACTGGAGGCCCAGGGCCTGCCCCTATAAAGGGTCACTCATGAGAGACTGCAGAGAGGTACAAGAAATAGTACACAACATAATCCACAACAGACACATTCCTAGGATTTTACAAATATGTATGATTTAAATTCTAGAACCTCATACAAAATCAATGAAAAAGGCACCATCTAGTCATGCTATATATGGTATGTGTGAAACACACCACCCTGGAACTAGGTACTTAACTGATATGCAAGACTAAATTGTAAAACTGTGCTTACTTTAATAAATGAAGCCCCAGCCTGCTATTTTGGGTCCTATGAAAATCAGCTTGCACAGGCATCAGCTCAGAAACAGCAACTGAGAAAAGTGACACAAAATAAAATGTTTGACAATTCTGAGCCAGGAGCCCATCAAGGCTCTCCAGAAAGCAAAAGTACCCTCAGCACCTCAAAGGTCTGCCTAACCTGCATGCCTGAGAAGCAGCCAGCTGGTGACTGCCAGGCCAGAGAAGAGAAGAAGGAATGACTGGGCTAGGAGCTATATTGGCACACCATACCACAGAATGCACATGGCTAGAACAGTCCTGACATGCATGCTGAGCACAGCACATTGTTTGGGGTAAGGGAGGTGGTTGCATCAGGAGGAGAAAATACAGCCTCTCAAGTTGCTTTTGGTCAGAAAGGTAAAGAAGGAACCCTAACTGTATTATATTCAGTTTGGAGGATTATTATTTGATAGAGGAAGCAACTGATTATTGCTTCGGGAGTTAGTTATTTCTTTGCATACACCAGATTACTCCCGACTCCCATGCTTTTTTCTTTTATTCCTGACTCTGCCAATATCCAGTCTTTTAATTTCATGCTTTCATTTCCCCTAAAAATGTGTTGCTTCTTCTTCCTTGACTTCTATAAAGGACAATAATTAACTGCCTTAAAGGGCATCTGGGCTGCATATTTATTTATTCACCTAGCCTCTCACAGGAGACACCATAATTTAACACAATCGGCAAGCTTAGAGCTGCTACCTGCACTCAAACCAAGAAGCACAAATAACTCAGGGCCCACTGGTTCTAAAACGGGCCTTAGAGACACTTAGGAACAAATTGACTCTGCTAATCTTGGAGAAATGAGGCCAGAGATTTTGGGGGTCGGGGAGGAAGAGGGGGAAGAGTTGCGGCTACAGAAAATTATTTTTTAAAATGACCATTTAGGACTGATCTCTCAGCATCAGATTTAAGTACAGCTAAGTTTGCTAGTGTTCGTAACAGCTTAAAAATGTAGGATACTCCAGAGAAGGTTATACTCCTGAGAGTTACTTAGCACTGCTAAACATGCTAAAGACTTCCTTTACAGAACAAAAGAAAACAAAACACGTACATGAACAGTTAGAAAAAGAGTGGCTTGTAAGATCAGAATGAGTCTCTGGGCACAGATGATGTTCTAGGACCAGTTCTAGTTCTTTAAAAAACATTAATGCCATTTTATTTATAAGAGTCTGTATTCTGGTTCTGAAATATTCTGGACCTATAGGGAAGTCTTCAGAAAATCTTAAAGGCGTATTAATTAGTCTTAAGGAAGAGATTAACAGTTGCCTATTGCAGATAACTGCCTTAAACCTGTTGCAGCTACTCTGTGTGTTTGTTTTTAAATAGAGAGTAACAAATCTTAGAGTCAACTTTTTACAATGCATCCACTCAGAACAAAAAGGGATGGGCAAACCACTCAAAAATAAGTACTTTTATTCCATTACTTGAAAATTAGGTAAGTCTCTCTTTCCCCTGTAACTTTCCACCATTCCACTTACTCCTATCAGAAGTATTTATTGGGGAAGGTGGCAGCCACTTTGGGGTCCCAATCCACAGTTTGAGAACTGTTGATCTAAACAATGTTGTTGGACTGTCACTGTTAAAGTAACTCAAACACTCACTGTTTTAATGAGCCTGTTTTTCTTTTTGACTCCTTTAGTAGCAATATTCTTAAGACCCTTGAAATTAACATTACTTTCTATAATGGTTTTGTCCTCCTCCATCTTGTGAAAATTCTGTTTTAGTAATACAAACATTAATAAAGCTCAACCTTGTTTATTTCATTGACATCAATGGCACAGCAGCTATAGAAATAGTGTTTAACGTTGTCTACGTTGGCTGGTTGCTTGCCTGTGTAATAATCTTAGAATGTTATAATTCTGCATTAGCAGTGGTGATTTTTTTCTGGGTGCATGTGTGCAAGACAGACAAACAAGAACAACAGATTTAATACCTCCCCACCACAGATAGTGCAATCCACTTAATAGGGGTGTCTCCCACAAAAGCAACTTAAATTCTATGAATCTTACGTGACTTGAAAAGGACTGATTTTTGTTTAATCATTCATGTAATTTTTAGTGTTCTTGTGATTTTTAAGGTAGGCTAGAGGGGGCAATTACCCTATTAGGTGGCAACCTGAGGGGGAATTAAGACTGGGAGAGAAGCCTCAGTTAGAAGCAGTTCACTTGTGCAGGAACAGGCAGGACCTATATAAACCAGGAGGTTGACACCAGAGGAGGCTGCTGGGAAAGGCTGAAGTCACTTCCCCTGGGAAGAGGGAGGAGTGTTTGGAGGCTGCAGATATGCATAGACTGCAGTTGCTCCCTCAGAGGAGGGACTGGTGAAGCGGGCAGACCCAAAGATGGAAGGGAGAGCCAGAAGGTTAGGACAGGGCCCGGGGAAATGCAGCAAGGTACAGGGCAGACTGCTGACTAGAGGGTCCCTGAGCTGGAACCCAGCAGAGAGGGTGTACCTGGATTCCCCAACCAGCCACTGGGGAAGTGGCATCGGCCAGGCAGCGAGTAAGAAGCCTGCCTGAGCTTGTTTCTGACAAAAGACTTTCCTATCCCCAGAAGGGGGAACCACAATAGTGACCTAGATGGAGGGCTGAGACACAAGGAGGCTGCAGCAACCCCTGGGGTGAGAAAGGAGTTTCAGATACAGATGCAGAGGGACAGTGTGCAACTGCAGGAATGGGTGCCATACCTTCAGTGAACAGAGCACCACATGACGGGGTGGAAGAGGATTTGCTTCTCAAGCTAGTCTGACAAATGTCATTTTGTGCATTTTAAAGCACTGCACAAAGTCCACTCTTAGGCATCCAAATGTAAGATGGTGATTGGGGAAGGTAAGGAGGGGAATTGTTTTTGGGGGTATTGTCCTTTTGCTTTTGTCTTTGATATGAAGTCTATGCATAAGCAACATTGTGCACCTGAACTACACTGATTGGGTATTTTTATAAAAGTAAACCAAGTAGCAGCTAATAATTCACACCTTCAGCACTAAAATACTTACTATTTTTGCAAAACCACAATGCTGAAAGGGAAACATAATTAGCTGACTTTTTGTTTTTGGTTAAAAAGGATCTTAATCTCCTCTCTCCAAGAGCTTAAAAAATATGGGTCTGTCTATGATAACTATCCTCTCCTAGAGCAAAAGTTCTGACATTTGGCATTTGCCTTGGGGGCAAACAAATCTATGAGGAGGAATCCCCAGTGGCAGAGCGCTAATCCTATGACAGACCTCTACAAGGACCATTTGTGGCTGGTTACTGACTGACTGCCTGCTCAGGAAATCCATAGGGTTGTTGCTGACTCCCACAGGATGAAAGGCCATGGGGGTCACTGCATTCAGTTGGCATCATGACCAGAAGTTGAGGGCTGACAAACAGACTAGGAAAGGTGCCCTCCTATGTATGTAGTATGTAGTTGTCCTGTTGCCTGAAGATTCGCACTACAGAGTTTTAGAGAACAGAAGTAATGCCACATAGGCTAGTCTGATAGCTCTAAGCTCAAGGACATCATCATTAAGCCATCTGGACACCATATCCCTTGAAGCTGCAGGTGGCCCAAATGGGTCTCCTAGTCTGTCCCTAATGCGTTCCTGGACAAAATCTTCAACAGGGAAGAGCCTGAAAAGCATACCTCTTTCCATGCATTTGTGCGATCCAAGCACCAAGCCAGCTCTGTAATTAAGTGCTGGGACACTCAAACTATTCTGTCTATTCAATGACTCATTGAGCAATAGACCAAACCAAGCCAGAGCCACTTCACTGTGGATGAAGTCTGGCAAACAGCCTCAAGTACATGCATGCCAATGTGACCTAACACTGCAAGACAAGTCTATTAAATTGCAGTCTGATTTTACACAAGTTGGAGAATGAATGATTTAAACAACTGGAACTTGTCCTCCAGCAGGTACACCTTTTCTGCTCTGGAGTGAACCATGGTTCCTATGAACTCTATTGTTTATGATGGGGTGATCAATGATTTTTTGTAGTTCACAACGAGGGCCCACCTAAGTGACTAGGAATAACGAGCATTCCAGCCTCATCACTGTCTACTGCTGTGATCTGCGTTTGATCAGCCAGACTTCCTTCCACGGGTGGATGTGAATACCCTGCTTTCTCAGGTGGGCCAGTACCACTGTTGGGCATTCTGTAAATATCCTCAGTGCTGTGGAGAGCCCAAAAGGATCCAAGAGAGTCCAAAAGCAGTATGCACCTTGCAAGTCAAGCACCATGAACTAATCTTGAGCCTGAAGACATGGAATGATTGAGGCAAAAATTACCAGTGTGAATCTGAGGTGGCATATATATTTTGCCGTTCCAAATCAAAAGAAGAACAAATTTAGAAACCCTCTGTGAACAGAATTATAATTTTCTAGCCAGCTCTACTTATCAGCATAAACTGTATGAGAAACAGAGCATACCCAAACCATCTTACTAACAGTAGGAAACTGAAAAAAGCAAAAAGAACAAGACATTTTTCAAAAAAACAGCTGAGATACCATAATGATAAGCACAGTCTAAAAATGTAGACAGATACATTACACAAGTGACCAACAGGAAGCTTCAGAAACATGCAAAATTAACACACACTAATTTACAGCAGTGAGGAGTGAGCCATTTGTATGAAGCACTAATGCAGGGAAGAGAAACTAAAGTTATGAATTATGTTCAGCTCTTTGCAAAGTATACAAAAGTACCAGAAATGAAAGGAGGTAGAAGGGGAGTGGAAAGTCTAGGAGCTCCCAGTTCCACAGTGAAAGAAGTCTTGAAGAATTGCAAGATCTACAATGTCTTCTCAGCATATCTAAGTGCTGCTTATCCTTCAAAAGCCAGCGGAATGCTATCGCTTAGTCCAAATTCAGCTACTGACACTAAAATCAGGTAGAAAAAGTGGGTGAGGTAATAATACCTTTTATTGGATCCATCTGCTGGGTTGGGATTCCTGCCTCTCCAATCTTCCAGAAAAGTTGGCCCACTAAAAGATATTACCTCACCTACCTTGTCTCTCTAATATCCTGGGACCGACAAGGCTACAACTACACTGCACACTAAAATCTAGTGGTAGCTCTTAGGGAAACTGAACCATGTTTTCTGCTATGAGCGCTCCACACTCACTCTCTCTAGATTGCTTTTTGAAGCCTTTTTTTTTTTTTCTTAGGGTAGCCATCAAATGAAACTGAGTGCAGAATTAACAAGAGACTTAGCCCTCTTTAGTTGTTAATGAAGTATGGTCTTTTACAAGGACGCTAATAAATTCTGAAAAAGAGGATGTGATGACCTGATGAATCTATGTGTAGCTTATGACTTCTGTTTCTGATTAGGAACTCTTTGTGTATATTCACTTTGAGCATCTTTGCTTTCCTGCTTTGCACCTCCATCATAAACAAATTCCAGAGATTGGTGACACAGGGCTAACAACAAGATCATTAAACTCTGATGATTGCCTATTTAAATGGAGTACCTTTGGGCAAAGAGATGGCTACCACCCAGGGCCAATCAATTTTTCAAATCTGAATTTTAGGAGGGCAGGTAACTAAGCAACAGATTCTCTGGATGGGGACTTTGCTCACCAGAGGAGGCTAATCAGGGAGTCAGCTGACAAAGGGTCGGAGGTTATAAGAGACAGGGTCTCACCAGCCATTTTAGGAGGAGAGGGAAAAAAGACCAGTTTTGTAAAGGACAGCTCAGTATGCAAAAAACATACCTGACTTACAGTCCTGCAGACATGGAATGTGCTGCTTCATTCAACTACACAATGGAGTGCAAGAAAACACACTAAACAGGAGAAAGAGAGGAGTGGAGCATGGCTCCAATCCATGATACCCTGAGAAACTTAATTAACCCATTGGTGACAACTTTCCTACATCTACAGAGACTCCATGTTTCAGAGCAGAAGCCAGGTGTAAGAGAGAGGGAGAGAGGAACGATCCTGGATTCTCTAGACTATGCTGACTTACGTACAAAGAACACTTAAGAGCAGTGGTGAGCTGGAGCCGGTTCCCAAGAACCGGTTGTTAAATTTAGAAGCCGGTGTAGAACCAGCTGTTAAAGGGGCGGGTGAGTGGGCAAACAACTCTAGTCCATGGGCCACATCCGGCTCGCGGGACCGTCCTGTCTCTGGCCTGCCTGAGCTACCAGCGGGGGAGGCTCCCCCAGCCCCTCCCCTGCTT
>NC_133769.1:213714848-213721997 GCF_003597395.2 Chelonoidis abingdonii | reverse complement strand
CCCCGCCCACCTCGCACAGCCGCAGTGTGCCGAGCTGCCGGCACCAGCGCTCTGGGCAGCTATGCAGCTCCCGCTGCTTTGAGTGACAAGGAAAGGGGGAGTGGGGACTGCGAGCTCCAGTGGGCCGCGCGGCATCCATACGTGCTGCCCTGAGCAGCATGGTAAGGGGGCCGGCCTGGGGCTCAGAAGAGGGGTTAGATAAGGGGCAAGGAGCGGTTGGAGGGGGCGGAGGTTGGAGGGGGGGAGGGTGGTCAGCGGATGGAGGGGTTGGGTAGGCATGGGAGTTCTGGGGGTCTGTCGGGGTGGTGGTGGATGGGCAGTCAGGGGACAGGGAGCACGACGAGCTGAGTAGGGGGTGGGGTCGTGGGGGGCAGTTAGGGTGAGGGGTGTCAGGAGGGGGTGGTCAGGGGACAAGGAGCAGGGAGGTTGATGGGTTGCGGGTTCTGAGGGGGGCAGTCAGGGGCAGGACGTGGGTGGGGGACAGGCTGTTTTGGCAGGCACAGCCTTCCCTACCCAGCCCCCGATACAATTTTGCAACCCCAATGTGCAGGGCCAGCTTTAGGAAGTGTGGGGCCCGATTTCGACGGGGCCCTGGCACGGCTGCCTGAGAAAAACATTTAAAAAAAAAACAAAAAAAAAAAACATGTGGGGCTTGTACTCACTGGCTGGCAATCCAAGTCTTCGGTGGCACTTCAGCAGCAGGTCCTTCACTCGCTCCGGGTCTTCAACGGCACTGAAGGATCCACCGCTGAAATGCCGCCAAAGACCCAGGGCGAGTGAAGGACTCGCTGCTGAAGTGCCGCCAAAGACCCGGTAGGGAACCGGCTGTTAAGATTTTGGCAGCTCATCACTGCTTAAGAGAGGTGAGGAAACATGCAGGGAAATGCATACATATATATTTATTATTTTGTATATTTCTTGTGCTAGCTCAAGTAGAGAGTAATTGTGTTGAGAAATCTTTGCAAAAGATGTGTCTATTTGCTTTCAACTACAATGTGGCCTTGAAGAGCGGAGATGTAAATCCAGAACGCTGACAAAGTTGGCGCTCTGAAGAAACATGTGCTTAAACTATCTAGGAGTCTGCAGGTCAGCACTGTTCCTGGGAGCCTAGTGCAGCAGGGTTGTATGGTCTTATTCCCCTGAAGGGGTAATAGGCAGCCTGTGCCTACGAAGTGTGCCAGAAAGCCCAAGGGAAGAGACAGTGTTACAGGCTACTCTCACCAATTTACAAGCACACGGGCCCAGAGTGTAAGGCCCAAATACAACAGCCTGGTAAGCATCCAGCCAGGAAGAGCTTTATCAGGGCTTTGTGTGACAGAGGCCTACACAGAAAAGGAAAGCCAACCCATATGCCCTATTACAGGCAAAAGGAATTACAATCAATGATTTTCTGGATAATTAAAGCAAAAAATACAACCACACATTTCACATAAAAGTTAAGATGGTTATCAATTATTCCGAGAGCTTGCGTCTATATTTGAGCGATGCTGCTTTCTTTGCACGCTTTCTGAGTTCAACAGATTAACTTTTGGGGGGGTGGAATGGTAGGGACCCTATCACTGAACACAATATTTAGCATCCCATTTTTTTAAAAAAATATTACCATAGATGAATAACCCTTCTCTTTTTGATCACATCCACCTTTTATAAAACCTAGAAGCACTCACCATGACCTACAACAGCATTTCAGGCCTCAAAGAGAGAGGCTTTTTGAAGACAAAGGAAAGATGACAGACTGATAATCATATTTATTTGGGCATCAGAATTTTTCTGGATAAAATCTGTTTATACATGTTTTGTTATGGCAGGATTTCTGGCCGAAACCTCAAATACAAACACTTCTACCCAGATTTTTGATTCAGTCAATGGCTTCTTCCTGAGTTCCCCCTTTAAAAATTACTTAACAGGATACACTTGTGTGTCAGGATTTATATCACAAAATTATGGTGTCATACTGACACATCACAATACTACTATTACTATATAAAAACCCAAATGAGAGGATATTTCACAAGTACCCACATTTTTAAAATGGTCACTATATAAGACAGACATTAAAAATGAAGTTGGGGAATATAGAAAAACTTGCTTCAAAGTAGTTGAAGCGATGTAACCCTTTTTAAAAACACAAATGCTCTTCTATGATACCAGATAAGGTCAAGAGACTTGGGTCTTCTTATTCTGGCTCTGACAGTGACTTTCTGTGTTGCTCTGGATGCATTACTTAACCTTTCTGAACCACAATTTCAGTTTTATAGATGTATATTCAATGAACTTCACAATGATCTCCAAGTGCTAAGTACTGACAACAAAAGCATTACTCTCCAGTTCAGCACCCAATTGCAACCTGTCTTCTTACTCAGCTCTTTCCTTTAAGAGGTTCAACAACAAAAAAAAACAACCTACAACATTCAGCTGTCAAACTTCCTCAAAAAAAAAAAAAAAAAAAAAAAAAAAAGTCTTGTCTTCTGACTACTAAGTGATTTTTAAAAAAAATTCCATTAAAAACATCCAAACTAGATCTTAAATAGACTAATCATAAATATTTTACTTCTCACACCTGACAATCTATTCATTGTCACATATTCATAAGCACAAATTCAGGCATCAGGAACCCAGGTACATGTATCCCACCTCTTACATAGTGCACTCATTGGATTAGAAGTACAGGTCCCAGCTTCCAATTGTTCCAGGGGATACTCAACCCCTGCTCAGCTCCAGGCCCTGCCCCACTCTACCCCTCTCCCCAATGCCCCACTCCACCTCTTTCCACCCTCTCCCCTGAGTGCATCCCATCCCTGCTCCCCCCCCACGCCTCCTGCATGCTGCAGAACAGCTGATCACAGCAGCCTGGAGATGCTGGGAGGTAGGGGGAGGAGTTGATCAACGGGGCCACCAGTGAGCGAGAGGTGCTACCGGGTGGAAGGGAGCTTGGCTGCTGGTAAGTGCTAAGGACCCGCTAATTTTTTTTCCATGGACTGGAAGTCCAGAGTTGGCGCCTATGATTGGGATGCAGTTTTTCATATATTTTAAATTTTGGTAATAATTGAGTTGTAAAAAATCAATTTTCCCTCTTGAAGCGGATTCATTTTGGCACTTAAAATATTAGTCTACAACCCAGGGGTGGCTAAACTGCGGCTCATGAGCCGCATGCAGCTCTTTTACAGTTAATGTGCAGTTTGCAGACACCCTCAGCCTAATTCTCCACTTACCAGACTGTGGTGGAGAGCTTGAGGCTTCTGCCTTGCGGTGGGGTGCTGGGGCTAGGGGTTTCTGCCTAGTGGGGACGGAAGCCCTGAGCTGGGCCCGGGTGGCGCCGCCCACAGGGAGGGAAGCCCTTAGACCTCCCCTCCCAGGGCAGAAGCCCCCAACCCCCCACTATACTGCAGCAGGCACTGTCATAAACAGACAGCTAAGGGTTAATGTTTCTTTCACCTGGAAAGGGTTAACAAACAACACCTGACCAGAGGACCAATCAGGAGACAAGATACTTTTAAATTTGGGTGAAGGGAAGCTTGTGTGTGTGTTCTTTGTCCGTTGTGTGTTCTTCTCTCAGGGGTCTGAGAGAGACCAGACATTACTACAGGCTCTCTAAGTTTCTGTTCAAATAGTAAGTAAAACAGGCGGTTTAGGGTTTTTGATTGTTTTACTCTACTTGCAATTGTGGATCTGGCTGGTTAACTTTTATATGTGTAGTTGCTGGGAATATTTTGATTTGTATTGGTACTGGGGGGAAAGTTTCTTTCTGGTGTCTGTAAGCTATAGGACCCTGTAATATTTACATCTTGAAGTTACAGAGATAATTCTTTACTTTTTCCTTTCTTTTATTAAAAGATTTCTTTTTAGAGAACCTGATTGATTTTTTTCTTGTTTCCCTTGTTTTATCCCAGGGGATTGGGATAACTCACCAGGACTGGTGGGGGAGACGGGAGGGGGGAGAGGTAGAATCTCTCTCTGTTTTCCTTGAATCTGTTTGCCTCTTTGTGGGAGGGAAGGGACATGCTTCTCTGTATTGTGATTTAAAGAGTTTGGATCAGTAGTCTCTCAGGATAGCCCAGGGAGGGAAAGTCTGGGAGGGGGAAAGAAGGGGGAATGGTTTATTTCTCCTTGTTTTAAGGACCCAAGGGATTTGGGTTCTTGGGGTCCCCAGGGAAGGTTGGGGAGGTCAGAGTGCCCCAAAACACTATATTTTTGGGTGGTGGCAGTGCTATCAGATCTAAGCTGGTAATTAAGCTTAGAGGATTCATGTGCTAATATCTCATTTTCTGAACTCTAAGGTTCAGATCTGAGAGGGAATGCTATGACAGGCACGCATCAGCTTTTGAACTTCTGAATATTGTCGTCTGCGGCTCAGAGAGTCAGTAAATTTGGTCACCCCTGAAGAAATTCTGATTATCTGGTGGTGCTTAGACAAGATGTAACAATCAAATAACACTTAAATTCTCGTCTAGCATAGGCTTGTAAGCGAACAATTACCAGCTTGCTCTTTTGTTTGTTATTTTTAACATGTTTTAATATTCCTTTACTTCCTGTAAGGAAACAAAATGTGTCAATTCATTTCCCAACAACACTGACGATTAATCAGAGTGAATATTTTAAATTTTCAGTAAATTCTAGATTAAAAATAATGCTTCAACACTGAGATTAAGACAATTTAAATCTATACCATACATCATACAAATCTCATATGATTAAACTCCTTCATTTTCAGTTTAAATCAATTGTTACTGAAAAAATTCCAGGTTTTACAAAAAGTATTAGCTTTTTCCCCCAATGTTCACTATGCTTTGTATCATTCAAATATATTAAAAAAAACTTGTTTTATTAGGAAAATACAATACATTTCATGAGATATCTGTGTTACGATAATACATTAATCTGTGTGCGTATACAAAGCTGCCTGTTGAAGTACAGCTTATGTATTAGCCTAGAAGCTACACAAAAACAAACAGGCAGGCACGCAAGCTCTGAAGTGCGTGTGTATCTGAACATACTGATGAATCTTACATGCATCATGCACACATTTCAAGCTGCTCTGAAGTGCGTGTGTATCTGAACATACTGATGAATCTTACATGTATCGTGTACATATTTCAAGCTGATAGCAGATATCGGTTTAAAGATCTGCCACACTAAAATGGGAAGAAAATGAAAATCTGTATCAAAATACATTTCAGAATATAACAAAGTATTTGAAAGTTTTAAAAAATAAAAACAGGAGAAAAAAATGAAGTTGAGTGTATGTGCTGCAAATGGTGTGGCCCAATTATTAAATGTAAATATTTATAGTCTAATAATTCTAAATCTACAATAGTAAACTGCTTCTTCAAATGAAAAGTTTTATTTGAGATTTAGCGATGTATTGTTTTCTTAACCTCAGAGGTGGTATTGTGTTTTGAGTTTTTTAGTTCTGCAGCAAACCACACTGAATTCCACTAATCAAAGCATTAATCTACTGAATACTTTTTCCTGTCTTCCTGTTCACCAAAATAAATCCGATATTTACCCAGAAAAATTATTAATATTTTTCTTCCACTGACATTCATCTCTTTTTGTTGTAGTAAACACTGATAAATTCCTGGGAAGAATTAAATAAAGTAAAAACTGAAAATGAAGGGCCATACATATGATGTTAAAATGGATTTTAAACTTTATATTTAACTCCATAGATCACTTAGTAGGCATTTTTCATAATCCATTCTTTCTACTGATACTGTATTTTAATTTTCAATGCTGTATTACACACGCTTGACTGGTGGAGGCCAATTTGAAGAGTTAATATTTTGACAGGATGGTGTATTAGAACAGTGGTTTCAACATGTGCTCCGCAGACTATGAAGAATTCCAAAGGGGTCTGCACCTCCATTTGAAATTTTTAGGGGCCTGCAAATGAAAAAAAGTTTGAAAAATCACTGCATTAGAGAGTTACTGCTAAAGAACAGTAAACAATCTTAAAACAAAGTGACAGAGCCTAGGGCATACAGCTCATTAGGACCCACAGAACCTCAAGGCATATGTCTTAGATTTGTTTATTTAATACCAAGCTTCTTCCCAGCATCAGGATAAAAATAAGGCCAACATTAATTTGCCCCTGGCATTAGTTTAGTCAAAACTATTTCTTAACCCATCTTGTAGGAATTCAATATGTGTAAACAGTATCTCTTTGTGACAGTCTGTATCTCGGGCGAACACCCTACACCCCCATGTTCATCCTTATAATATGATGGTGTAGTATCAATGCAAAGTTTGTCATGTCGGTTGTCTTCGGAAGGCTCATGATGCACTGAGTATTGTTGTTACAGTAATGTTATAGGTTGTAATTTCATGTATCTAGTGATGAGGCCGAAAATATGTCCTCATTGGCTTAAAACAAACCCAGGCAAAAACTCTCTAAGAGCAGAAGGGCAGTTCACACCTCATCAGGGTATGTATGGGACAAACCCAGCCCAGCCTCACAGGAACAAAGGACTCGGGCCTAGGCGGCAACAAAGGATCCCTTGGACTCTTGAGTGAGTCACCCACCTTCCTTTGGTCAGTTTGGAACTACAAGGAGGTAATGCTCACCCGACTCTGAAGGGGGGGAGGGGCAAAGCCAAGAGAGAAGAAAACATGATAAAAGGAAAAGACATTTGCCATGCTCTTCTTCTCTCTTCCACCTCCATCTACAGGCATCATCATCAGCCTGTGATGAAAAGTATCTAAGTTTATAAGGACACTGAAAGTGTTAAGATCAGCTTAGAACAGAGGTGGGCAAATTACGACCCGTGGACCACATCCGGCCCGCGGGACCGCCCTGCCCAACCCCTGAGCTCCTGGCCGGGGAGGCTCGCCCACAGCCCCTCCCCTGCTGCCCCCCTCCTCTCCCGCAGCCTCAGCGCAATGCAACGCCAGCACAGGAGGGGGCTGCACTGTGGGGAGCAGGAGAGCAGGAAGGGAGGCTCACCTGCAGCCTCAGGGGAGCAGGCGAGAGATGCAGGTAGCAGGAACGCTGCGAAAGTGGGCAGAGGACTCAGGAGGGCAGACGGCCAGAGAAAAGCGGCGCTTTGCAGGGGAAATCGCTGCTTCTCTCCAGCTGAGCGGCTGCCCCTGTCCTCCTGAGTCCTCCACCCATGTTCGCAGGGCCGCATTCTGAAAGGGGCTGGGGGGGGG
>NC_133769.1:213667548-213686942 GCF_003597395.2 Chelonoidis abingdonii | reverse complement strand
GGTTGTCTGCTGCTTTCACAAAGGGAGGGGTGAGGCTGTACCCAGAACCACCCGCGACAATGATTTCTGCCCCATCAGGCACTGGGCTCTCAATCCGGAATTCCAAGGGGCGGGGGAGACTGAGGGAACTATGGGATAGCTACGGAATAGCTACCCACAGTGCACCGCTCCAGAAATTGACGCTAGCATCGGACCATGGACGCACACCGTCGAATTAATGTGCCTAGTGTGGACGCGCACAATCGACATTATAATATCTGTTTAATAAAACCGGTTTTAGCTAATTCGAAATTATCCCATAGTGTAGACGTAGCTTTAATCTCTGCTTAGACACACTAACTAGTTTGCCTGCCTTTTGGCAAATGGTTTCTAGTCTTAGAATTTACCATTTGCTGTATATTTCCAATTTGCCTTTAAAGACCCCTATCACATATTTATACAAAGCACTACTCAGAAGTCATAAGTGGAGCAGCGATAAGGACAACCTGTTCATTAACTAGAGGTCTTCCAGATGTTTTGTCCTTAGGGTGCTTCACTACCTGTTTTCCTTCCCCTCTAGTTCTGAAACCTAGCTTCTAGCCCAGATTTTGTGGTTAAGCAGGAACTGGAACAATGGTGAGTCTACCTTATATGCCTTTCCATCAGAGCATGACAATGTAGAAGATGCAGGTGCAGACCCCACAGACAGTGCTACTAAAAGTCTCCAATTAAAAGCACATGAGCATACACACCCCTAAAGTGAAACACTCATAAGGACAAAACATCCTGAACTCCAGTTACTAAACAAGTAACCTCTCCTTTTGTTTTAATATTCTATACTATTGTTTGATACTGTTTTAAGAGATGTTCTCCACTTGTGTGATATCTGAGCAGTGTTTCAACTATGAGAGGAGGTGCTGAGGAGACAGAACTAGTATTAACTGAACAACAGCCACACCAAAGGCTGCATCTGCCCTGGAAGCATGAACAATAGCATAGTGCTGAGGAAAAGTGTCGCTTTACCAATGTCCATAATAGGTATGCTTTTAAGCAGGCAATAGAGGTGGATTGTGCCCTAGTGGAATGGGCAGTCATCCTACTGAAGGTTAGGGGTGCATTCTAGAGGCTTTATAATATTCAAAATGTACCAGGACAGACCCATTTCAATAGTCTCTGGATAGAGACAGGGGCTCCCTTCATCCTATCTACAAAAGAGACAAAAAATCTAGGAGATGCTGTGAAGGGCTGAGTGCTTTCAAGGTAGAATGCAAGGGCTCTTGTTACTTCCAGAGTGTGAGGACTAGCGTCTTTCCTTGAAGTGAGAGTCTGGGAGAGAAGACAGACAACTGAATTTCTTGACTGATGAGGAAGTCCAATGAGACTTAGGGCAGGAAGGGAAGATTGGAATGTACACTTACCTTGTTTCAGAAAAATACCATGTAGAATGTATCTGCCACAAGGGCTCCCAACTCCCCTATGAATGAGATTTTGAAAGTTAAATGAAAACAAAACGAACTTGCTATTGGTGAAGGGTGATTTCATCAACATACTAAGAACTAGATGGGGGTGGTCAGCCTGTGGCTCCAGAGCCACATGCGGCTCTTCAGAAGTTAATATGCAGCTCCTTATATAGGCATCGACTCCAGGGCTGGAGCTACAGGCACCAACTTTCCATTGTGCCAGGGGAGTGCTCACTGCTCAACCCCTAGCTCTGCCACAGGCCCTGCCCCCACTCCACCCATTCTCACCCCCTCCCCAGAGCTGCTGTGCCCTCACTCCTACCCCTCCCCACCTGAGCCTCCTGCATGCCACAAAACAGCTGATTGGGAGGTGCGGGGAGAGAGGGGGAGGCACTGATCAGCGGGGTTGCAGATGGGTGGGAGGCGCTGGGAGTGGGAAGAGCTGATGAGGGGCTGCTGATGTATTACTATGGCTCTTTGGCAATGTACATTGGTAAATTCTGGCTCCTTTTCAGACTCAGGTTGGCCACCCCTGAATTAAATTAAGGGCCAAACGCACAGGCTCTCTGACATGAGGCAAAAGTTTGGTCAGACTCTTAATAAACCCTGAAATTATAGAGAGTGTGATTACTGTTGTGAGTTCAATCCCTGAGGGGGCCACTTAGGGATCTGGGGCAAAAATCAGTACTATGTCCTGCTAGTGAAGGCAGGGTGCTGGACTCAATGACCTTTCAAGGTCTCTTTCAGTTCTAGGAGATTGGTATATCTCCAATTATTATTTATTATTATTTATTACTGAAACCCCCCAACAAAAAGATGCAATAGCAATCAAACCCCCCAACAAAAAGATGTAATAGCAATCAGACTTTGATAAGAGTTCAGTGACAAACCCAGAGTTTTAAAACTCAGCAGGTACTCTAGTACAGGGGTTCTCAACAAATTTTTTGGTGACCTCAGAGTGTGGCCACCAACTCTTGCTGGTGGCCACTCTGACCATTTTTCTGAAAATACTTAATTAACTTTAGAAAAAACAAATAAATATGCACATATACATGCCAAAATCATTGTAATTTATTTATGTAGGACTTCTTTTTTCAGACTCAATAATAAAAATAATGTACAATTGTCTCTATTCTTTACTGGACCTAAACAGAATAGAAACACAAATAAGGTGCTTTGCACAGTCTTGTTTTTTTGTTGTTGTTGTTGTTCCTTTTGGTTTCTTTCTTTCTTTTTTTTTTTTTCAAAGACTTGCTAAATATTTAGTCTGCTATAAAAAGTGATATTAACAAAACACATAAATATCACTTTTCACAGCAGACTTACTCAGCCCTGGCAATCTCAGGACAAACTGAGCCCTGGATGAGGAAGTGGGCACGGAAGCAGCAGAAGCCAGGTGCAATGGGGCACAAAGGAAGGCAGTGAGGGGAAGGGTGATAAGCCTAGGGAACAGAGCCCATTACCTGCCAACCCAAGGCTGAAGCCCAACCCCACTGTGCCTGGGAAAGTGGGAAACTCACTAGCTGTCTTTTTCCCCTCCAGAGAGGGGCCACCTCTTTGTCTCCCTTCCCCCCTGCCCCCACCAATAACTACCCAGAAGGCTGTGGTTGCAAGAAAAGCCCCTGGTTGCTGCATTTGAGAAACACTGCTCTAATATGTGAGCGAGGTGTGACTCAGAGGGAGATAATGCCCGCTGTGTGCACCAGGAATGGAATCGCTTTTACTTTTGCAGGCAAGTCTTGCTCATGGAAGGTTTCTTATCATTCAACAGCACATACTGTACTCCGAAAAAACAATCCACTGATATGCTTGAGAGCTATCGAGGAGCCAGGCCTGGAGCTGTAACATGGAAAGACTGGGGTGAGTTATTGTCCCCAATTTTTGGGTTGATAGGTCTGCTGTCAGAGGCAGGTGAAGAGGTGGCCCCAGAGACAGCTCAATCAGGCCCGGGAGCCATGCCAGGCTAGTGTTGAGGATGATTATCGCTTTCTCTTGCTTTACTTTGTTCAGGAACTTGAGTTGCAACATGGTTGGAGGACAGGCACATAAAAGTTTGGGACCAAAGACTGAAGAAGGTGTCTTCTGAAGAGTGCAGGTTGAATCCCTTCCCTCAAGCAGAACCACCAATATTTTGTGTTGGACAGTGTTGCAAAGAGATCTTTTCCCAGGAAGCCCAGGGTGAAAAACATCTTTCGTAGAATAGGATGCTCAGGTGCCCTGTAAATCTGGTAGACATGCTGGTGAAATGTAAATTTGGTGTATTATGCACCAGTTCCAAAGTTCTATTACTTCTGCACACAAGGATTGGGATATCACTCCTCCTTGATTGTTTATATAATACCTAGTCGCTCTGTTGTCTGTCATGACTATGACTGAGGTAGAAAGTTGTTGCATGCTTACCAAACTTCTCTGAACTTGAGTAGATTGATGTGAAGAGCAGACTCCTTAGGAGTCCATCTGCTTTGTACCATGTAGTCCCGGAGACAAGCTCCACACTTTACTAGGGAGAAATCTATGGTGACAGTCTTTGTGGAGGACGGATGCAAGAACTGGACTTCCATGCAAACCTTGCTGGGACCCTTCCACCAACTGAGAAAGTCAAGAACTCTGAGGGATACACACTCACTGGTACAGTTTGTGGTTGTTGGGAGTGTAAACGATTCTGAGACAGACTTGGATGAATCAGGTATGCAGTCTGGTATGAGGTGTTATGAATATACAGGCTGCCAATGATTCAGAAACTGCAGGCAGGCCTCTGTTGTGGTTTGAGGGCCCAACTGGAGTGTGGAGATGAGGCTGGACATAGCAACAAACTCGTTCATGGGTAAATAAGCCCTGGTGGCTGTGGAGTGCAAGGTGGCCCCTGTGAAGTTGATGGACAGATGTTAAAGTAGATGTTTCTGTATTGAGTTGCAGCTCCAGAGAGTGGAAGAGACTTGGGGGCTTGCTGGTTGCTGACCATATGTCAAAAAAGGAACAACACTTGAGAAGCCAGTCAACCAGAAAGGGGAAGAGGACTATTCCCATCTGCTGCAGATGGGCTAGGATGACTGCGGGGACCTTTGTCAAGACTTCTGGGGCAATCACAAGGCCAAAGGGAAGCACTTAAATACTGATAGAAATCTTTGCCAAAGAGGAATCACAGGAACTCTATGAGCTATGTGCTTTATTAGATGAAAATATTCATCCCAAAAGCCTTAAACCAGTCCCCTGGATCTACTGATGGTATTAGCTGGAACTAGACTCCATCCTCCTTTCTTCTTGGGTACGAGGAAGTATATGGCGTAGAACCTTTCCCCAATGAAAGAGGTGGGGGCAGGGAAGAGAGAACTAGTTGAATTGTCCCAATGAACAGGATGGATTGTACCTAGTGCGTTAGGAGACATACATGAGAAGGGATCCTGAAAAGGGAAGGAGAGGAGGGATAAAGGAAGTGAATGGCATAGCCTGATGTAATTGACTTCTAGTATCTGTCTGTCTGATGTGATGTGCACCCAAAAAAACAAAAAAGCAAGGACTCCCAAAAGCATAGAGCACGTGCCAGAAATTAATAAAAACAACAAAATAAAACAAAAATGGTAAGAATAAAACAAGTTAGCTAGCTAAAACTTTGAAACTAATAGACACTGCAACACTCCATCTCTAGCTGCAGGTGAGAAGGAACTGTAGTGGCGATGGGTCCGCCCTTCTCTATAAGTCCTCAGATTGGAGCACAGGGATATGACGACACTGGTATAGACACCGTGAAAACTGCTATAAAAATGTCCAATCTAAAGTGCATGTGGGGCAAGCCCGCCCAAAATGGAGCATTCATAGGGACAACTATTCAAAGAAGTTATAGAGTTGCATTCCACAGTCTGTATATACACACTGGGAGGTAATAAACATGGTTTTATGACTATCAGGATGCAATCCATAGCCAAATATCACAAACTATTGGATATTTATTATTCTCAAATGACCCTCCTTATTCTTCCCAGTGCAAACAGTCACACAAATGAAATGAAGAAATAATCTCTTTACTGCTAGTAGCTGCTCAGCTACTGATAGCTTCTCATTGGAAAAAGAAAAATAGTCCAGCCATAGAGGAATGGTTCAAAAGATAAGGAAGGTGGTTGTTATGGAAAAATTAAAACACCAATTAAGTACCCAGCAATACAGACAGAGGACAAATAGATACTTGGATTTTTCACTACCTTTTATTCAATACGCAAAGCACCTTCATCTGCAAAAAACAGAGCATACCTGTCCAATTTTTTTTTTTTTTAATAGGCACACTGAATAGACTTGCCTAGTCTGTTAAATGGGTAATTAGAGACTTCACTCAATTTAATAAAATCACTAGAAACGACATGTCATAGGTGTTAGAATGATGCTCACTCTGATGTGGGAATATGGTAACATTTTGTTAAACAGAGATCTGATGACTGTATTCCTGTATAATGTCTCTTTAAACAAAAGCTCACTGTTGTAATTATTATTGTTTTGTTTCTGGTATTTACATGGCAGGTATTTCTAAACCTGCTAATACTTCCTAAATAAATAAATAGTGAGGGGTAGGTGAGAAAGCTAAAAACAATCCCTTGTTTTATGACTAAGGAGATGTTATCTTCCTTGGCACTTGGTGTCTCTCCCTGGTTGATAAAGCAGAAATTTCCTAGGAATTTCCTTAACTGGTATATTTCATATAATTAAATAAGGCAACTAAACATCAGCATGTAAGCTATCATCCTCCAAGCATGACCATGAAAATAATTCTAAGTATCTCATATAATTCAGTAAAGATGCAGGCACGTATGTAATACTTTAACATTATAAGAATAATTTTATTAATACCCAGTTTTGCATCAATATTGAAGTCTACCCCTTACATCTTTTTCTTTGGAAGAGGACTCTGCAGCTTCCTGAAATGAGGAGAGCTTCTTATGCGTCTGCCTGCTAGAATCCTTTCCGTCATAGATGGGGCAATATGGTTTGTGCAAGGTATCAAGTGCTGGAGATAGAAGGGAAGTTCACAGAGGTAACAAAAGATGCAGTTCCAGCTGAAGCATCACATGTAAAAGATTCCTTTAATGGAAAGGACTTCAGCAACCTTCTCAATCCCAAGGAGCCTTAGAGGGTAAGGTGGTGGATGCTAAGCAGGCTCTGGAAAAGAGATCTTTTAGGAACTTCAGGTAATGTATCTAAACACTGCTCAGTTATGTGCTTTTTCACACAGAAAGCCTTGACTTTATTGGCAACAGTCAAATCAAGAACCAACATCATCAAAGATGACAAGAGCTCAATGGGCCTGAATCAAGCAGCCAAGGTAAGCAGCAAAAGTTATACCAAGCAGGACAAGAGTCTACCATGTTAACTCTCCTAAAGAAGAAAGAGTAACAAATGTGGCGGGGGGGGGGGGCGAATAAAAGGCAGTAGCAGCAGGATGGATAATCCAATTATTTAAAAAAATAAAATAAAATAAAAACATGAGCTTACCAGCAGCAGAAAAAACTGGAACAAGTCCTGGCACGTTCCCTTACATGAAATATTTCATGTACGACGGAATATGCCCAAAGCCCAACAGATGGCAAGTTTTCACATAGTTCTGAATTTATGTCAGGGCATCCCATCTACGGGGGGTATGTGGGGGTGGGTGTCAGCAGAGGAAATTCTCAAAGGAGAACTATACTGAACTATAAACAAAATGTTAAAGCATATTTTTCTCACCCCAATCTCTCCAGAATAGTAAATGCTTGGGCATTGATTCTGCAGTCAAACCCACATTCTGATCTTCTGTAAACTCCCAGGTGAAGGAGAGAAACTAAAACTTTAAGTCCAGCCTCAACCCTTAAATCTACTCACCAGATAAAAAGGGACACTACGCTGTCACTAAAAGAAAAGCCTCCACAGACTGCAATAACTAAGGCCTTGTCTACACTGCCACTTACAACACTGAATCTTTCTTCACTCAGGGGGTGTGAAAAAACACCCCCCTGAGCGATGCAAGTTTCAGCGCTGTAAAGTGGCAGTGTAGACAATACGTGGTTCCCAGTTCTGGTTCCCTTCATCAAGGTGGTTTTATTACAGTGCCAGGAGAGCTCTCTCCCAGTGCTGGAGCCGCAACTACACAGCCACGTTAAAGTGCTGCTGTGGCAGCGGTTTAACATTGGCTGTGTAGATGTAGCCTAAGTTCCTTATCCCTCAGGAACATACATCCAGTGAATTTCCTTGCCAAAGCACATAGTCTATTCTGTATAACATTCTATGGCACTTTTCCATTAATTCACAGGTTTAATGGTACAGGTATTTCGGTAAATTGTTTAGTCACCATTAGAGTTAAGCTGTAATGCAAACCTGCAAAGAATGATGAATTTTTATAGCAAGTGAAACAGTAGTAGTGGACTTCATGATTCCATTTGTAAGTTAACAAGTCATTTTTATGACACATGCTTCTTTGCGTAGAACATACCTTCTTGATCTGTGTATCATTATTATGAATGAAGCAATGAATGAGAAGCTTATGACAACGTTCCTCAGTAATGTTACTTAGCATTTGTGAATTCATTAATGGCTATTTTATCAAGATCAATTGCACACTTAAACCTAAATTGTAACTGCTATTTTTTAAGTTAGGAAAATTCTCTGGAGTGGTAACTACATATGTTTCATTATAATCTGTGGCTTAAGGAATACAAGGTATTGAATAGTAATTTTCTACATAGTACTTTACCACGTTACTTTCAGAACACACAATATTCTGGCATTCTCAATTACTAGTTAAAGAAGATTATCATATAATTACATTATGAACTGTAACTTCAGACAGCTGAAGTGTGCCATCTGAAGTTAGGAAATCTGCAAGAATGCTTTGTTAATATTGCACGATGGAACTCCAGAGGCAGTTTCACCGATAGTTACATAGTTTCACTACATAACTAGTTTAATTAGGAATTTGGCTATGTGATTTTAGCCACTAAAGCAGATACCCTTATCCCATTCCTGCGCCGATACAGAAACCAACAAGAGGTATGTAAAGTCAAAGGCAGCAACAATCTTCTCAAAACATCTTTGCTTCATCTGGACAGACAGCTATTGGGATTAACAAAGCCTGGGTTAGGCATGTAGGTTCCCTATACAATGAATGGGGAGTGATAGGTGCCATGGAATGGGATTCACAGGAGCCAGGTTGGTAGGTGCCAGATACAGTAGGTGAGCTCTGATCACACTTTTTGGATTGGGCGCCAAAGGTAAGTAAAGCAGAGAAACAGCTATCTTCTCCTGGTTCGTGCAGGGACTTAGGCATCTGGAGACCTAGAGTGAGGCGGCAGTGCACAAGCTCAGAGGCAGAAACATATATGCCTAGGGAATTTTTACTGCAAAAACTCAGGTGCTGAGCAAGTTTAGGAGCCTACAGGATTCAGCAGCAAATGAGCAGGGGCTTGGGGAATCCCACTGGGGCCTAATTCTGGGATTAAAGCACCTGAAGGGGCAGCTAGGCACCTAAATCCTTTTGTGAATCTTACCCATAGCCACTGCTCTAAATTAGCTAGCAACATTTGATGTTCTTTAACAAAGTATCAAAAATAAGTTGCTGTGCATTTTTACTTAATTTTTAATATATATTTAATACTATAAAGAAGAATATTCACATCATGATGCTTCCTTTCTAGAAACTAAGCACATAGCCTCCACAACATTATCTCCAACGGAGGGAATGGAATCCTTAAAAAAGCCCCCTAAGGTCTCATGTGCTTCTGTGATGCTACAATAGTTCAAAACATTTAAGATTGAATTTTTTTTTTATTTATTATTATTATTATTTTTTTTACAGGGATTGTTTGATGTTAAGACTTAAAAGGTTTTTGTTCCACAAAACAAAATATGGAGAGGAAAAATTACAATGAAAGTACTTCTTGTATACCACGGGTTCTCAAACTGGGGGTCAGGACCTCTCAGGGAGTTGCGAGGTTATTACTTGGCGGGTCACAAGCTGTCAGCCTCCACCCACTTTGCCTCCAGCATTTATAATGGTGTTAAAATATATTAAAAAAAGTTTTTTCAATTTATAAGGGGAGGGTTGCACTCAGAGACTTGCTATTTGAAAGGGGTCACCAGTACAGAAGTTTAAGAACCACTGTTGTATACCATTTTAAATATGCGCTCATCACTATTTCTTATGCATTGTGAGGAAAGCTGGCCTGGGCTACTCACCAGAAAACTGCTCCCACTCCAGCATCTAGGTACTTTCTTGTTACTTGTTCAAACCAGGACTTAGTGAGGGTTTGTTTCTTTTTAAATAAAACTGCCTTATAGTGGCTAGGCATGAAGAATGAAAGACGGATCCACAATGGTTAGTCAACAAGGCTATTACAATATATGCAGAAAAACCACTGACAGTATGGCTAGGCTAAGAAAAAAGTGCCTTTTTAAATCAAGTTAGTTAATCCAATGGGATAGATCCTCAGTTCCTGATTGCTCCATGGAAGCCAAAGGGGATCTAAAGCTGCCATAATGGGACATCCATAGAAGAAGGGGAAATCCCTGGCTAAAGCAGGTTTTACATCACCCCCCCTTCCCCCACATTCACAACAAAGAGAACATGTTAGCATGTGTTGAGGTAGACATGATTGTAGTCCCTCGTGTTCAAACAATCCATAGTCAGCAGAAAGGACCCCAGGGGACTGTTGTATATGGCACAGATCAGAACAACTCTCAGCTACTTCTAGGACTGGGGAAGCACAAGTAACTTTATGCTAACTTTGTCACCCTATCCCCACCCTCATATGCAGTGCTAGCCCAATTTAGTTCATCCAGACAAGAGTGATCTAGCTCAATATTCTTATGAAATTACCACCAAAAATGTGTCTGTTTAAGTTTTGTTTTGCCAAACATGTTTAGATATAAAATGTCAAAAGCTCCACTCACCTGAACTCAAAACTGAAGAAACACAGGTATTTGATCATACTAAGTGTGTGTTTACACTTTAACATCTGTGCAGCACTTTCAAACCCTGCATTCACAAAAGTGTTAGAATTTATACACATACATTCTAACACTAGCACACATGCAAGTAATAGACTACTGAAAGCATGCACCATGTAAGTATGAGAATTTTTAATACAAGAAGTTGTTCGCACTTCGATCAGGTGCTACACATTTTCTTTAGTTCTGGGAGCAGCACAAACCAACTCAGCAGCCACACTGCTACCACCCTATTTTAGGTAATTCTTTTCCAACTCTGTTATGCAAATCACCAGCTTGATATTAATATCTTTACAAAACACAATTTACAGTATTACCAGATAATCTATTCACAATACTACTTAGTACAGAGGTGTGAATGTTCAAAATGTGGAGCAAGGTCCAGTAAAACTGCTTAAATTTCTACAGTGACAGGTTTAAACGTTATTTAAAGTACTAAAATACCTAAGGGAAACTATTATAGGTGCTATTGCACACAAATGACGTAACACATTTCAGATAATGCTGCTGATCTATAGACAAAATCCTTCATATTTTTAAACAATTTAGTGTTTTTTATTTTAAAGCTGATGTGCACATTTTATTAATTATTATTATTATTAAATGATGAAAAAAGTTCTTCAGCTTTCAAAAACTGAAACACCTGATTTTTTTTCAAGACCATCATCACTTCAAGGTAGTTGATGACTAGAGCCCTACCAAACTCATGGTCCATTTTGGTCAATTTCACAGTAATAAGATTCTAAAAATCGTATATTTCATTATTTCAGCTATTTAAATCTGGTATTTCATGGGGTCGTAACTGTAAGGGTCCTGACCAAAAAAGGACTTGGTGGAGGTAAGATTATTGTGGGGGGGGGGTTGTGGTACTGCTATCCTTATGTCTGCACTGCTGCTTGCACGGGGACACAAGGTTGTTTTAGTGGGATCGCCGTATTGCCACCTTTACTTCTGCACTGCCTTCGGAGCTGGGCAGCAGGAGAGTGGCGGCTGCTAGCCAGGAGCCCAGCTCTGAAAGCTGTGCCCCGCCAGCAGCAGCACAGAAGTAAGGACGGTATGGTATGGTATGGTATGGTATGGTATGGTATTGCTACCCTTACTTCTGTGCTGCTGCCTGCAGAGCTAGGCATCAGTCAGCAGCCGCCACTGTCTAGCCACCCAGCTCTGAATGCAGCAGTGCAGAAGTAGGGGTGGCATGGAATAGTATTGCCACTCTTACCTCTGTGCTGCTGCTGGTGGGGCACTGCTTTCAGAGCTGGATGCCTGGCCAATAGCCACCACTCTCTGGCCACCCAGATCTGAAGGTAGTGTAGAAGTAGAGGGGGGCAATACCGCAACCTCCCTAAAATAACCCTGTGATCCTCCTGCAACTCACTTTTGGGTCAGGACAAGGGTCTGGAATGCCCCTAAACTGTGATTGGCTGATGTGTTGTAGCACTTTATGTGCCCCTCACTGCACACAAAAGCGTAACTAGACCACCAAGAACACATGGGAGGTGGGTAGTCAAATCTACACACACTCACACTCCCTTGCATGAGTTGGGGTCGTAGTAGCTTGTATAGCCTGCTTCCTCCACAGCATGCAGAAAGCAACAGTACAGTGCCCTAGCACAAGGCAATCATCTTACCCTCCCTCAACTGTTGTGTGACGGTGCCCAAATGAACACTGTGGAAATAGTTCAACAGAAAGACCACTATTATACCAATTAGATAAATAAAAATTGGTTAGGTTGGATTATAGTCTACACTTATATACTGCATAGCTATGTGATGTTGGAAGAACAAATGAGGTTTTTTCTTTTAATTTAAATTTATTCAGAAAAACTTGGGTAGTGTTAATTGAAACAAGACAGGATAATTTCTATGAAAGAATGGAATGAGTTAAAGTTAGGAATAATTTATTCTCTAGAAGCTGATTTCTACCAATCTGATGATCCAACATTTGCTTCCAATTTTGCTGAAACATCAGAAACTGCACACTTAATGTGGGCCATTTTCATTATGACATTGCCATTTAGACTCATCCTTTAAAAATGTTCTCCTTATATTGAATTTTTATCAACAGAACTCCATGATAAAATCTGAATATGATCCACCATTGCTATGGTAGAAACTGTGGGACAAATTAGATAAGCAGAATAAACTCATGGTGAATAGGTCCATCAATGGCTATTAGCCGAAATGGTCAGGGATGAACTCTATGCTCTGGGGTGTCCCTAAGCTGCTGACTGCCAGATGCTGGAACTGGATGACAGGGGAATGGATCACTTGATAATTGCTCTGTTCTGTTTATTCCCTCCGAAGTATCTGGCATTGGACACTGTCAGAAGAGAGGATACTAGGCTATATGGACCGCTGGTCTGACCCAATATGGGCATTCGTATGACCAGTATAAAACTACTAGCATTTTAAGCTGTACGCTTCAAAATGTTGCATAAATGTGTATTCACATCAACTGCAGTCTGTAAACGGATCACTTATCTTTTCAGTGCCAGACTCTTGTACTGACGACATGCTCAAGAATGCTCTCACACAGTGGGCAGCTGGAGCCAGACCTATACTAACTCTTCCACTAGTTGCACTGAACTGGTGGCATCAACACTGAGAAATCATAGAATATAGAATATCAGGCCTGGTCTACACTACGCGTTTAAATAGATTTAAAGAGCGTTAAGTCAATTTAACGCTGTACCCGTCCACACTACAACGCCCTTTATATCGATATAAAGGGCTCTTTAAATCGATTTCTGTACTCCACCCCGACGAGAGGAGTAGCGCTAAATTCGATATTAACATATCGGATTACGGTTAGTGTGGACGGAAATCGACGTTATTGGCCTCTGGGCGGTATCCCACAGTGCACCACTGACCGCTCTGGACAGCAATCTGAACTCGGATGCAGCGGGCAGGTAAACAGGAAAAGCCCCGCGAACTTTTGAATTACATTTCCTGTTTGCCCAGCGTGGAGCTCTGATCAGCACGGGTGGCGATGCAGTCTCAAATCCAAAAAGAGCTCCAGCATGGACCGTACGGGAGATACTAGATCTGATCGCTGTATGGATAGACAAATCTGTTGTATCAGAGCTCCGTTACAGAACACGAAATGCCAAAGCGTTTGAAAAAAAATCTCCAGGATACACAGCGCTGCGTGACAAGCGTAACGGGAAGCCAGAGACTCAAATGGACGCTCATGGATGGAGGGGGTACTGAGGACTCCAGCTATCCCACAGTCCACAGCAGTCTCTGAAAAGTATTTGCATTCTTGGCTGAGCTCCCAATGTCTGTAGGTTCAAACACAGTGTCTGGCGTGGTTCAGGGAATAGCTCCTCAGTTTCTTCCCCCCCCTCCACCACGTGAAAGAAAAGGGAAAGAAATCATTTCTTGACTTCTTTCAATGTCACCCTATGTGTACTGAATGCTGCTGGTAGACGCGATGCTGCAGCAGTGAAGAGCAGTATCCGCTCCTCTCCCCCTCCCCGGTGGTAGACGGTACAATATGACTGATATCCGTCGTCGCCATCAGCCCGTGAGTGCTCCTGGCTGGCCTCAGGTGAGGCTGGCCGGGGGCGCCTGGGTAAAAATGGGAATGACTCCCAGTTACTCCCAGTAGATGGTACAGAACGGCTGGTAACCGTCTTCATCATAGCAACTGGGGGCTGAGCTTCATCAGCCCCCTCCCTTTCCTGTGTAAAGAAAAGATTCTGTACTGCCTGGACTGTCATAGCCCCGGGAGGCTGCCTCCCCCTCATTTTATCTCACTAACAAGTCTCTGTTTCTTATTCCTGCATTCTTTATAACTTCATGACACAAATGGGGGGGGACACTGCCACGGTAGCCCAGGAAGGTTGGGGGAGGAGGGAAGCAACGGGTGGGGTTGTTGCAGGGGCACCCCTTGTGAATACTGACACGGAGCAGCTGTGCTCTGATACACTGGTCCTCTAATACACTTGCCCCTTATTCTAGGCAGGACTGACTCTATTTTTAGAAACCATAAGGGAGGGATTGACTCAGTCCCAAGTGAGTCAATCCCAATTTTGCTTTTGCGTTGCGCCCCCGGCCGATTTCAGCCAGGGGCACTCATGATAGCAGCGGACAGTACAGAGGGGGAGAGATAACCGTCATCTCATTGCCAGTTTTCTCCGGAAGTAGACGGTACAGAACGACCGGTAACCATCTCTGCTATCATTGCAAAAGCAAGTGAATGCTGCTGTGTAGCGCTGGAGTATCGCCTCTCTCTCCGCGGCATCCAGTACACATACGGTGCCGGAAAAAAAAAAAGCTGAACGGGCTCCATGGTTGCCGTGCTATGGCGTCTGCCAGGGCAATCCAGGGAAAAACGGCGCGAAAGGATTGTCAGCTGATGTTTTCCCGGAGGAAGGAATGACTGACGACATTTACCCAGAACCACCCGCGACAATAATGATTCAACCCAGAATTCCAAGGGGCGGGGGAGACTGCGGGAACTATGGGATAGCTACGGAAGAGCTACCCACAATGCAACGCTTCAGAAATCGACGTTAGCCTCGGACCATGGACGCACAACGCCGAATTACTGTGCCTAGTGTGGCCGCATGAAATCGAATTTATAATATCAGTTTTATAAAACCGATTTTAGCTAATTCGATATTATCCCGTAGTGTAGACGTGGCCTTAGGGTTGGAAGGGACCTCAGGAGGTCATCTAGTCCAACCCCCTGCTCAAAGCAGTAATCTTTGAGGGGTGTGTGTGGAATCTGATTGTAGGCTCAACCTTAGGTTAAGATCCTTTACTCCAGCGATAAGAAAATCAAGCGCATGTAGGCCTTTTTCCCTACAAATTCTTTATGTATTTCTATTACAAAATGAAAAGAAAACCCTGACTAAGCAGCAGTAAAACTAATATGGCACAAACAGAAGTGATAACTATCGTGTCAAATTCCAGATATGTAGCTGTTACTGATACAGAGACAAAGGATTATTGTATAAAACTGTTCTGGTGCAATAAAACTTTTTTTTAATCAAATGCTATGAAAAGAAAAACACCAGTAAATCTGGCATGACTTTTTAATACAGCTTGTTCTCAAGAAAAGAATTGAATAATATTGTATTATATTATGAAAAATACTTTCAAAAACAGAAGGAAAAGAATAGAAGAAATCTTTTCATAATTAGGCCTTCTTATACAAAAATACCTCTGCAAAGATAACTTCTGACTCACCACACCATACCAATAACAAAAGGCTAAATTACTAAGTGGTGAATCTTTAAGAACTAATCAACGCCTTTCACATAAGCTATATGGACAATTAAATAACTTGATTTATTCAATTCCAACCAGAAAGGCAGCAAAAAAAGCTACTGTAAGGTAATTTATCTGAGGGAAAACAGAACAACAATAAGGCCATTAAGTAAAGAAAATCAGTTTCTGAATCACTGTCTTGAAATCTGATCAAATGAGAGGAGGGAAATGAGAAATATGGGTGACACTGGTGGAAAAAAAACTCAAACAACTGAGGCCAACCTGTATATTTTCTTTTAATAAAATGGTTACTGGACTTTTTTGATCTAAATATCCAACCATCTCAGTATATTTAGTAAGATATAGCTCTCATTAAAGATTTTGGATACCTGAAAGGTCAACACTAGAGCTGGGTGGAAAATTTCAGCAAATGTTTTTGAAATGTGCAGATGCATCAAAATCAGAAAGTTTCAGAGACAGTTTGATTTCAACAAAGTTCCAACAGCACCCTGACAATTTTTTTGATTACTGTGTCTTGGGTGCTGACCTTTTAGTATAAGGAACTTCTATCAGAAATCATGGTATTTTATTACATATATTCAATTCAAAATGTAAGGTATCTATTTTATTAAAATAAAACATATGAGTTGGTCATTAGCCATTCTCCCTTTCACTTTATCTGATCCTTAATAATCAATTTACCTTCAAACCGGAGAACCTGCTGAGAGTTCTAATGGCTAAGCTGTGATGGGAGATGTTAAGTAGGTAATCTGAATTATTGGTATTTTAATTATGTGGTTTGGGTCTTCCTGGGCATCTTGCTCCCCCTACTTCCTTTTCCAGGACATCAGGATTTCAGCTACAATCATGAAGAGTAATAATTTGTACACATCATGCATTTTTGCACCTATTTTGGATTGTCACATGGAAAGGTTACATCACTACTTTGTTTCCCTCTGAGAGGAATTGACAAATGAGAACATAAAATTTACACTGAACATTCTAAGAAAAAATTTAAGTGATCTGAGTACAGTTATTGATACATAAATGTCTGGGAAAGTATGGCAACGTTTCCATCGATTGTCCCATTCCGTATATGCAAAATAATCCTCTTTCTGCAAGTGCTTTACATTATCTAAATTGACTCAGGAACAGTATAAGAAAATGAGAGACAAGTATCTAAACTGTTTCTAGCCTTCTGATTTAGGTCATATTTACACATGCAGTGCAGCTGATCTAATACAGCTGAGCCACTGCAGTGCATCTGGCAAAGACATTCTATGCCGACAGGAGTGAGCAAGTGGCATAAGCTGTGTGACTAGCAATTATGTTGGTGTAACTTATGTCACTCAAGGCTGGAATGTTCACACCCCTGAGCAACATCAATTTTGCCAACATATGCAGTATTGTAGGCACAGCTGATTTTAAAAGAATCTGGTCAGTGACTGGGGTGGTGTTTCCTATACACAACTCCAAAGCTTACACGACGACCATACTTTCTATCTTCTCGGTCATATTTGGCACAAAAACATGACATGGAAAATTATAACCTTTTCCCCCATTCTTTTTATGCAGACCATTACGTGCACAATTCATCAAGAAAATGTTTTGATGCCACTTTAAGCAGCTTAGTTCATTTTACATCCTTTCTCCCTTCACGCAAAATATAGGCACCTGTATAGCAGTTTCTTCCCTTCCATTTCAGCAAAGTTGGTTTCCCACTACTACTTTTTTCAGGGAACCATTTTTAGATAAAAATTCTTTTGATTAAATGAGAAAAAAATGTAGGGATAAGCACAAGGCAAAAAAACCTAAACAAAAAAATTTGAACAAGGAGGTAGTGAAGGAAGCAAAAAGAAGCAAATATTTTTCACTGGCTCCTTAATCATCCGAAGAAAGAAAGCAATGAAAGAAAGTGTAATTAGATTAAAATGGAAAAGAGGAAAAGAATGTTCTGTGAGGAGGTTTCATAGAAGCAGCAGCCCTACGCCATATTATATATATCATCATCATCCCCCCATGATGCATTTTACTTCAACATCTCTAACAGTGTCAATGGATTAATTTTAAACCTAATTACATCTGTATTTGTTTTACATTATAATCCATTCATGAAATAGACGCTGGTGGACACAGAAGGCAGAAAAAATAAGCTGGAAACTAGAGATCTTAAGACTACAGTTTAGTATGAGAACATTACGTAAAGTAAGTTAGGCAGTTTCAGTGTAGTCTTTGGAGACGGCATTTCATATTCCAGGGTTACCAAAAGTTCCTCTCCCTAGTCAACTACGAGTACAAACTATTTACAGCAAGCTATCATCTTCACTGGAGTTGCCCTCCTAACTAGACTCATAGAACCATAGGGTTAGAAAAGATCATAAGCAGTGCTTAATTTGTGCCAGGGCTTGCCAGGGCTGAGTCCTGGCACCGCTAGGCTTGGCAGTTCATAGCCCCAGCACCTCTGGGCTTGCTGTGTCAACTATGAAAGTAAAAATTGCTTGAGCCCAAGCACCTTTTTCATTAAAAATTAAGCATTGACTGCAAGGGTCATGTAGTCCAGTGGCTCTCAACCTTTCCAGACTATAGTACTACTTTCAGGTGTCTGATTTGTCTTGCATACCCCAAGTTTCACACACAAAGACCACTCACTTACAAAATCAGACATAAAAACACAAGTGTCACAGCACACTACTAATGAAAAATTGCTTCCTTTCTCATTACCACCATATAATTATAAAATAAATCAACTGGAACAAATATTGCACTTACATTGCACTTATATTGCACTTACATTGCACTTACATTGCACTTACAAATATTGCACTTACATTTCAGTGTATAGTATATAGAGCAGTATAAACAAGTCATTCTCTGTATGAAGTTTTAACTTGCACTGACTTTGTTAGTGCATTTTATATAGCCTGTTGTAAAACTAGGCAAATATCTAGATGAGTCGATATACTCCTGGAAGACCCTCTGCATACCCCTGGTTGAGAACCTCTGATCTAGTCAGCCCCTGCCAAGATTAGGGTTGCCAACTTTCTAACTGTTGAAAACCAGACACCCTACCCCACCCTGTGTCCTGCCCTTACCACCAGAAAACACCTCCAGTCCCGCCCCAGCCCCACTTGCTCCTCCCACTCGTCACTCACTTCCTCCTGCCCCAGGATTCACCTGCTGCCTGCAGAGCCGGGCTAGGAAGAGCTGATACGGAGCCTGCCTTCCCAATTGGGGCAAGGTGGAGCAGAGGGAGGGGATAGTCCCTGGATTGAGGGACTGAAGCAGGGGCGATCGGGGCACAGCGGGATGGGGGTGGAGTTGGTCCCCAGAGCAAGAGGCCAGGGCATGGAAATCGGGGCAGAGGCAGGATGGACATTACACACACACGCATCTGTTGGAGAGGCTAGAGCCAGCCAGCAACTTTCCTGAGGGAGGCTGCAGTCTAAGGCAATCCCAACCAGATCAAATCACCAACATGGTGCCTGCTTCTTGTACATCAGAGTTTACTTCTTCAATCCAGCCTGTGATAAACCTGGCCAGAGTGGGCTGACAGGGAGAACTGCCTTCCACCCAAAACAGTCACAGATCCTTAATAAGATAGTCAGTAAGAGGAGAAAGAGAGACACAAGCCTTTCCTTTTGCCTCTGGCTTTTGTTCATCCCTGTCATAAATAGATAGCTAAGGGTTAATGTTTCTTTTACCTGTAAAGGGTTAACAAAGGGAACCAAACACCTGACCAGAGGACCAATCAGGAAACTGGATTTTTCAAAGTCA